>NC_056749.1:546800747-547400747 GCF_019279795.1 Protopterus annectens
ATGCCCTGAGATTTTAGGAAAAAAATAACCCGTGTTTCCTGTAATAGTTAATAAAACAATTTTTATTTGAAATACCTTAATGCTATATGAAACAATACAAACAACTCAAATTCTACAGGAATGAGCTTTTGTTTTTTGGCAAAAATGTGAAGTCTAGTTGTGGGTATGGTTTGTCCTTCAAAGTCTCACATTTCCATAATAAGTGTCACACTTTGCCAATGGCCATCTGAAGAGGTGGCAACCCTATGAAGAATGTGTTTGTGTGTGCACATGTATGCATATCTGTGTCTCACAGTGGCAGATTATACATGGGTGATTCGGATAGCTGCCTGTGACCCATGACTTCTGGGTAGTGCACTACAGCAGCACTGAACACTAACACACTTACATACAAGACTTTTTTGATATTACATTCAGTACTGCTTATACTGAAAATAAACTTTAACCACTGCAAGATGCGTTAATTTTATAGCCTTTTTTATTCAACAAGGTATTTAAAAGTCATCTTGAGTATTTGTTTACACTTGGGTGGGTGGCTGGCTGCACACGTGCAGTATGCTGGGGTTATTGGAACTCAGTCAAGGTGGAGAAATGCACAAGTAGGAGTTGATTTGGGCCTGCATCTGAGTCAGAGACGCTTGAGAACATACACAAGTATTAGGAGCTTTGAAGTTCTGAATAGCCACAGGCAAGAGTTAAGTAAGTAAAATATTGCAAAGATAACACCTTTGTGCTAGGCGTGTGGACCTGGGTAAGTTCATAGTAGTAACTAGACATGTAACAGATTAAGATTTGCAGATGATTGCTCAGGATACCCACAGTTATGGTTCTGTAGGTGGAAGAATATAAGCCTCCCACTATAGCAATAAATGACACATTTCATTGTTAAGATTTTTTGATAGAGCTTACATATTACTGTTATAGACATGAAATATGTAAACAATGCTGGCAAACATTTGGTAAAAAGAAAACCTTCATTTTTAAAGTATCATCCATTATTGTTGGTCATGTCATAATACTCATATTTGACAGCAAAAGAACACGGGAATTTAAAGTAAAATAAATTTAAACTAAATATAGATAGGACTTCTCTCATTTTACTGGTTATCCAATGATATAGCAAATACACTGTACATTTAGCATCACAGCTTACTTAAATGTTGACTCTTCTGGCAAAGAATCAGTCAGTTCAAAATAAAGTGGCCTTAATGAAATCATGGCAGCTCTTCTTAGAAGAAACACTGACTCTGAATGGTGGGTATATATGTCATGAGAAAAATAAATCTGTTAAATAAAACTAGGAAATTGTCTAAAGGAAGCAGTGAAGAATAGGGTGAGTAGCTGCATATAATAGAAAATGACTTATTTTATTTGAGGTCTATCATTGAAACACCAAATTCAGATTAATCAAAGTCTTCTAAAGCAAAGTTTACTAATGGAAAAGACATGTTGATTAAAAATATATCAACATTTTTTACAGACAGTAAAACCTATAAACCTTCCATGCATGGTTGGAATGTTTCTTCTATATTTACCTTTTGTATGACTTTGAGCAAGCCACTTAACCAGGCATTGCTCCCAGGTTACCCCTGAAAATATACACTTTGTCCAGTGCGTTTACTTGGTTGACTAATAGATAAAATAATAATTAAAATGTGTCCTGTTTAGGGCCTTCATCCCTGCATTATGTCTGACTTTTTCCAGAATTCTTGAGAGGTATTTTGGTTTATCCTTTTAAAATCTGTGGCACTCTGGCAAATTGTTGTGGATCACAGTCACTAAAAATGACAGGCATCTGTTTTAGACTGTGTATCATTTAGAAAATGCCTGCTAATGCAAAACTTGTTATTCTGATAACATTCTAAGTATATAACAGAAATATTTAAAATCTGTTCCTGATTTTTGGGTCTTTGTGTTTGATTCTTAAGCTATGAATTTTAGAAGGCAGAAGGGAACTGCACTGGTTGGCTCTGGGCAATTATTTATGAATTTATTGTTTTACCTGATCTCAAGCAAATATCGGAAGTGTCAAGTCATACAAGTAGCTGTAACTGATGATTGTGTGTGCATGCACACGTGTGTGCACAGATGGCATCGTTACCAACTGTCCCTGATTTTTTCACTTACATTAGTGGTCTGTTCCTCATAAAATCTGTGGCTAGCTGGTAAAGTATTATCTACTGTAGTGACTAAATAAGGACAAAGGTGAGTTACCGACTTCATACCTTGCTTTAATTCTGTGCATTTATGTATGGTCCTAAAAATTTGGAGGGCATGATTTGAAAACAAGTTGGGCTCCAAAGTGCACTTAATCCACCACTGGTATCTCATTTGACAGACCTAATTATATGAATGTGAACAAGGTTGTTTTATGAATCAATCAGGGTTTTGCTATACAGATTTGAATATGCACCAGCCATGTGTAGCTGCAAACCATATTTATGGGGTTCATATCACGTTATTGAAAGCCGATAATGTTGAATGCCACAATGTCGAACCCTAATGAGTGAATGCTAAAAATAGCGAAGCTGCAGAACATCGAATTCTTTCCTAGGGAAAGAATTCAGTTGTCCATTTCTGTGGCTTCGCTATTTTTAGCACTGTGGTGGAAAGTAATGGGGGTTCAGGTAAGTGTGTGATTGTGCGGACTTTAGGTTTAGGGCGTGAGTTATGTGAGTTAGGGCGCTGGTGAGGTGTGTGCACGATAGTGACAGAGTTTAGGGTTAAGTGAGTTAGGGTTAGGGCATGGGTAAGGTGAGTGTGTGGTAGTGACGGACCTTTGGGTTAGGGTTGGGTTACGGTAAGTGGATAAGATAGTAGTGTTTGTATAGTTTAGTATAGGGTTAGATGTATAATTTTAAGTGTAAGTGCATGGATTGCTGTTTTTTTGGTGTGCCTGTGTTGTGTGAATGTGTTTCTAAATAGCAGATTTTTTCCCTGTGAAAACATTTGCTTTTCTGAATGTTTGATATTGTGTGCTTTAGATTATTTAGGTTCGATTAAATGGTGTTCGGTGTTTTCGGCTTTCGATGACATGATATAAATGCTATTTATGAACACCAACCTACTCATTCATGTTCTCTAGTTTAAAATACAAGATACTTCCTAAAAGACTGCATATGATGCCAGAATGTGGCTACTATCCAAAAAAAACTGTGTTGATTCCAGAACAGTTGTCCCAGTTAGTCTTTCTTGATACTTGCTGCTAATCTTTTTCTTGTTCCTTGAAATTGCTCCAGCCTCTCAATCTATCAAACTTTTTCGCTGGTCTTTGACTGCTGCGATGGACTGAGTTGCTAATTGTTTTAAAGGCTTTAAACAAAAACTTCACTAACTTTGCAGCGTGTTTTATTAAACAGGCTCACTGCTCACTTCTTAATCTTGTCTGCTAAGCCATATCACTAACTAATCTCTTTAGCTGCATCCTCCTTTACAGAGCAACAGCCAGAATGATGCATTGTAAAGACAATCTAGGAGATTTACATAGAACCCTGCTGGTTCACAGACAAGAGATAGGTTGTGACATGGATGGTGATGAAGTTTGAAGGCTAAGCATAGATCAGCCAATAAAGCAAATATGGCAGTCACTGAAAATTAATAAAATCTGTGGATACAGCTAAGAAGTTATACATCAGTGTCTAATCTGCTTCTGGCTACTTTCAACACTGATGGACAAAACACACTCTACAAGTGAACTTTATGTTTGTTCTTAAATTATTCAACAAAAGCAGTATCCATTTAAACTAATTCAATTTGTTAACAAAAATAACATTTGGTTTACAGCAGTTTTCCTTTCTGAAGTGGCATATAACAGCTGGTCCCAGCTGAAAATGTCTAGATGATACAATTTATGTAAATGTACCACTGATATGCCTGCCTTATGCCACAGTCTGTGCCAGTAAAAGGCAATCGTTCTTGCTTTATAACCCTCCAACAACCCCCCCTAACACACGTCATTTAGGTTTAGTTCCACAGCGCAGTTCATTTTACATAAAGACTGCATCCCAGAAGACCAAAATGGGAAGCATCATCAAAGAGAGAGAAAAGGACTCAAGAAAAACAAATGTTTCTACCAACTGATTCCTCCAGGCATTTCTGTAGGATCAGCCGAGTGATGCCTTAGGAATCTCGCACTGCTTGTCCGAATTTACATTAATACATGATAGCCAGGACACATACAAGCTAATGAAGGATTTCATATTAAAGCTTGCAATGATGGGCACCACAATTTAAATGATACTTGGCTTCTGTCTAGAGCAGCTAAGAATGCATTGTTATGACCATGATTCATATTTCTGTAAATATCTCAACAATTACATATCAGACTTGTTTAACTTCATGTGAAAGCTCACAGATGGATGGACAAAAATGCTATGAAAAGTTTTGTGTGTAGTTGGGACAGGTACTGAGCAATTTTAAGTAGCTTACAAAATATTACAAAAGTAATGCTTAGTGTGTTTACTGTGAATTATAAAATCTGTAGGTTCATAGGTATTTACTAGGCAAGCAGTACAGGAGGCCATACTATCAACCATAGAATGAAACAAAACATGCTTGCTTGATAGATACCTCACTCAAAAAAATCCTCTGGATCAGACTCTGCATCATATCAAACAAAATAGTTCATTCACCCTTTTCAGATGACACACAGATATGTGTATAGGTAACTACAAATACATCCTGGTCTCGCCCAACAAACTCTCATGGAAAGGATGACCAAGTAACTGGAATTTTAATGGCTAGACTACAAATCCTAGAATGAGACTAAAACTGATCAGTTGTGATCAGTGCTCTAACATGGTTAACACATTTGATTGATTGATTAATTAAATATATTTACATGATCATATGCCTAATACCAACTTTGTATCACCACAAATGAAAGCAAATAAATAAAATATGACCAGCCACAGATTCCACAGCAAATTTATTGCACAATAAAGTGCAAAAATATCTTTCTCTGACGTCTCGGCTAAAAAAGCCTTCAAGGAGTAAAGAAACATCATAAAAGAACTTGCCTAAATACTAAGAAAGTAACAATAAAACACTTAAGCAATTAAATTAACAATCTCCAATTTAGCTCTTCATTCAACCCATGTGGATGCAGAGTATCAAATTTAAGAATGTATACTGCTTCCTTAGTCAGAAGCAGTTTTTTAAGATTACCTACATCATATAATGACACATTTATTTTTTTCCAAAATAGTGCCTTGTAACCCTTCATTATTGCTCTTATGAAACTGTTGAAAATGTGCTGCTATAGAACTTTCTAATTTCTGACTATGAATATCCCTTGCATGCTCCAATAATCTCACTTTAAATGCCCTCTTCATTTCCCCAATATAAAATAAATTGCAAGGGCATTTAAGAGCATACACAACACCTTGAGTGTCACAGGAAAAAATGTTCAAGTTTGAAACGGAATATTATTGATATTTGAAAAACTCTTAACTATAAATTTACAAGCTTTACACTTATTACAACAGGTAGTCCCTGTAAGATGTAAACTATGTGATACATTAATAGATTGCATACAAAATCTGCCCTTCACTAAGAAGTTATGAATATTTCTTCCCCTTCTATATGAAACACCAAGAGTGGCATTAAGCCAGGAAGAAACATTTTTTAAAGAACACAAATATTTCCAATGGTACTTAACCTGCTCTATAACCATAGTGCTGAAACATCCAAAAGTTGTAACAAAATAAATAAGATCCTTATATTTTCTATCACTAGATCTAAAGGGGGCCAAATAATGTCTGTCATTAATATGATATCTTATAGTTGAAATATTGTACAATTTATTCCAGCTTTTTTCAAGTAAACTTTTAGTATAGCCTCTATTACGAAACATGTCTACAGTTATTCCTAATTCTCGTTTAAAATCATAAATATTATTACACAGTCTGGAAATCCTAAGCATCTCACCATAGGGGAGTGCCTCAATAGTATGAGAAGGATGACAACTATCACCATGTACATACTGTGCACCATGATCAAATTTTCTATGTACAGAAGTGGATAACTCAGTACCATGTTTGATACTGATAACCGCATCCAGAAAGGGAATACATGTACCTAACTTAAGACCATCAAATTGCAAACCAAACCTATTATTATGTAACATTTTAACAAACTGGGATACCAGTTCTAAACCACCTTCAGCTGTAAAAATTAAATCACTGTATCTAAAATACCTAATGACATGATCACAAAAAAATTATTTATATAGATATATTCACTCTGAAAAAGGCCCATACACAAATTGACATACATGGGGGCAAAAACAGCTCCCATTGCTGTACTTTGTTTCTGCCTATAAAGATTGTTAAATTCAAAAAAATTGTGAGTAAGGCAAAAATATACCAATTCAACTATATATTCTGTTACTGGTGAATTACCCCCCAAAAATCTTAAGGCTTCCAAGCCAAAATTATGGCTAATATTCGTATAGAGGCTTTTAACATCAATAGTGAAAAAGTACATATTATCATTCTACTTGCATCATTTATTTTAGCCAGAAGGCCAAATACATCACGGATGTAGGATGGTAGGATGTATACTGCAGGTGCTAAATAACTATACAAAAATGAACCCAATTTGTGAGTAAATGAGGTATTTCTGTAGGATCAGCTGAGTGATGCCTTAGGGATCTCGCACTGCTTGTCCGAATTTACATTAATACATGATAGCCAGGACACATACAAGCTAATGAAGGATTTCATATTAAAGCTTGCAATGATGGGCACCACAATTTAAATGATACTTGGCTTCTGTCTAGAGCAGCTAAGAATGCATTGTTATGACCATGATTCATATTTCTGTAAATATCTCAACAATTACATATCAGACTTGTTTAACTTCATGTAAAAGCTCACAGATGGATGGACAAAAATGCTATGAAAAGTTGTGCGTGCAGTTGGGACAGGTACTGAGCAATTTTAAGTAGCTTACAAAATATTACAAAAGTAATGCTTAGTGTGTTTACTGTGAATTATAAAGTCTGTAGGTTCATAGGTAATTACTAGGCAAGCTGTCCAGGAGGCCATGCTATTAACCATAGAATGAAACAAAACATGCTTACTTGATAGATACCTCACTGAAAAAAATCTTCTGGATCAGACTCTCCATCATATCAAACAAAACAGTTCATTCACCCTTTTTAGATGACACACAGATATGTGTATAGGTAACTACAAATACATCCCGGTCTCACTCAACAAACTCTCATAGATAGAAGGACCAAGTAACTGGAATTGTAATGGCTAGACTACAAATCCTAGAATGAGACTGAAACTGATCAGTTGTGATTAGTGCTGTAGCATGGTTAACACATTTGATTGATTGATTAATTAAATATATTTACATGATCAGATGCCCAATACCAACTTCTGTGTTATTGAAGGTATTGGTATTTTGTCTGGTTTAAATCTGCATTTTTGTGGGCAGTGTGACATTTGATTTCTTTCTGTTAAAATGTGAATTAGCTGAGTTACAATTACTTGTAACATTATTAGAATCGTTCATGACACCCACAGTGAGTTGATAAATGCTTGATGACATTTCAGTGTGGTGATAAATACTTTTATGGATTCTGCTGATAAACCTATTTATCATACCCCTTTATCAATGTATATTAACATGTATGTGATTTTCCAACATAGGATGAGGATGAAATGGGAGGGGTTCTGAAGGCCAAACCATTAGTGGAAGTGTGAGATGTCAATACATTATACTTTCAAATGCATGATCTTCATGCCCATGAAATTTAATTATTTTCAAGCAGAGGTAGCGCAACCACTGAGATGAGTGTGATGCTAACACTCATCAAATGTAAACTTTGTAATCTCCAAGTTGTAATTAAGTAGCATGATGAGCCAGAAGGATTACCTCTCTGAAAACAAAGATCTCCAGTAATTGAGCAGTTCAGCACATCCATCTTTATTGCATTTATAAAATGATCAAGTATAAAGATTATTTTGTGTGTATGTATACATGTAATGTGCACACACACCGCACTATATCTATGCATTCACAATAACATGCAAGATTAACGTTGTTGACAGTATCAGTCAGATTTAATGCAGTATATTATATAAAAATGAAAATAAAGCAGGTTATTCTATGCAAAACAGTCAAGTGGTTTAAATACAAGAAAAAAATTCAAGTGATGGTCCGCTGACTAAAATTTTGACAAATTAAAAACAAACCATACCACTTTGGAAAAAGGGGGAAATGTTACTCCTTATGTTAGAGGCAATGTGATTTGTTTTTCATTTCTTAAAGTATTATTGTTTAACTAAAACTGGAGAAACTACCTTTAACTCAGTCTTCTACTGATGTGATGCAATCCCTGATGGTAATTCTCTCTGGATTCCTTCAGCAGGAACATTTTTCAGCTTCTTCTTCAAAGTCTACCTTCACAGTTGTGGATTATCTCCCAGGTGAGCATCCTGGTGGTAAATTTTATTTGTTTTTCAGGCTTTCGAATGGCAAAACTTTAAATCCTGAAAAATGCTAAATTGTTTAGCTTATTTAGCTTATAGAACCCTCTCTGTGACAAAGAAAGACAGAACACATCTACAGGAACAAGAATGTCTCAGTAATAAACCCAGTACTATATTCCTAGGTAATCTAAACTATCCATCTATAAACTAGGAAGCCTATACCACAACTGTGCACAAGCACAGAGATTCCTGGACATTGTCAATACACCCCAGACAATTAGAGTACCCATTAGGGAGAACAGCATGTTGGACCTGTCCTTACTAATACTGAAGCATCTTTCACCATCCCTTGCATATCCCCATCACTTATAAGGTCTCTCTAAAAAGCCGTCTCCTTTGAAATAAAATTGAAACTAGAAATCCCTTCCACCTAAGGTACACTTAGAAATTCCTCTAAGACAAACTACCTATTCATAAGTGATACATTGTCCAGCTTTAAAGCCTCACCCAACACAATGAACTCCACTGAATGCAAGAAAATGTATACTACTATACTCTACCAGCATGAAAACAGCTATATAGATGCAGCTGTACCCTGTAGGAATAAACACAGGCAAACCCCAAAAATAAGCCATGATTTATAATGAAAGGAATAGAGTTTTGGCCAAAAGTAAGAAGAAGAATTTCCATTCCTTGTCACTGAAATAAATAAACATCTCAGGAACTTAATTAAATCCACTACTGAGGCCAAAGGCAATTGCAAGACCTTTTTTTAGTTATATTTGTAATCTCAAAAGCATATGAGTGAGGTTACCTACACTGAGGATGAAGATACTTAGAAAGTGCTGCTGATAAATTTTGCTCTAACTTTACCGCCTCTCCCTCAGTCTGTCCCTCAGCATATACCTGACACTGGCTCACCTTCAGCTGTCACACACGATGTCGTCTTAAAAGTCCCATCAAAAGCAAAAAATACTGCATCAATGGGTCTTGAAAATATCCCTGGATGCATGTCAAATAGCATGAAGCATGATCTAGCCACCTTCCGCCCCCCAGCAACACTGTACAAGCATGGCCTCCATACAGGTTATTTTACCAAGCACATGGAGAATAGCTATAGTCATTCCTCCTGAATAAGGAGGAAAAGGGGGGACCTTCCACAGACACAGGCAATTACAGACCTACAAGTCTGAACAGCATCATATACAAAGTTATGGAAAGACTTATCATGGAGCAGCAACCTCATTGGTTACATTGGTGCCACTGTCATTGTCACTAAATTATGGAATTAGATTACCATCCATTGCCTGAGCTAAGAAAAGGGATTTAGAAGACAATAGATACTCTCACTGACTGCCTCCTGTATGCTTCATGCAGATTTTCATTGGGCCATGTGTGGTTGAGCTACACCCAAATGTATGCCAGGCCACTTTGATGTGTGAAGTCTAATAGCCTCCACTCACGCACTTTGTGTACTTGGTTAGGTGGACCAAGCTGACACTCAGCACACTGAAATTCTAGAGTTCAGGGATAAATTTACACTGCCTACTTTTAATTTTCCATGGATCAAGTAACTGTTATTGGAAAGAAGAATTTTGAGGGGAACTCTGGGTGGAATCTCTGGTCTGATAAGTGAAAGAAAGCTTGGAATAAAGCAGGCTTCTGATAGTGGCACGAGGTGTACAATGCCACCAAAATGCCAGCAATGCTTTCGTATGTCTTTATCTTAGGCAAGAGTAAGGGCTGTAACTTGTAATGTTATCAAAAGAATATTTTATTGGAAACATAATGAGTACCATATACAAAATGTGCATGGTGTGTCTGGTGAGATGTTCACAAGGAAGAAAAAAATGAAGTGATTTTGCACAGTAGCATTTAAATAAAATGTATCTGTCGTTGAGATTTCAGTAAATTGTTCTTAGAAATCAGTCTATGATTCCAAGCTGTATTATTTTATCCATTAAATGTGGTGGGAGGTTGGCATAATGGTTAAGTTGTTTATCTTGCAGACGCAAGGTGCAGGGTTTGATTCGCACATGGGGTAATTGGCTAGGCGTAAAATGGCCCATGATGGCAGTTAGCCTAGTACTAACCTATGAAATAATCAAAAAAGAAATAGGGAACCACCAAACACTGGGCCCATCTCCATTTTGATTTGTCAAATGCAGAATATGCTTACTCAACCTGATAGACTTTTTGGAAAGATCACCAAAGCAATGGATGAAGGTAAAAGTGTGCATTCCACATACTTTGATCTGGCCAACGCTTTTGACACAATCTGCCACTAAGACATACTAGAAAAGTGAAGTAAACTGGGAGTAAACCCTATATGTCACCTGCAAGATTCCCAACTGGCTCACAGACAGGATGCAGGAAATCAAAATAAGAGAAGATACCTCCACAAAGAGACTAGTTACCAGTGTGGTTCCCAGGGTTCTGGCCTGGGACCTCTTCTGTTTGGCATTATTCTATGAAGTAAAATCCAATACCCAAGGGCTCTGTTTGCAGACAACTACAAGCTAAGAGCAGTCATTGAATCCCAAATGACTCAGCCATCCTGCAGGAAGATTTGTCCCAAATAAATAATGGTACTAAATTCATTGACTGAAATGGCAAAACCAGTGCATTATTGTATCCTTTATGAAGTTGTCTACCCTGGAAAAGTACTACTTTAATAATACTCTCCTAATAGTTGACTCAGTTCCTTGGGATTTGGAAACGTATGTGGATAGTGACCTAAGTTTTGACCTACGTGTCCATTATTGTAAGGAAGTCCTCCTATATTGCACAGCTTATAAACAAAGGGATTGTATCTGGATATCATTATCTCCCCTTACTCAGCCATATTAGACCAGTCATTGACTATAATGTCCCCTTTGGCATGTATCTGTCCCCACACTTGCAACAACTGGAACTCCCACAGACATACTTTACTAAAAGGATACAAGGCCTAAACGGTATGTTTTACATGGATCGATTCAATGTCACTATACTCACTATCCTACAGGGATGACTTGTGTCTGGTATACAAGAAGTGCTATGTCCCAATACTGATGGATTTACTGTACACCAGCAAGACAAATGACATAACAATACTCATCCTAGGAATCTGAACCTCTTTTGCAAGATCAACAGATTGTTTTGGATGGACAGGTATATATAGCAGAGGATAAAGCTATCCTGGAACAGACTCTCCATTAATGTAAAACAAAGCTTCTCCTTGCCCATATTCAAGTGCAACTTGGATCTGTGGATGAGAAAAAGAAAATGTACCCCAGATCTGTCCTCCTCTGTACTACTGATGTACAGAGGCAGCTCTTATATGCTTTATTCCATGCATGGGATCCTTAAATTATCTATAGTATGATCTTAGTTTTTCTCACTAGAGGTGATATGAAATTATTGACCATGGAATGGGTAAGGCCAATCAAACTCTATAGAAACCTGGTTGACATCTGCCCAGCTATTCCTTAACCCAAGTAAATGCAAACTGATCCTATTTACTCCCAAATAGCATACTGTCAACAAAACCTCCTTCTCATTTACCTCATCCAACAAAACCAAACAAAAATTGAACTTGCCACACATATTAAACTGCTAGGCATCTGTGTAGATGACAAGATAAAATTTGACATGCGCATCCAAAATATACTGAAAAAATGACACCAAAAACTACATTCTTTCTATAAAGCCAAACCCTTCCCCTCAGATGCTCTACAAGAGCACACTGTCTCTTCCATCTTGAATCCTCGAATGTATTCTGCTCCAATCCTTAACAACATCCAAGTGACCTTGCTAAACAAACTTGAACAATGTTACTACAAAAAAACTACAATTCACTGCCAATCTTCCAAACAGAACAGACAGCTGTGCTACCCTAAGGGAATTACAGTGGCTGAAATTCCCACATTGTCTAAGCTAATCACAACTTCCAGAAATCCATAACATTGTCTATAAACCTAGCAAATGTCCATCCTTTTCTAACCTTATACAAATATATAACTCTTCCAGGCCACTATGTTCATCAGACAAATATCTTTTGCATGTATACAAACCCAACAATTCTGCTGGCAAATCACTACTCACCCACCATCTTTCTAAATCCTGGAACTTAATCCCACTAGCAGTATGTCTAGAGCAGTCCCTAAAATAATTTAAAACTCAATTTAAATCCTACCTACTCGGGTGCCAGTTCTGTAATTTGGTGTTCCTGAATAATCTCCATACTCTTACTGTCACCACTCTTTTATGTAACTGGTCATAATACAGCTACTTCTTTACAAACGATTATCTAACCCACTCCACTACTGTCTCTGTCTCCTTTTTACCTGGAACTTCTCTATATGCCTTCATAACCTGTAACCATCTTCATTAAATAATTATCTATTTTCAGCTGATTCCACTTGACACTAAATAAATAGACTCATAAGTTTAATATTAGCTAATATTTTACTGCATTCTTCATTTAACTGTCATATTTTTACAATTCTATGTATGTTCTTTTACTACTCTAAGTATGTACATTTACTATTATATGTGTCATTTATTATTTTTTTGATTAACTGTCATATCATTACTAGTCTATGACTGTATGTACATTTATTATGCAAATCTTGAATAACTCTTCTACTCATTCTGCAAAATGGAGCATTTCTTCGCAGGCCTCTGATGAAAATGGGACTTATGTCTAGCTGGGCTTTCTCAATAAAAGCAATAAATAAAAAAAAAAATATATATATATAGATATATATATATATATATATATGTGTGTAGCCATTATAAGATGAGTTATGATAGATATATATTCATTATAAGGTGAGCTACTCTAAAATTGTTAATATTCTAACCAGTAGAGAGCTGAACTCAGAAAAGTTGATGATGTTCTTCCTCATTGCTTTGGTTCAGCTGTCAAGCTTACTCTTTCGTCAGATTTGTTTTTCTAAGATCACCTATCTACACATCATCCAAGAAGGGGAAATTTGAGTGTAGGAGGCAGATTCCCATAAGGATAGACATGAGAAGTACCTTTTTTGTTTGGGTGCTACACATGACCACAGTGGGTCTGAGATTTAATGAGCATTTGTTACAAAAGACACTCCATAGCCATTGTCTTCTCTTTCTATTTATTTTGAGAACCAGCATTTAAAACTTTTAGCTCATAATACAATGACCTCTAAATCCAGATGCCCTGATGTTCATCTGGTGTTCAAAAAGAAAGCTAAAAAGACATGCATTGAATGCATGGCTATCCAGCCAGTTCTGGATGTCTGCTTCAGGTTGGATGAAGAACCCATAGACTGTCCTGTGCTGGCATCAGCTTCTTCAGTCATGATCCAGTAGGCGGTGGACATGGGGCTGTGCCTACATCTGCTGCAGATCCAAGAGGGCTAGGGGGATTCCAAAAATGCTGAAGTTCTTTTGAAAAAGAAGCAGGAGACCAGACATGCAGCCTGTGTGACTAAGGATCCACACAAAGGGTCTTTTCAATACTCTTATGAATGTAAAACCACCTCAAGGCTTGTCTGTTCCTATCTCTGTTCACTGATCCTCTAATCCTTCTAAGCATTTTAGGGAATCTGATTCCTCTGTAAAAGAGTTTGATTTAGACTTGGGTGAGGAGTCACTGGCTTACTCTTCTTAGATCTACTTTTTCCCTTGGGTCTGAGGCAAAAGATTCCTTTCTCTTGATCCTTCCATAGATGAATTATCCTTTGGAGGTAATGTGGTATGTATGATGAAAAATTTTAAATGGGATTATTCCAAGGTTTCTGACAGTCATAAGATGTACTATGAACTATTACAAATTGGTTTACCAAGGTCTTGTGCAGTCTGTCCAGTATTGGATGCTCTTTTGGACACCTTCTCTTTGGTTCTCAAGCTCCCAACTCCCAGCCTCCTGCTCCAAAGAAGTCTGTCAGGTTCTATAAAGTCTCTGAGGCTCAAACATTTTCTCAGCTTTTACCTTCTGATAAGGACAGCCATGCTATTAAAAGATATGGAAAAAAATATATACTTCTACCACCTTAGATTTCAGGGCTATTAACTACAAGGCCCATAAGACTAGGTGTTTACTGGCTCTTCTTTCTAAACTTCTGGGAGTTCTGACTGATATGCCTGATTGTAAGGCAACATTTTCTGTCATTTCCATTTTGAGTTCTCTCTCTCAGGTGGCTTGTCCTTCTATTAAGTGCAATTACTATGCTGCTGATGCTTCTCCTAAAGTAGCTACATTAGGGTATGTGATGAGGAGGTATTCTTGGCTATGCATAGAGGTTCTCTCTGAAGATGTTAAGGTTAAATTACTGGATTCTCCATTAGACACTCAGAATCCTTTTGGCTCTGTGGCTGAGCATTTTAAAACCCTATAGGATAGGATAAGGGAAAAGTCATGGGAATCTAAAACAAATCTTCATTCTGCTGTTCCTAAGTTCCAGAAAAATTACCCTTCTAAATCTTTTGTCCAAACACAGCTGAGGCAGCCTCCCAGGGCCATAAACTCTTCCAAGAGAATTTTTCATGACAAGCCTTCTCAAGGTTCTATGGATCAAAAGCCTTCTTTACCTGACAAATCTGCTTACCTTTGACCTTTAACCACTTCTATCCTTTGGCAAGATTAGTCTATGTCTCAGGCTGATGCTCTATTTTTTTTTTGTCTGGCAAAAGATAACCACAGAATCTTGGGTGTTTTCCATTATCCAAAATGGTTATTTTATAGTATGGAACTCCTGCTTCCCTTCTTAGCTCTTCCCCAGCCTCCTTCTTGCCAGCTCCCTCATTTTCCTTTGGTTCTTCATGCTATTTTGGTTCATGGAATCATCCAGCTAGCTCCTACTTCCCTCTTAGCAGAGTATAGTTTTTTCACCAGAATGTTTCTGGTTCACAGGAAGGAGGGATCTTGTAGTCCCATTCTGGATGTCTCTTCTCTCAACACCTTCTTTCTTCAAAGATTTGTATTAATTTAACATATATACAGTATATAGAATGAAAGGAAGATAATTCAAAGACATTATACAGTATTACATAATATCAAACACATATTATACAACTAGAGTATTCTATTTCATCCATGTCAATGTTCTTGATATTTTAATATCAACATTTCAAGACTATACCAACAACTGTGTATAGTCATACTATTTTAAATATTAAATTAATCATTTATTTTTCATTTTACATGAAATTGTGGCTAAATTATGAAATTCTATAAACAAAGGAATTGTATCAGTTTTCCATTCTCTTGTAACAATTTTTCTAGCTATTGTCAAGAGACTCCAAAACATTTTATAACATTTGATATTTAGAATCAGTGGAACTGGAACAACATATTGACTTTAATAAATCACAACTATCTGACCACAGATCTTTAAAAAAATGTTTATTTTTCCCAATAATCACTTAACTTTTCACAATCCATAAACAGTTGTACACAATCAGCCTTTAATTCCTTATTACATCTCCAGCAGATCAATGAAACTGAGTTATTAAATTTAGAAATCTTATCTAAAGTAATAAATGCTCTGTTTATATACTGCCACTTAAAAACTTTCCAATATGAACTTAAAGAAGACTGACTAACTGACTTAAGCAGTAAAGTATTATTCTTATCATGAATTAAATCACTTTAACCAATAATGTTTAAAATGTCCAATTATTTGCATCTAATTTTATATTATTTATTATTAACTTATATAACTTAGATAACCTTCCTTTACAGCTTGACTGTCCCTGTATATTGTGTACTCATACTTTTGAAGAATAAAGTGTTGCTCCATTTCATTTATATCATTCATAAAATTATATAATTTCTCTTTAATAGATAATATTAAGTGTTTGAATGATGTATCTTGTTTATAATTAAGGTATCCAGTGTTCTTGCTTTACCTTTTTGAAAACAGTCATACCATAATAAAACAATTCCATTAATAAATTCATTTTGTTGAAATTTTGAGTCTTTGAAACTTAAGGTAAATGCAATTGAAAAGCTTAAAAACTTCCACTTTTTAAGTTGTGGTTACTTAGAAATATATTTCTTGAATGTTTTTAGAATTAACTTTAATAAGACAAATTTATGCTAAGAAATTATCTTCCTTCTAAAGTACATTTTAATAGCA
Source organism: Protopterus annectens (assembly GCF_019279795.1). Classification (NCBI taxonomy): domain Eukaryota; kingdom Metazoa; phylum Chordata; order Ceratodontiformes; family Protopteridae; genus Protopterus; species Protopterus annectens. The sequence goes on from NC_056749.1 coordinate 546,817,306, forward strand.
AAATGAAATGATTGCTAAATATTTCATATTTATCAGAATTAAAACATTTATAAGGATCTAAAATACAGTCATATTAAAAATTGTTGCAATAGAATAAGACTCTATATCTGGAAAACAAATTCTAACATGTCCCAGAGTCTGACATGATTTTTGTATGCAACTCTGTTTTTTTTAGGATGCCATAGAAATTAAATTAATATTTTCTCCATTTTAAAATAAATTATTTTCTTGTAATAATGCTGTTGAATGCAATAGTTAAATAATCCTAGGCAACACAATATTTTTAATAAGAATGAATCTTTCTTCAAGTGTGAAAAAAACATTCATTGCATTGTTTAGTAAGAAGTAAAACTTCCTTGATTAATTTTGGAAAATTATTAATGATCTTATTAATATCTTGTTGTATTTCAATTCCTAAATAATTTAGTTCTTGTCTTTTCCAATTATATTCATATTTCCCTTTGAATTTACTATCCAATCATTGGTTCATAAAATAATTTTAGTTATATTGTTATTAAATCTCAGTGGTGAAATTTCTTGACATTTTCTAATTTCCTCATCATTTTCTTGAACTGAGTTTTTCAAGTCTCCTATTGTTAGTAATAAATTATCAGCAATAAAATCTATTGCCTATATAAAAACCTTCAGTTTCCCATTTATTTTTATGTATTAGCAAAATGTTCAATAATTAGAGCAAATAATGCTTCATACTCTTATTTAATGTAAATCCTTGTGATATATAAAGACCGATTTTAACATATGCTTTAGAACCTACATACAAATTTTTTAATATTTCAATAAATTATTCTGGGACTCCAAATATTTGTAAAGTTTTAAGTAAATCCAGTTAACTGACTCAAGAGATTTTTTTAATATCTAAACTAATCAAAGCTATTTTTATTTAAATTACCTACTAAATCTAAAATCATTATGACCTTTTTGATACTATTTTATGTTACTCTATTTACAATGAACCCTGATAATTAATTTATCTATAACATCCCTTAATCTCACAAAAAAGAGGGAAGTAAACAATGTATAAACTACATTTAAATAGAAGTGGGTGTGTAAGAAGAAACTAGATTTTTTTCTTTACCTTGCTTAAGAATATGTGATAACAAATGATACTTATATGATGGAGGAATTATCTTAGCTCTTTGAATTATTGCAAAAACTTCACCAGGTAATTATACTTAATGGAAGAACACTGTATAATTCCACACTTAAGCCATCTAATCCTGGAGCCTTATCCTTTTTACATTTTTTTTCCAATACATCTCTAATTTTTGATAAATATATTGGTTTATTTAATAATGCAACTTGATGTTCATTTAACTTGTTAAAATTTTTTTCTTTAGATAGTTTTCTAATATCAGTCCAAGTTAATATTACTGTCATTATTTAGCTCTTCATGATATTCTTTGAAAATACAACTATTCCAGAAGTTAGCTTGTAACATTGGGGATTTCTAATACTGAAAATTTGAGCTTTTACTGTTTACTTCTTTTAGCCAACCTATTAAGCTTTTTTGCAGTCATTGTATAGCTATCCAGTTTAATTTTTATCTAAAGCAATTTCAACTTTTTTGTTAAAATCATTTGATATTGTATCGATAATTTTCTAATAATTTCTATACTATCAGATTTTTTACTCTTTCTAATTTTGCTTTTTATAAATGTTCTTGTATTTTTAACAGTCCATCATCCCTTTATTTTATAACAAAACACTTTCCCATTTTATTTTTGTATGCATCTTTAAAGAGTTCCATAATGTAATTTTAACACTTCCTTCATTGTTAAAGGAAAGAAATTCCTCAATTTGTTCTTTAAGACAAACCTTAGAATGTTTTAGTTTCATCATATATGCTGGGATTTTGTTAACAATCTGATATTTTCTTGGATCCACAGTTAGATTAATATATAATACAGCATGACCTGATAAGGGACAAGTGATAGTTTTAAAATTAACTTTATTAAATAAATCAATATAGGTATAAATCCTATCAGTTCAAGTATGTGCCCCATGCACATAAGAAAAATAAGTAAAAAATGATTTATTTGCTGCTTTTCTTATTAAGTCAGTCGTGTTTCTTATTAGTCCATATATTCAGTGATATAGCTGGAGTTAAATTTTTGATTTTATTTTGCTGACTTGTATCACCTGTGCTAGTTATACAATTAAAGTCACCAGCTAATTCTAAACTACCCTTCCAATGTCCCAGTAATATATTTAAATGATCCATTGCTACTGTAACTCCTATTCCTGTAATCCAAAAAAAAAATAGCTAATGTGTATAGTTTACTATTGAATTGAATAATAATCATATACATTCCTTTTGCATCAATAGTATTAATAATACTGGGCCTTACCAGAGATTTTTTCCACTGTATGGTGATGCCTCTTCATTTTCTTTTAAAGGAAGCAGATGATAATATCTCATAACCTGTATTATTCAGAAAATGCACATCTATTTCATGTAAATTTGTTTCTTGTAAAAATATATCACCTTTGTTTAGTTTCAAATATCTCATTAAAGCTATGTTTACTACCACTATTTAATCCATTTTTGTTAATCAATATTAAATTAAATCCAACCATATTTTGTATTTTAATAAAATAATATTTGTTGGGATATTATTTAAAACCATCAACTAAATTGTCATTTTTCCATAAAAAGCTATAGTCATATTTTGATATAAGATATTCTTCATTACCTTTTTAAACTCTTCCTTTCTAAGGTATAAATTACTATAATTGCTAAAACTTAACATTAGAAATACGATTACAACTTCTACTGTCTATATACATTACTAAAAAAACCCACATGGACTCATGGACACCATTGTTTTTAATTTATCTACCTACATAGACAAATTACTCATACTACACTCCTATTAAACTATGTGCAATAAGTTCTTGAGATAAAAATAACTACTATAACTTACAAATAATTACTATAATAATTATAAATTAAAGGTTGAAAACTGATTAACTGCTATTACTATGTAATGAAATTGAATTATGTTTTAAGTTATATTTCCCTTATTAAATCTTTAGAGCTAATCATTCAGATCAGTAAATCACAATGTACCAATCAATATAATAAATATATACCTAACTAACTTTGAAATCAAAATAAACATAAGCGCATAAGCATGTTTGTATGTATGTGTGTGTATATATATATATATATATATATATATATATATATCTTCAGAAATCTGAATGCTGACTTACCCAACGTCCAAAACACTGAGATGAAAAGCCCAATGACTGCACAACACCGATGTCCTAGAACACCGACTTTTCACTCCAGGTAAGTAACTGCTTGGCCATGCTTTTGAACTTTGCCCCTTACACTGTGGTAGTGTGATCTCAGAGTTGGTATATTTAATTAGGAGAGTGTGGGGGGCAAAGCCCCCACCTGGGTTGGTTTGCTTTCCTTCAGTTTTACTTTTTTGTCAAGATGGCTAAGCGGTTACTTACCTGAAGTGGACAGTTGGTGTTTCGCGGTCATCGGCCTTTTTGTCTCAGCATTTTGGAAGTTGGGTAAGTGAGCGGAGGATATATATATATATATATATATATATATATATATATATATATACACACACACACACACACACACACACACACACACACACACACACACACATTGTTTTATTATTTAATTTCTTATAGATTATTAATATTTTAGAGTTAAATCATCTTTTAAAAAATATAATCCTTAAAATAATGTTGAAGTCACCTATTATATTACTATACTAAATTGCATTTACTTTCAGTTCCTAACAATATAATACCTATCCATATAAATTCAGTTTGTGGAATTAACTACCTTATCTTTTCACTTACTCTTCTCTAGTTCTTTCATATTCCTTATTTGCCTTCCCTGTGCAAGCAACTTATTATTAATGATTTATTCTTCGAATATCTTATCATAAATTGAAATATAATTACACTAAAACATTTTAATAAATCTAAATACAATAATGTATCTATACAATATGTTCATTTGATTAGACAGTACAGCACTTAAAAAAATATATCAAAGTTCTTTAATGGTCCTACCACTTCACCCTTTCAATTCTAAAAACCATGGTACTGGCTAATGATTGAATTCTACTGGTATAGTAAGGTGATTACATGCGTATAACTATACACATCTTTATTAACTAAACAAAATATGATAACTTTAGTAGTATTGTTAAATATATACCTGTGTGCAACTATACTATCAATAGTTTATACATGTACAACTCTAACCTGCATAAACATCATTGTATATCTACAATGAATATATTCATATGCAAATAAATATACCCTATATAAATAGATATGATTGAGCTTTCACTAAGTCTCTTTTTTACATTTTGATTTTTGTAGTAACTAATCTATTTAAGAACTTTGCAATTATATAAATTCACAGCACATGCACTAATTTATATAAATCTATCGTGTCAAGCAAATTTACATTCATTACTTAACAAATCTGTCATAGTAAATGTAATACTACCTAGACTAACTTCTTTATTAGTTATATAAAATACAGTAGAGGTGATCACTAGATTTTGTGCCATCAGATACAAATATGCAACATATCAGACACTTTGTAATCAGGCCAATTGAACCATCTATATTTTCATCAGTACCTTATCTGTTCATAACATCTGTGTACTATATAGATAATTTCATTCTCTATCCATATAGTATACAATGATCTATTATATATGACTACTATTAAGACAAATGTATTTCATCATGTATGTGTTTTCTATGTCATATAGATGTAAAATGTGGTTATGTGTATAGAAAACATTGTACAAGGGTCTATATTATGACATCAAAATGTTGTAATATCAAACACCTAAAGATTGACAAGTATTCATCGAAAGGCATTTCTGCAAATCGATGAATACTTACAGGGCAAACAGACACTTGCCCCACAATACAATGGAATGAACTAAACCTAAAACAAACCCACCCACGTGGGGGGGGCTGCACCTTCACACCCCTCGATGTGGGGGGGCTGTGTCCCCCACACACCCTAACTAAATATAACTAAATAATAACTTTGAGATTGCATTACAGTGGTGTAAAGGGCAACATTGTGTAGTTGGCCAACTACATCTTTGCCCTGTAAGTATTCATTGAATGGCGCAAATGCTTTTCGATGAATACTTGTTGATAATTAGGTGTTCAATATTACATTTCGACGTTGTGATATAGACCTGAACAATATATAGCTTCATATATGAATTAAATATCTTTAATTGCAGAATTTATGTGCATTTTATGACTCACATATCCATAAACTATTCTTATGATTCATTGAGAACGTGCATTGTAATATTTATTACCGAATAATAAACTTATGACATCAACATTTTCACACGTTAGCATTGTTGAGCCATAATATGCTGCAAGTAGTTTCCTTCCATTTCATAAATATTCATTCTACTAACACCTGTATTATTATGTATTCATTTTAGGCATCTACTATACCTTTGAATATTATATAATAATCTTATGCAATACTTTGTATTGCACTGAGAGCTTTGTATTTTTTAAAAAAAAATGCTTCACTAAATAGTGACAACCATCTGTGCTCTCATGCCTTTAGTAGAACATTATAAAGCAATATATTTAGAACTGTAGTATCATGTTAAGTGTACTGGAATTGCTTTAATGACTGATAAAATGAATGTAGGAAAAACAGCATGATAGTTCATTGACTCTCTTATGTTTGATACAAATAACTGAGACTATAACATAGCATTCACTCAAATTAAACATGCCTAACTTGTACAAAATATTCTACAAAAAAATTACAATCAGGTCTAAAATATCTTTTAATTCCAGTAGATTAATAATGATAGATCCAATAATGGTCTAATGTCTTTGAATGAGTTACAACAATATTGCATAGAACATGTTGCTGCTTAAAAATACCTGTTAATAAAACTGGTTTACTACACTCAGAGGGTAAATAGTTAAAACTGACCTTCAAACTATATGCTGTAAAAATGTGTTCAGAGCAAAAGATGATAAACAGGGCAATTTCCTTGTCAAGGTTCCAATTGAAAATGGTCTCTAAAATCTTACTCTTAATGCTCTTACAAGTCACAACTCTTCTGTAGAATAATTTTGTTTATCACAGTTACCCAAACACATATATGATTCATTTTCACTTTACTAAGTGCTAGTATGAAATTTAATAAGATTATGCATTGTGGATCAGCTCTGAGCCCTTTCTTATTTGCAGTGGTGATGGACAGGATGACAGATGAGATCAGACAGGAGGCCCCATGGACTATGATGTTTGCAGATGACATTGTGATATGTAGTGAGAGTAGGGACCAGGTTGAGGATACCCTGGAGAGGTTGAGATATGCTTTAGAGAGGAGAGGAATGATGGTCAGCAGGGCTAAAACAAAATATATGTGTGTAAATGTGAGGGAGGGTAGAGGAATGGTGAGGATGCAGGGAGTAGAGTTGATAAAGGTGGATGAGTTTAAGTACTTGGGATCAACAGTTCAGAGTAATGGTGAGTATGGAAGAGAGGTGAAGAAGAGAGTACAGGCAGGGTGGAATGGGTGGAGAAGACTGTCAGGATTGATTTGTGACAGACGAGTACCAGTAAGAGTGAAAGGGAAGGTCTACAAGAGGGTAGTGAGACCAGCTATGTTATATGGGTTGGAGACGGTGGCACTGATGAAAAGGCAGGAGGCAGAGCTGGATGTGGCAGAGTTAAAGATGTTAAGATTTGCACTGGGTGTGACTAGGATGGACACGATTAGGAATCAGTATATTAGAGGAATCAGTATATTAGAGGGTCAGCTCAGGTTGGACAGTTTGGAGACAAAGCAAGAGAGGCGAGATTGCATTGGTTTGGACATGTGCTGAGGAGGGATGCTGTTTATATTGGGAAAAGGATGCTAAGGATGGAGCTGCCAGGTAAGAGGAAAACAGGAAGGCCTAAGATAAGGTTTATGGATGTGGTGAGAGAGGACATGCAGGCGGGTGGTGTGAAAGAGCATGATGCAGAGGACAGGAGGAAATGGAAACAGATGATCTGCTGTGGTGACCCCTAACGGGAACAGTGGAAAGAAGATGATGATGATTGTTGTTACACTAATATTTCATTGACTTTTAAATCATGCCGACATTTATGACAGCTTCTGATTTCTGAAGTCAAAAAGCTAGTCTTCCACCTTTTTTAAGAAACCAGCTGCACCCAAACTGACGAACTAATAAACAAATATAAAATGACTTGAATAAAGGCAAACCTCCATGCAGCCCCACAACCCCTGCTGATTATACGGACCAAATAGGAGATTGCCCTGCTGCAGAAAAAGGGCAAAATTCGACTCCCCACTGGACTGCTATCTTGAACAAATTGCTACCAGCATATATCAACATTATGGAGTTTAGCGCTTTGAGTTTGATGTTCCACAAACCCTCAGTATATTTATTTATGATTTACTAGGGTATCTGCATAATACACATAAAACAATATTGTATAATTACAACTATTGTTTTATTACAGAATGTTTCCTAGAATAAAATTAAGATAAATTCTTACTTATAAATTTATGGATCTGGTTCAGAATTAATTTGCATTCAGTCTTGCAGGTTTAGATAGTTGAGATAATATGACCATTTTGTGTTTTAGAACACAGTTATTGATGTAAAAATGTATATACATATACACCCATTCCTACTTTCAACTGCTCCTATGTTTAGTAACAGATTTAGTAAATAACTTCTTTTTATGTTTTAGTAGAAGCAACTATTTTTATAGTGTGTGTACTATACACATTTCTAATTAGGAATGTTTACTATTATGTATATAAAAGTTTTTTATATATTTGCATTTACATATGCAGTGGTTCTATACATAATCATCATAAACCTTTTGTGATATTAATGTTATATAATGTTCTTCAATATTTTTTGTTTTTATTCTTTGAAATCAGCTATGTGAACTGTTTTAATATTGGTAGTGTGTTGTTATTTCTTGTTGCCTATTCCTTAAAGGAAGTGATGTAATGGAGCCAAGTTAATTTAAACTGCATTTTTTGGCGCCTTTTGTTACCTTCCTCTGAAGAAGCTACCGATTGTGAGTAGCGAAAACGCGTTGTATATTGTCTAATAAACCTGCATTTAGGAAAGAAGAGCGGTGGGATTTCTACTTGTTGCAAAGCCTTTTTTCACTTGTTTGTCTATCTGTGTTTATATCGTTACTAGTCTTGCAGGTTTAGATGACTCTGAACCAGACCTTTCAACTTTTACCAACAGAATTTGGAACAAAGTAAAAGATAACTAAGGAAAAGGCCCCAGATTAGGCACACATTTTAAATGTTGGCAATATTATCTTAGAAGTTCTAAATGATTTCCAATTTTAGGAGGAAGGGAGCAAAGCTTTGAGAAACAACAGGGGTGTCCCTACAAAATAGGGACATTTGAGAAGTCTGCTTGGAACACCAAGCAATACCACCACTAGAAGCCCTATACAATTTTCTTGGATGCATTTCTCTTTACTTCCTTATTCCTTGTTTATGGTTGCATCAGCCTTAACCTCTTGAACTCAATAACATGGATCCATATATAATTCACATGAGAGACAGGCAGAAATTTAAAGATCTTTTTAAAGGTCCATTCCTTCAAGATGCTGTCTTCAGGATATGACTTTGGATATGAAGGATGCTTACCTCCACATTCCTATTCACCCTCTCTTCAAGATGTTTTTGCATTTCTCCTTTTCCTCCTCACATCATCAGTTCTCTACCTTGCCTTTTGGTCTTTCTTCAGCTCTGAGAGTCTTTACTAAATGTCTAGCCCCAGTGGTAGCCCTCTACAGACTTCAGGGAATTCAAATATTCCTTATTTCATTGACATCTTTATTCAGGCCCCCTCTCAGCAGCTGCTACATCAGGATCTCCACTTCACTATGCTTCTTCTTCCCATTGTGGAGTTCACCCTAAAACTCAACAAGCCTGTGATGACCTCTTCTCAGCACCAAGTATTTCTGGAATTCAGGATTCAGATCATTCCAATGATGATTCTACTCCATCCTTCCAAGGTCCTATCCTTGAATGTCTATCTTCAATCCCTTCTTCCTCTTCCAGACCTTGCTGTAAGGGAATTTCTTTGAACTATGCAGCTCATGGTATCTGACATACCCATGGTTCCTTTTGCCAGACTACGTATGAAAAATGTCAGTGGTAACTCAGAATTATTTGCAGCATTTCCATTCTCTAGGTTTTGTTCCAAGGTTGAGCTCCACTGCTGGATTCATTAGATTTCACCGAATCCAGGCCTGCTTTTCCAGGTTCCTCTTTCCATTCAGATGCTATACATGGATGTTTTCAGGGTTGGGGAGCCTGCTTCAAGAATATCAGGGTCCAGGAACTTTAGTCTCCTCAGAAACTGGAAGGCCATATCAATATAAAGGTGATGAGAGCGCTGATTCTGGGTTTTCATGCTTTCTACTCTATTTGGTTCCCAGGTTCTGTAATAATTTTCATAGACAATATCACAGTTATATGGTATATCAACAAGCAAGAGGGCTCACAGTCTTTCCTCCTTTGCAGGCTGGCTCTTCAGGCTTGAGATTTTGTGATCTGCCATCATTTTCTCGTTCAGGTGGTTTATATTCCCTCGGAGCATAATCTAGTGGAAAACATTTGAGAAGGTTTAGGACAGATCCTCACAAATGGATGCATCAAAGGGACATGTTCTTGGACATTAAACATCAGTGGGTTACTCATCAAGTAGATTTTTTTCTGCCTCCCCTCTGAACAGATAACTGTCTCTTTCCTGGGAAAGGATGTTTCTGTACGTCTTCCTCTAGTACCAAACATTCTGCACAAGATCTTGAGGGACAGGCTCAAAATTCTGCTGGTGATTCTCTTTTGGCCTAGACAGCACTTGGTTCCATCTTCTATTCCATCTGGCCAGGGGCAGTCATCACAAGTTACCTCACATGCTGGATCTTCTCACACAGGTCCAGGGATTTCTCATTCATTCTTCATTTGACTCTTTGGATGATAGGGTTTTCATTCATTTTTCACATCAGGTGTGTGAAGGTGTGCTTCTGGTTTTGCAAGAGGCCAGAATACTTAATACTAGAAAATGCTATGTGACTAAATGGAAGAGATTTTCTTTTTGGTGTCTTAAGCATGACCTGAACTCTTTTTCTCTAGTAGACCTGTGGTCCTTTCTTACTTGTATGAGTTGTTCACTTCTGGTCTGACATATTCATCTGTTAAAGCTCTTTTGTCAGCCATTTCTGCTTATCTGCCTTTGAATCCACCCCTTGCTTCTAGTTTTGAATTCAAACAATTTTTGGATGGCATCTTTCATATTAAGCACCCAAGAAAGCCTATACCACCTCCTTGGACCTTAATTTTGTCATTGAGAAATTAACTCAGTTTCCCTTTGAGCATGCAGTCTCCTCTTCCTTTCAACGCTGTACTTGGAAGACTGCACCGTTGGTTGATTTTACTTCTGACAAGAACATTTCTGAACTTCAAATGCTCATGGCAGTTCCACCTTTTTTGGTTTTTCACAGAGACAGGGTCTCTCTTTGTACCAATCCTTTTATGCTCAAGGTTGTAAATTAGCTTGTTCTTGAAGAAAACCATTCATCTTCCTTCTTTTTCCTCTCTACACAGAATGCTAGTGAGAGAATTCTTCATACCTTGGATTTACATAGACAGCTCAGATAATACCTAGATGAGACAAATATATCAGGAAATCTGAACAACTTTTTGTTTTTCATTTCAGGAAAGAGGATTTGGCTATTTCTAAGAAAACCATCTCCTCCAGGATCTCTGAGACCATTTCTTTTTGCTATTCTTTTCATGTCAAGGAGTTTTCTTCTTCTGTTCATACTTATTCTACCAGGGGAAGTTGCCTCTTCTGGTGCTTTTTTTAAGGGTATAGGTACTAGATCCATTTTGGAAGCTGCTGCTTGGTGTTCTGTACATACTTTCACTAAGCATTACAAGTTGGAAGTATGTTTTACCAGGGGGTGTCCTTCATGGGTCCTTGGAGGGTTCCTTTGTGGCTTCTTCTTGTCATTTTCTCCAGTAGCTTTCTTACTCTCCTGGTTATAAAGAACACTGCGACAGTGACAAGGAAAGATGTAGTGCAGTTGTGTAAGGTTTTACATGGACAGTAGATGTTCTACTTCTCATTGTTGCAGTATTCTGTTCCTCCCTCCTTCAACCTGTTCTTCTCTGTTGCCTTCCTTCTGGCCAAGGAGTCTTTCCTTCATTACATATCTACAAAGCGAGTTTGGCTTTGGGCTTGAATGTTATTCTTCCTTCATCAATGTGGTGTTTAAGTTATCCATATATGCTTTAGCTTTGTTGTCTCTTAAAGGAGTATCTCTCCAGTTCTTGGATCTGATTGTGCTCTCCTCCATCCCAGGACTCCAGACTTGCACATAATCTTCTCTTGACCAAGTTCTGGTTACCTGCTTTTACTTATCATACTCATTTCTGTAATCCATTCAACTATGCAACTAGTTATAGTCTAAATTATTCATACCGATATTCTCAAACATGCTGCTACTACATAGTTTTATTTTTGTTCTACTATCTTGTTTGTAAAGTCTTGTATTATTTCATGTGTCTGTAAAATTGTAATATTACAATTGTTTATTTTTGTGGATCTTTTTCCCCAGGCTTTAACTGAAAACAGGTAATCCCTACCCAGTTGGACATTCCTTGTTACCAAATGTCAAATAAATAAATAAATAAAACAATGAATATGCTGTATGATGGAGTTGCATATTGTAGCAAATCTTAGATATGTGTATCCATATATCCACATGATTTATATTTAAGTTTTAAAACACTAACTGCAATTATTAAAGCAAATTACACAACTCAGAGACTGGGTCCATTCTGTAGCAGCAAATTGACTCTGTATCTTCTCTACTTTTCTCCCACATCAAACAATTTATTCATTCTTTCAAATCCTGCTCTTTTGATAGTTTCTAAATAGCTCCTTCATAAAATTGATTACCGCTACTTGTGACAAGTTTAGCAGTTGCCAGAATCTATGGTGGTGAAATGGACACACAAAACCATCCTTATTCCATAAGATCATCCCTTTCTCCCTTTTCTATGATGCAGTCTGTCACTCATCGATTAGACCTATCTTTATACCACACAACAACACTGCCAAACTCTTCTTAACTATCTCTATTCTCACAGTAAACAAAGATGAGACTGTCATTCATCAGCACTATAATGTAAAAATGGTGGTAGCCAATAGACACTATATACACAAGCTCTTCTCTCCCATTTTCTTTATATTCACAAATCCTCTAGACACATTTAGATCACTTATAACCTCTTCCTAGCCCACTAGTCAACTTTTTTTTTTTTATCCTATCCTTTGCTCTACTCTTTTCTGTCCTCTAGTTTACCAAAATGTACCTTTTACTTGCTCCTGGTTTCCCTTTTCTTTCTTTTCTAGTGTTCCTTTCTGATACATCTTTTTATATTACTTTACATCCTTCTTCCTTCCCAAGTAAAGTTTAGCTTAAGAACAGAACCTGTTTTGCCACATTTTCTCTCACTCCCATCTCCAGTTTTTTTCATACTAACCAGTTTTCTGCTTTCCTCACTGAACTTTACAAACAGCCCCCTTTGCCCACACTATTCTGTTTGCATTATTGCTTAGAATAGTATGCAAGAAAGGATTGCATCTCCTTTGCTGATACTGAAGGTCTAGAGTCTCACTGTCTGACCATTTGCACATGTATCAGAAATTGTCACGTGTAAGGAACATCTGACTGTTTACTTCCACTGTAGCTGAGATGTACCACATTACCAATCTCTTGTCTTTCAGACCTTTGATTTGGCAGTCATCACCTAACTCACCTAAAACAGTTAGTATTGATATGCATAGCTAGTAAGTTGCTGGTTCTTAGCCACTGGAAAGAGTGGAAGCTCAAGCTATGCAAACCCCACTATAGCTGTATATCAAGCTAGTCAGAAATGTGACACCTACTTACAAGTGAAAATATATTTCAAAATAACTTCACAAAGTCTAGTTTTTTTTTTTTTTACCCAGAAGACTTTTCAAAAACATCTTAAGACACCAGAGCTAGACAAGAGCAACAAGTGTTGGTTTAATTATTTGCTGTAGAAGTATACACATTTTTATTTGCTTATACATAAGGCAATTTGTAGCCATTATTAATACATGTACTACATATATTCGGTTCTTTTCATGTGCCAGTTAAGAAAATGAGCAGAGGACTGGTAGTTCATGTAATGCTTTTGTTCATCTACATTTTACCATATAAAATGCTTTAGACTGATAGCTTACATATTTGTTTAAATATCTTGAAAATCTAAAAGAGTGTGGTAGCATGCAAGTAACCATAAAAAATAATCTCGTGGTGTATTTTTTATTATTTTTTTATTGTTTAAATATCTTCTTAAGGAAATCCTTTTATCACTATAGCTGGAAAGTGAAAATGAAGAAAATAACATTGTTAAATGCCAATATTCCAACATCAAAGCTAAGGCAAGTAAAGATGTATGGTTTCTGCTTTACCTCGGATAATTCATTTATTTTTCTTTTCTTTTCTTTTTTTAGCATCTTCCTATCATGAATCCTCAATAGTTTACTGAAAATAGTTTAATACAATGTTATCAGGATGTTAACAAACACATTTTAACCCAAGATGTAACTTTCATTGATTTATACATGACTAAATATATTTCTTTCCTAGGCATTGGAGAAAATTTGCCATGTAATAGTTAACACATTTTACAAAGTAAGAGTACAAATTGTTTTGATGAGCGAAAATAGGTTTAAGTGCAGGTAAAATGAGATTTATAATTGTTGTCTATCACAACATTTGCAATTTTGATTTTAGGGCAGTTTATAATAGGCTGTACAATGTCTTGTTCTGATGCTGATTATAATAGAATATTGTACCTGGGTTTAGAGTGTTTGCAAAGGGTAAGGCCTAATTAAAAGTCTTTTAGCTGCCAGAATGAATTTGTAGAGTTCAGAAACTGCACATAGTGATGTGTCATAATTCATAAATCTTCTTAAAACCTGAAGAGTGGAGATTAACCTTGACTGTAAGAAATAGTATTTAATTTTAGGAATGAAATGCACTAGAAATTTCTAACTTAGCCTTAACAATAAATAGTTTATCCCATAAGCTTTTCTGTTTTTCTTTCAGACAGTGCAGAACTGAGTCTTTCTGTTTTAATATAATTTATTTTGACCTGTACTTATTGCATTAGAGTTTGAACATCTTTAACATTCTCTGCATGCTTTTTTTAATACTGTGAAATCATCCTGCCACATTCTTTTTAAAAGCCTACTCGTATGCTATTAGAGGGTGAATGTCTTAGACATTCCATGCATGTTCCGTTTGTAATAATGTGAATCAGCCTTGACATGCCCTTAATGTTTTAGAGTTCCATTCCCAGCAACCTTAGCATAGCTTACAATATACACCAGGAAAAGCACTAATTGTCTGCTTCTGTTAGTGTTCTTTAGGATTTGTTGTGTTAACTGCATTACCTGGTTTTTAAAGTATGATTTTTAAATGGCACTGGACAACTGTAAAGATGTTGGTCTATTTATTTCCTTTTGTTAAGGGGTAGTCTAAATGGGCTAACAGCCCATTCTCAACAGAGTTCTAGGGAAAAAGCTCCAAATACTTATAAGATTACAGCAATAGCACCCACTGTAAATATAACAGACTATATCAGGAACATTGAATTTTTCTACATAGATTAAAGCACAGTTCTTGTATTCTGATTTACTGATGAGATTAGAAACATGTCTGATACACATTTGTGTATCTGATGTTTTCTTTATCAGTGAGCTACATGTTATCAGTTCAGATATAGATGATGATTGGCTGAGATCACTAGGTATATGCTGGTTAACATAAGGTAAGGCATCTCTGAGTTTACCTAGACCAATAGCTTACAAGTAATGTTTCTCAGGGATTCAAAAGGGTACTTTGAATGGTAAACCCTACCACAAGCTGCCAATCCCTCACAATAACCCTTTCTGTTTCAGAGACCTCCCCACTACAGTGATTTTTCCATGAGCAGAAGAAACACTACTGATGGTGATCTACAGACCATGCTAAAAGGACAGTTAGGTAATCTGGAAGAGAGGCTAATGCTAGTTAACTATGTGTCGTACCATGGACAAACCTGCAGTAAACCATTTATACTGCCGTGTGATTCAGTGAATCATTCATCTGCTTAAATTAGCACATGAAATCTAACACAGCAAAAAGACAGGTCACCCATTGTACTCAGTGGGAAAAGGCATGATGCAAATAAGTTAAGCAAAGTTCAAAAGAGCCATAGCGATAGCAGTGTGTGTGTGTGTGTGTGTGTGTGTGTGTGTGTGTGTGTGTGTGTGTGTGTGTGTGTGTGTGTGTGTGTGTGTGTGTGTGTGTGTGTATGGGGGTGTACTGGTGTTAATGCCATGCATGGGTCACCAGAGGAAATTACTACTGCAAAGTTCTTTTTAACAAAGAGAGTAAAAAGGAGCAGTTTAGACATTCAGATCAGCTGATCATGTGGCGTTTCTTATTGTGGCTTAAGCTGTCTCTTAATTGTATTTTACACATACAAGTAAATCAGCCTATCTTCTATAGACAGTTTATGTGAATGTGAAGGACCCTTTATGAATTCCAGGATTTTTTGACAAGAGTAAGCTTGGTAAACTATGATTTATTATTTATTTTATTTGACATTTGTTAACCGGGTTAGTCCAACTGAGCCATATGGTCCATTTTCACTGGAACTGAGGAGAAAAGCTCTAGCATACAGATTAATGAATAACAAACTAGAAATAATATAAGCAAAGAATACAAAAGTTGACATGCATAGAGAAATAACAAAGTACATAAAATATACATCCAGTGAAGAAAAATATTGGTTGGGAAAAAAGTACAAAAACATAGGATAGAAATGAACTAAAGGTTACAACTAATAAAAATATAATACACACATATGAGGAAGCAGAGTCAGTGTCAAATATCAAACTCTCCTGTTTTTGATTCAGTACTCCCACACTCCCCTTGTTCATTGACATAAATAGCACAAATTAACTTTCTAATAAATAGTTTAATATCAGTAATAGAATCTACTAAATCAAATATTTTCATGGGCACAAATTTCAACCCTTTCAAAAATAAGGAACAATATTCCTCGCTAATAACTTAGTGTAATTGTATATGTGAAAAACCATTAAAGCTGCAATCTATCCCCTACCTTTTAATTACTGAGGAGGCTGGTACATTCCTCAGTTCCATTTGTGTCTGGTTCGAAACTGTTTGACATCCTGATCTATGCTGTGGTACATGGCAGGTCTAACCCTTTCCCTCTGGTGAGTTGTAACTTGTAAAAAATGCTTGCCTTGGACCGCACCGTTTCCAGGATGTAGTTTAGGTTTACCATTAGTGCCTTTCATCTGAAAATTATTAATCCTGTTTTCATTATTCTTATGATCTAATCCCGTAACAGGATTAGCTTTCTTCTCACAATATTGCTTAGCATCCCTTTCTAATTTATTTATTTTTCTTTTAAACAATTTGTCACATTTTCTTTCCACAGTTCTAAATTGTTTGCTATAAAACCCTTCTCACTGTGGAAATAACAAATCGGCTTTCAATTCCATGTTTAACTTTTCAAGAAAATTAATTGGTGCCCCTTGTGCCCCAATATATGCCAATTTAGTCCTGTTAGATTAGGAGGACAATTATGTACTTAACAGTGGCTTTTACCAATTTGTAAAACTCTATGTTAGATATTTGGATAATATCTTTATTTTGTGGAATAGAACTGAAGGGGAAATAAATAACTTTGAAAAATGCCTCAATAGTACAACATCTTTCCATAGGTTTACTTCAAAACACAATAAATATGGGATCAACTATCTGGATACTCTTATAAAGCACTCAGGGGAGTTTCAAATCAGTAATTTATAGGAAGCCTACATTTAACAGTGCTTATTTGGATTTTTCCAGTTGTCCCTACTCAGCCAGAAGATAAGTATAGTCAGGGGCAAAGTATTAGAGTAGCTAGAATAACTTCACATAAAGAGTTTGTGGGCATTGAGTTAAATTTGGTTGCTAATATCTTTTTAAGTAGAGGTTCCCACCCCATTTAGTAGAGGACATTAAAAGCAATGTGGAGTCAGAATGGGGGAAGTGGTACAACCACTGCTGGAGGTTGGTTTAGACAAAAGAAAGAAGGATGGAAGTAATTATGATAGAACCTTAGTGGTTGAATATGGACTTCAAGCTAAGGAGGTTAAAAATATTGTTAACAGCAATTGGAATATATTAAAAGGTAACCTCCACATTGTTAAATTATCATGTACCCATCCAACTTTCACCTTCAAAACAGGTCCAAACTTAAAAGAGAAAATAGAAGGGGAGAATTTGTCCAAAAAACAGCATGGCACCCACAAAAAGGGGACCACAAAATGTGGTATGTGTGCCCAATGTCCCTTTATTTTTGAGAGTGAAGGCCTCACCCTCAAAAATGACCTACAGTCAAAAATTTGTTTTGTCAAACGCAATTGTCAGTCTAAATAGATGGTGTATCTTGCTAAATATTTGGCATGTCCATCTTATTATGTAGGCAAAACTGAGAGAAATCTACATAAAAGAATTTATGAGCACCAGTCCCAGATAGGTAAGCAAAATGACAACAACACTTTATTCCAGCATTCAAAATATTCTCCATCTTACAAATTTTTTTGGTTTGGTATTCTGGAGCAAATAAAACTCAACCCTAGGGGAAAACATTTCTTTGCAGTTTGCTCCATTTGACTACCTATTTTGAAAGGATTTTCAAGATTTGGTGTATTATTTAAACACAATATAATAATTTATAAAGTGTTTTTCTTTTTACTTATTGTTAGTGATACAGTTTTTCATTGGTAATGGTTTTATAAGTATTGGTTTCACATGCACTGTTTCTTTAAAATTTTCATAGGTTCATAGGTAAGTACTAAGCTATCGGCCCAAGGGCCTACGTAAGCCTAGCCAACAAGGTTCTCTGGCTTACGCCACCCAAGAACGTTATTTTCCTGTGCCACTGTGGGGCAGACACACAGAAGTGATCCCCGGGGTGTATTTCCTATTTCCCATCCACTCATTAAGATTTTTCTTGAAGAGTGCTAATGAAGAACTTTGCTTGACATAGATGGGTAGCCTGTTCCAGAGTATGGGAAGCCTCTGGGACAGGAATCTATCCCTCCAGCATGTCCTGTTTATTGTGGTGACAAGGTTTAGGTCCCTAGACCATGTAGCTCGGAGGGATTGGGATTTCTTTAGGTGTAGCATGTCCAACAGCTCTGGGTTTGACATAGCTTTATATGTTAGGCAGATATCACCTCAGAGTAGGTGATATGCTACGGAGTAAAGCTGGAGTTTTTTGAGGCGGTCAGTGTAGGGCATTTGTTTGAGGCCAGTAATCCTCTTTGTGAGGTACTTCTGTGGCCTTTAATATTTTATTGATAGATTCTTATAAAAGGAAGTTTGGGATTATCCAATGGTGATTCTGATGAAGTCCTAGTTCTCTTAAAGATGGAAGCACTAAATTTGTTGCACCTTTGGAATAAAATAGTGGATTTTAACAGATTCTTGGTTTGTCCTTACTGACTGTTGTAATATTTATTTTTTTATTTTTTATCATTTTGAGTACTTTTGGTATCGCTACACTATTTTTTTATCATATAAGGAATAATCACATTTTTAACTGCTTTGCACAATACACTCTAGTGAGGTGGTGTATCTAAGTATGTATGTACCAAATGTCCTGAAGTGAAACAATTAGTACAATGTGTTACTTCAGTGTTTAACATGAGTACGTACCTTGCAATTAAATGAAAACATATCATATGTTTTATATTATGGATTATTCCCTCAGTTTGAACTATATTCTCTGTTGAACTGCACTTCAGATTATTTCATTTTGTAGCCTTAGAGACAAAAAAATCATTTATGCAGTGGTGAGGGTGAAGTAGCAGTAGTGTTCATTTACATGACAGGATACTCACTTTTTCTTATATCACTTATGTTTTCTTATCTCAGTTTCCATGAATAATTGTGCATTACTACTTTTAAATTGTAGGTAATTGCCAGCTGTAATAGTGAATAGGCATAGAATATTAATGGTGCTTACCACTGCAGTCTCTTATTATGCCATACAGCTTTCTTTCCACATGTTCATGATGTTTTTAGCAATACCGTTAGAATAATGAAATGCATACAGTGCTGTAGGACCATGAGTGTGACCTCGAATGACAGGTTCTGCTAGGTGTATATGAATGCTGATGTCACCTGCATAAAATCTGCTGTGCTTTTCTCCCCTGCTAATTACAGTACTTTCTTGAGAAGCACTTGTAGTCTCATGTGACATAACCCCATGTGTCTGGACAATCCCCCATCATCTTCCCCTTCCAAGAATGACTCCTACTTAAGTCTGGTAAATCCTAACTAGTATATGAATTGAGGCAGTCATAGATGCATGGCATACCAGCATACTATGCATAAGTCATCATGGAAATTCTCACGTATTCCCTGGAGGACTCTTTCCAGCTGACTCTCTGTGGCAGTGCTCTGAACCATAACAATGTTGAGGCATATTTTCTTCTGGGCAGCCAATGCTTTTCATGCTTCCTGGGGTAGCTGTAGCAAATTCCTGCCCCTTTGTAAAGGTGTCATTGTTGATACTGTTACTTACCCCTGAATTTCTGGTATCATCCTGAAAATGTTCATCTGTTCATGTTGTTTTTTTCTGTACAAGCATAAGTGTAATGTCAGCATGTGCTTGACTTTGTGATGCAGTCACTTCCTGTAGAGTTACTAACATATCATGGGGTGTGACATCCTGCCATTAAAGTTGGGGACTGTGTGCCACTTTCCACAGGCTGCCTCATAAATATAACTATGTTAGCAGCATCATCATCTGCAGTTGCTTTTCTTCTATTGATATCCTCCAAATGTATTGGTATAATGGAACTGTTTGTTTCTGCTGCAGACCATGTAAAAATGATTTGAAAACATTATCAATAAAGAAGCATCATACTCTTCTGTATGCTGAGTTAGGACATGTGGGAGGACTCTTAACACAGATACTGCCTTCATTGTGAATCTGTGTGGAAGTGGAGGGTTCATCTATTAATATTAATTGTCATGTGTTTCGTGTAATCATTCCATGTACATGTTCAATAAATATAGGTTGCTGTTTTTAAACCAACTTTCCTGAGCAGACATGTGTTGCTGTTGTAGACATTTGTAATAGCCAGTGTCTACACCACCTGTGATTATTCCTGTCCCATCAACTTCTGTGTCACAGTCATACCCGTGAATGGAGAGTAGGTATTCTTCATCTGGTATTAAAGAGATAAGTGTTGGAGGGCCCGCCAATACTGGTATGGGCTATTGCATTCTTCCTCAGTTTGACTCTAGCACTTCCTGCCATATCATTTGCCATCTTCTTGTACTGTGTTAATGTGACTTTACAGCGTTAAAGTCCATAACAACTTGATTTCAGACCTTTGCCCTTTCAGCTTGTTTGGAACTCCCCATTCCCAAAACAATGTTTGCTTATGTCCTAAGGGCTGCTATGAGGATGCAATTCTCCTCATGGCTGAAATTATCCTTTCTGTGCCTTGATCCCTGAGTTTGCATCATTAATGCACCCAAAACAATATGCTACAATCAAACACACAAAAAAGTTTTGATGTAATCATCAGTTAAACAGCACAACAATGAAAGCATGCCTGTATTTCTCTCAAAAAAAAAATACCTAACACAAAACCCATAATTAGATATGTATGCAGCAGCTCAGTTCTACCAAGAAAAGCTGTGTTGATCTAATGTTTACACCATCAAGAATACATTTGCAATAGTAAGGTAAAAGCAGTATGTTAACAGAGCCATCCCTCCCCAGCCCTTACCATTTTCTTGTATTCATAATGCTGTCATTTTTCATAGGATCATAGGAAGTTACTAGGCTAATGGTCCTTGGGCCCTTACAAGCCTAGTCAAGTTCTACCCTTATTTCCACAATCACCACCTATTGCCCCTGTCCAAGAGAGAGACAGGTGGAACCCCGCTGTGAATTTACGGTTACCCATCCAGTCATCCAGATTTAGCAGTGACACTCTGCAATTTCCCCTTAAGGACATAAATATATATTGAGAAACTGAAACTTCCTTGATACTTTAGTACTTCACAATTAAATCACTGCAATTCTACCATGTGTACTTTCTCTGTGATTACTATGCATTTCCATTGCAGCTATAATGAATTTCCATTTACAAATGAGTTTTACAGTATTCACTTAAACCAGTGTAATATGGCCATCATATCAGTAAAGCAAATATTTATTTAGGTAAACTCAATAATCTTACACTATTTTGAACTGTTTTGTATTAATTTAGAATATTTCTTAGTTTTGCTTAGTTTAAAAAATCTGTAATCGCAAGTTAATATGACAGTGTTAAAACTGATTCATGTAAGTTCATGGTCATTTACATGCTTTGTATGGAAATTAGACTCTTTTAACACGTAGGGTTGCCAACTTTTCATGTCAAAAATTCTGGACATGTACATGAAAGCAAACTGTGTGGAGAACAGAAGTGTGCATTAACCTCCCCTCAAGTGGATTGTTATGTAATACTTACACTTATCTCTATGAATTGCAGATTGTGTAAGGCAACTTATCTGTGTAACTATGTCTAGGTTAGTCATGAACATGACCTCAGGTTCATATGAAAGCACTGAGTTCATAGGTTGGTACTAAGATATCGGCACTAGGGCCTATACAAGCCTAGCCATAACAATTCCCTGGCTATTTTTTCCAACACTATTTGCTTCCCTGGACCTCTGTCAAATAGGGAGACTGACGTGATCCCCGGGGTGAATTTCCTTTCTCCCATCCAATCGTTAAGGTACCTTTTGAAGAGGGCCAAAGAGGTGCTCTGCTTGACATGTATGGGCAGTCTATTCCAGAGTCTGGGGAGTCTCTGGGTCAGGAACCTATTCCTCCAGCATGTTTTGTTTATTGTGATGACAAGGTTTAGATCCCTGGAGCATGTGGCTCTGAGGGATTGGGATTTCTTTAATTGTAGCATGTCCAACAGCTCTGGGTTTGACATGGCTTTGTATGTTAAGCAGAGATTGCCTCTGAGTAGACAATATGCGACAGAGTATAGCTGGAGTTTTTTAAGGTGGTCAGCATAGGCCATCTGCTTTAGGCCTGTGATTCTTTTAATGAGTTATTTCTGCGGCCTTTCCAGTTGTTGCAGATGTCTTGAGAGATACATACCAGATGGGGCATTGTATTCTATAATGGGCCTAATGAGGGATGAGTACAGTGGGACAATGACCTCCTTTTTTCTGGATAAAAAGCCATTAGTGATGAGGTGTGCCACATAGAAGGATTTCCTGACTGTTGTGGTGATGTGGTTATCGAAGGTGAGACCACTGTCCACCTGTGTCCCTAAGTCTCTTATCACACTTTTGGTGTTTAGTGTACTGCCACATAGGTGGTAATTCACGGGTACATGTTTTTTCCCAAAGGGGATAACTATACATTTCTTGGCATTGAGCTTGAGCCCATGGCTCTGGCACCAAGCATCTGTTTCTGTAAGGCCCTTTTTTAGAGTATACAGATCATTTGGGGATTGAATAATGGCTCCCAGTTTGCAGTCATCTGCAAACTTTTTTAGCCAGAGTCCCTTAGTGTTGGCCTGTACTTCAGAGATGTAGATGCCAAACAAGAGTGGTCCCAGGACTGAACCCTGAGGTACTCTCCTTGTCACTTGTCTGGAGCTGGATTTGGAGTCTGCTACTTTTACAGTGTGGGTTCTGTCAGTAAGCCAGTTGGCAACCCATCTAGTGATGTAGGGATTAATGCCCAGTTTAGTAAGTCTATCTAGGATTCCAAAGAGGGGGATGGTGTCAAAGGCATTGGTGAGGTCCAGATAGGCTGTGTGGACCGCCTTACCCTCATTCACGGCTCTGGAGACTGATTCGAATAAGTCAATCAGGTTCAGGAGACAAGATCAGCACTTCACAAACCCAAACTGGGTGGTGTCCAGTGTTTGAAGGTTGTCAATGTCTTTGTTTATAAGTTCTATGATAATACATTCCATGGCCTTGCAGATCAGGCTTGTCAGACTGATGGGGCGGTAGTTCCAAGGGTCCAAGGGAGGATCCCCCCTTGTGGAGTGGGATAACTGTAGTTGTGCGCCACTCAGTGGGCATGAAGCCTGAGGTGAGGCTATGATTAAACATGACACTTAGGTGAGGTGCCAGTTCATTTTGTAGTTCATGTAGTACACAGCCCGGGATGTCATCTGGCCCCATGGATGCTGTATTCTTAGCTTTGGAGAGTGCATTTTTTACCTGTGTGGCCGTTATTACCAGAATTTGGCAATCTTTCGGTATTGAAATGGGCCATTTAGGGGGTGAAGTTGGCACTGAATTGATCTGCCAGGATATTGGCAATATCCTTGGGATCAGTATATTTAATGCCATTCTGTTGTAGCTCAGAGCACATCTGAGCATTGCCATTTAGATTATTGACATAGTTATAGAATGCTTTGTGGTTGTCTTTGGAATCTTTGGCAATTTTATTTTCATAACTAGCTTTGGAGGATTTTATGAGGGGTCTCAGCTTCTTACTGAAGCTGGTAAGGGAGTTTTTTGCATTCTGGGATTTTCCTCTTTTCTGCAACAGTTTCTTCCTTTTGTCGTAAAGTTTGTTTATGGCAGGGGACCACCAGATTTGCTTCCTTTTTTTTTTGGAGGAGAGCATCTTGGTTCTATTTGGGATGGCACTATTCATGCATGAGTGGATGTGCTCGTACAGTGCCTTATTGTCAGATTCAGCAGTCAAACATTCAGTTCCCATCTGCATGCGTGTCATGAAGTTTGTCACTTCTGACTTGAGGAGAATGAAGTTGGCTTTGGAGATGTTTTTATGGAGGTTTCCTTACTAGGTGGTGGGGGTGGGATATGGATGTTAAGGGTGATTAGCTTATGATCAAACCTGACCAACAAGGGGGTGACCATAGGTGTGGAGCATCGATTCCCCATGTTGGCAATGACCAGGTCTAGGATATTGGAGCCCCTGGTGGGACTATGGATTAGTTGATCCAGGGCGTTGGAATTTATGAATTCCAAGAACCGTTGGGCAAAGGTGTTGGCACACGAGTAGTTTTCTCAGTTAATGGCTGGGTAGTTGAAATCACCCAGTATTAGGGTGTTTGGTTATATCTTAATATGTTTAGAAAGGTGTAGTGAGAATCTTGTGGCATGGTGGGGGATCTGTAGCAAGCTACAATTTGGATTGCAGTCTTACCTAGTGTTAGTTGCACCTGGAGAATTTCAGATGTATTGTATTGGGCAACTAGCCTGGTGTTGTGAATATCCTTGGTAATATGGACACTCCTCCACCTTTAGTGTTTCAGTCCTGGTTTGGTGGCCAAAAAGTGTGGTAAGAGTTGTAACCTGGTATTGCAGGGGTGCTCTCTGGAACCTTGAACCAGGTCTCAGTTAATGCACAGATATCAATGTTTTCCATTTTTAGGAGTGCCTCGAGAAAGTGTATTTTGAGGTTTAGACTTCTAGCACTGAGTAGCATTGCCTTCAGAATTTGCATGCTTGTACCTGTTATGGTGGTGGTTTTGTCCTTTGAACTTTGCCTAAAATAGGCACTATAGGGATGGCAAGAGCCTTAGCCAGTAGCCTGAATCCCAGGGGCGACAGGTGCAGACCATCTCCGGCAAAGCATCATGGTCTGTCGATCATGTCATCCCAGGCAGAGAGATGCTGGATCCACTTTGAATGACACCAGAAGCTTAGCCAGTTGTTGAAGTCAATCATTTTGTCCTTATATTGTGATATCATTCTGGGCAAAGGCAGGATGCTACTCAGGGCTAGGGTCATACCTGCGTGGCCCAGATGATCCGAGAGCTCTTCCATGTCTCTTTTCATGTAGTCCAAGGAAGTATGTTTCAAGTCATTCACTCCAACATGGACAATGACAGAATCATATTTGTACTTGTTTTGGAGTGACTTGAGTGCATGCGTTATGTGGTGGACCCTGGCACCTGACAGGCAGCTGACTGTAATTTTCTCCTTGTTCAACCTGATGAGTGGGACATCAGTGTGCCTGACTATAGAGTCACCTATGACTAAAGTGTTAGGTATGCTGTCTTGCCTTAGGGGCTGTTGCTGGGTGGCACACTGGTGTTGTAGGCTATGTGACACTTTGGTTGTGATTGGTGTTTGCTTGCGTTTCAGCTTCCGAGGTCCTTGTTGCTTGGGCAGGTTACAGTTATGGGCTTCTGCATATGTGGTTTTAATGTTGCTATGTGTGGGTGTTGGTGGTGTGGGTTTAGAAGGGCAATGTGTTGCTTGAGGTGTAGTGCGGGTGTTAACCTTCTCCTTTTGACTGTCTAGCACAATCTTGGGTGAAGAGTGCTTTGCTTCCAGTTTGGCTATGTAAGTGCACCTCTCACAGGTTATAGTGTTGAGTGGTAGGAGGAGAGGGTTGTCTGTGTGCATGAGGCCATTGCTGCATTGCCCCAGATTTACCAGGTGGACAGGAGAAATCACCGGAAGCTGACCCTTGGACATGCCTGGTTTGGTGCTTTTTTGTAAAGTACAGGAGCTGTTTTCCCTTGCCTTAGCAAGGTACTTTGCAATTATAAACTGTTTAGTGCCTATGATTAATTTCTCCTTATTAACAAGGAGAGTTGAGTGCTTGTATCAGTTTAAGGCTTCCTAGTGCTTTCCAGCAGGTATTAGAGTAAGTGCAAGTCACGGGGATGCTTAAAGCTAAGATGAAAAAAATGGTTTATCCTAAACAGTGCAGTGTGCACTAAATAAATTAGATGTGAAAGTAGGTAACTTAAGTTTTACCTGTCTAAAAAGTTAGGTTTTAGTGGAGATTCACTATTTTTAAAACAGCAAGATAGATTGAAAGGAGGTGGTCACTTTTGTATCATGGTACTGTGTAATACAGTAGGATGGCCAATAAATTTAAATAGTTGAATGGGAGTGATTTCACAAAATGATAATTTTGTGCTTACACAAGCCAGTGAAAGCAGAGAGGAAATGAGATATATGGTCAACTTAACATAAGAGGCAGGCAACTAGAAAGACAGTGGTATTTAAGAACATGACAGTAAGTGGGTGGGAGGGTGGGGGAAAAATTTCTGCCTGACTCACAAGAGACAGAGCTGTGGTCTCTTTTGAAGTTTTAATATGCAGTTAAAAGCAGAATACAAGTAAAACACAATGTAAAGAAAACAAACCACAGTATTCAAAATATAAAAAGGCAATAAAGTAATACAATATACAACAAATAAAAAGCAAACTAACATTTCCTTCACAGCAAAGTGTAGCAGAGTCTGTGTGAGCTTTTCTAGTAAAGCTCACACAGTGGCAGACTCCACTGCAGTCCCCACTAATCCTCAGAATGCTGTGGAAATGTGTGGATAACCTTAGTTATTCTCTAATCTGATATGTTTAGAAAAGGCAAATGGAGTCATGTGAGTTTGCAAAACCATGAAGCATAAATCCATGTCCATCCAACATCATCTGGCATACCTTATTACCACAAAGCACTGAACATTTACTAAAAATTATTAGTGGCGCACAGAGAAATATTTACTTCTGCCAAAGGACCCCCCCCCCACAAAAAAAAATTCATGTGGAATGTATAAAGAAATTATTCCTTCTGGACATTCAGGTGTAATACCCCAAAAATGCAGCAAAAACAATACAGCAGCACTATCAGTTGTAAGATAAAAATGGATGATTTCATTAATGACTTTTATCCACCATATAAATGAAATGTGAATGAATTCCTTAAAAAGCATGTAGATGACAAAGCAATTTTGGTTAAACCAAACTTGCCAATAATAACAGTACCAGGTCTAATGGAATAGTTCTCAACCTGTGAAACACAGGTTTGTTTATGCTTTCTTCATTATGGTACAGACACTTTTTATGATGGCTGCACCTGTAAAGGCACAAGGAGACCAAAATTATGCTCTATCTTCTGAGTGATTCATTTTTGGATAAGATCCAGGCATATGTTTGAAATAAATGTCATCTGGCAGGAGCTGGGTGAGCATCCCTCATCCCTTATGGGGATCACACACCCAGGACTCCAGTGCAGACACAGGCATGATGACCTAAAGAAGCACAGGCCCAAATAGCTGCTGAGTGAGTAGATCAGATGACAGTTAGAAGGCCAGACTCCTACAGTAAGCATTTTTTAAAAATGTTTTGGTCATACTAAATATAGGTTTACAAATAAAATGTAAGAATGTTGCATTGTTAATGGTATTATCTAAGAACTATAACTGCAAACATGTATCTATAATGCTATCATGATAATGCAAAAAAAACATAAACATATCTGTACACATAATTGCTTATGTATACAAATATTGTTTATGTGATAACATTACTTTTGTGCATAAATGCAATGTATATTTATGGGTAATAAAAATATATACACATATGCATATGTATTTCTGTAAATGTCTGTAAAATACAGATGTAAATTTGCATGATAACACCTACAATTATTTTTTCATTGCATTGCCACATACTTTCATGTACAGTAGTAATTACTTTAGTAGATGAACTACATGCAGACTATTTTTGTAAAGAAAAGATTTTGTGTCAGAAAATACATATTAGTTTGAAAATTGTGTAAGCAGTCATTTCTTCCACAATGTTAACTGCACATACAAGACAGCTGAAGTGAGTAAGGCATCATACCCTAGTCAGAGTGGAGGTTTGGGGAGGTGTGTAGAGGATGTAGTGTCAAGTGAATGATCAGCACATAGTTTAGTGAGAGATAACCAATCATATTACTTCTGGCTACATTTTAAGTAATCTGTATATGATTCTCAACTGGAGCACCTTCTGTGTGGAGTCTGCATGTCCTCCCCACGGTCGAGTGATGTTTAAAGACATGCAGGTAGGTGCGTGCATGAATGGGTGTGCCTTCTTTGAAGGTTGGGAGTCGGGCTGGCACCTCAGCACTGTAAAAATCCACTGCCAATCAGCAGACCGGAGTTCCGCTGTGGCGACCCCTAACTGGGAAAAGCCGAAAGACATCAGTTTTTAGTTTCTGTATATGTTCATAGTTATTTAGCAGAAAATTATCAAAGCACATGTTATTGACTGAAGTATATGTACTGCATGAATCTGTAACAGTAAATATGTTTTCTTTAATGAAGGTTGAATTGAAAACATCCTTTCAATTGCTACATTTTGTGTGTGTAGCTTCTGCCTGAAGAAAATTCTACAAGTTATGTATGCAAACCACTCACTCCAGAGACCTCAACCTCATTACCACAATCAACAGAACATGCTGGAGGGACAGGTTCATAACCCAGAGACTGTTCATGCTATGGAATAGACTTCCCATACATGTCAAAACACACCTCGAAAATAGTTCCAAAAACACAAACCACACCAAGAAAAAGCTGGAATAAAAACTTTACTGGTGCATCCAGTACCTCAGCTTAATTCATTGATTCAATGAATGAATAATTAATGAATTAAGATGTATAGAAATATGTGCTGCTTGGTGTACTGAATATTCCTTGATGGCATAAGCCGAGGTACCGGATGCACCAGTAAAATTTTTATTCTAGCTTTTTCTTAGTGTGGTTTGTTTTTATCCCATACATGTCAAGCAGAGCACCCAGTGGTGGCTCATGCCATCAGACTGCCGGACTGCTGCCCTCCCAGCAAACAAGTTTGAACATTTATTTTATATTCACTAAAACAGTGAGTTTAAATATTTTATTTATATTTGTGCTCCACTGCTCTAGTGACTGAGTCTGACTCGCAAAGTCCCGGAACTCGAACTGTGCATGCTCGTCGAGTTCCGGGTTTTTTTTTTTAATTTAGTGTTTACTTTTTTATTTAAATGTGCTGGACTGTGGGAAAAGCAGTCTAGATTAATGAGAAGGCATCAGTTTGATGCCCAGAAGTCTAGGCAGTTTAACTGCACAAAAAATTAGAAGGGGGATCGGATTGCCACGTCTTCAGTCACGTACGTGGTGCGGACGGCTTGATGGCTACTGATTGGTTCTTGCTCTCGTCTCAAAAAAGAGACCGAGAAACAATCAGATCAGTATTAATAGCCTGTAGGCTGCAGCACAATATTTTGATTAACTGTGTTATGGAGCTCGGACCGGTTAGTAAAACTAATAAAAAAAAAAAAAAAAAAAAAAAACTTTGTTTTTTTTGGCTTGCCTGCAGTGTTGGTGTTGCCTTGCCTTGCTGGTGGTTTGCTTAACAAGTTAGCAGCAGTCACTGAGTGACAGAGAGAGAGAGAGACTTAACTTTCTTTGTGAAAGAGACCGAATTAAACTGACTGAGGTAGGCACTAGGCAGATGCATACAGTACGTAGTTGCTGCTATGAGAGTATCATCATCTGAATTTCTTGCTGTATTGTATTCTATCAGTTTTGTTTAACCAGTTTAAGTTGCAGTTTTCTAAATCACATTTTATCTGTTGTTTCCTAACCAATGTAAATGTATTTTCCAAATTACCTTAGGAATTATTATCACGATGTGTGTGTCACCCTGGCCTACCATCACATTGATGTAATATACAAATATTGTGTGGCAACTATTCCTATTTTCTCCTCAATGTAAACACTATATGTCATTTGTGCCAGGGCCTGTTGATGGACTGCTGACTTAAAAAATTTGTGCTTGCTTTTTTATATGTGAAACAATGAAATATAAAGTTGTTTGCTAGCAGCAACGTCTTCATTAGTTACAGATTTCTTTAATGTGGAATTATTTAGATGACTTTTACTTCTTCAGAGATTGTGCATATTTACTAATACTAGTGGACTGTAGAAGTCTGAGTAGACTTTTATGATGGAAATGTTCTGAATTGGGTAGTTTTGTCATTATTGGTGCATGCATTTTGTTTCATTGTTTACTGGAAAAAATGTCAAAACAATAAATTTAAAACGCCCTCTAAAACTGTACTTTATTGTACAAGGAATATAATCTAATACAATCAGGAAGGTGTATCAAAGAGCATGTGTATGTTTCGTGTGCAAGGGGCCTGTGATTTGAAAACAGCCCAAAGTTAATCTTTATCTGCCACTGGCAAAATGTATTTTCTTTGAATGTGGGTTTCAATGCTGTTTCAATGAATGTGAGTTTCAAGGCCAGAGAGGTTTTAATGCTAAGTCTATTTTCATTGTAAGACTGCATTGCTTTGTTTAGCAGATATCTGTTAGTGTTTGTGTTGTAAAATGCAAAATAAAACTTTCAAATGAAATCCAAATCATCGCAGAAGTAAAGCAGTATGCACATTACAGTGTTTATGGTAAATTGGGCGAAATAACCAAGGAATGGGACATTGGAATGGCTGCAGGGGGAGCTCCATTCAACCATAATTTTGTGAGGGGTGAAGGGCAGAAAACTCAAAGACAGCCCTGGCTGAACTATACCTCTCAACTGTCCAGATTTTTGCAGAATGAATAGATTTTTTGTGTCTTATTTTTGGTTTGTGAATGGAGTCACTAAATAATGACAGACATTGAGTTTCAGACTTCATACTCTTCAGAAAAATATATGCTAAATTAAGCCATGTTGTTCTATCCACTGTCTAAGTTTATACAAGAGCAATTTTTAGTACTGTTTGTATGTTCCCCAATATATTTGGTCTTGTCCAGATTTCCTGCATTAAGAGGTTGAGAGGTACGTGCAAATAAATCACTTTATAGAATTAGGAATATTCAAACCTCTCAACTGTCCCCAATTTTGGCTCAAAATGTTGCTCTTCCCCTAATAATCCCTCTACAAAATGGCAATTTTGGAAGAAAACGTGGAGGGTTTACAATTATAAATAACTGTAATGATCAGAGTTATAGATTACTTTTATTTCAGAAATGCATGTAGATTCTCTTATTTTGTCAGCTGCTCAAGTTAACGGTACTAATATTAAAAAGGTGTCCCTTCTTTGACAGGTTCCCAGCTGTATTGTGTGGCAATTTTATATTTTTGCATCACATTTTTGGTGCGTTTTTCATAAAATTGTGATTTTCTGGCAAATTAGTGGCAATTCATTAAAGATTGAAGTTAGAAAATAATGGCAGACATTTGAGTTTCAGATTTCATACCTTCAAAAATTCATACAAATGCAAGACCTACTACTATTCTATTATCTTTCTAAGTTTATAAGAGCAATATTTAAAAAGTGTCCTTATTTTTGAGCCTTTGTCCTACTTCTATGTATGGCTTTGTCCAGATTTCTTGCTCTGAGGTTGAGAGGTATGAGTGTCAGAGCCATCACCGTCAGCCAGAGACATTTCAAATTGTGACATACTTGTTGAACCCCACTCCCCCATGTAGTAACTCTGGATGTATCCAAGCAAGGCAAGGAGCAGTTATGCAGTGTAAGTGTGCAGAGAGTATTCCCTCATCCAAGGTAGACGCAAGTACGACAGTGGCTTTTCATCTGTCCTTGATTTTGCAGACTCTTCTGGTTTTCTGTCATATTTTTATACTGTTGATTTATGCTTCTTATTATTCAGAAATGCATGCTGTCACAGTGCCCTGTTGCTCTGTGTTTAAGTAGCAATGCTTTAATGACCATCAGGTAAGCTTGTTGGAGATTGTAAGATGCAAGTAAGCTTTAATAAGCATACTGTTAAAGAATTACCAACATTGAAAGCCTTTTTGTTGTTGCCATGCAGAGAATATTTACATAACTACATAACATGTAAGCCTTAGGTACTGAAATTCATATGACTGTAGTTGTAATATAGGACATGATTACAATATTTATAGAAGCTCATTACATTTGTTGGAGACTTGCAGTCATCTTTGCAGACTTTACCCGTAAACTAAACAGAATGCCAATTTATCATGTGTGGTCCATAACCTGTGCAGTAATACTTTAAGCAATTTATCTTGAGCTTGTTTCTTGTTTGCTGTTCATTTTTTACTTTGATCATGTCTTCCCCATGAAACAACTAGATAGTTGTTGTCAGGCAGCAGGTCTTTTCTGGATAAGAAACATTTTTACAAGTGGGGGTATCAGGTACTTTCAGCTTACTTACTTGGTTATTTTATAAAGCTGAATATAAATTATAATTAGAACTACAGGGCAAGAAATGGTTTAAGTTGAGTGCTGCTTGTTTTTCTTATACTTGATTTTGACTGGCATTCCAGTAATGTATTTAAAAAGTAATTTATTTTTTCATGCCTCACAACCTTTTTGTTTCCATCTAGATATTAAGTAAATTGTCTTGTAGCCAATGCATTGAAATATTTTTTTCTTCTACACTTCATTTTGTCTTGACTGGACTCTCGTAATGATGGTTTGGCACCCAGGGCAGTGTATTTAATTAAAGTTCCAGTTGTTGCGGTTTTAAGCATAGCCTCACCCCTTCCCATTGGCCCCACCCATTCAGCTGTCTCCTGCAGCCCCCCCCCCCTTTAATTTGAAGTCACCAGCCGCCATTGAGAGCACCTCACTGAGGAATCTTGATGAGTGGATGTTAAATAGAAAATTCACGCTGGGGATCACTCCAGTGGCTCTACTCGACAGAAGCACTAGGAACTAAGGTTCGGTAGCACGATGCCAAGGTAATCCTATGGGCTAGGCTTATAAAGGCTCCAGGGCCATTAGCCTTGTTACACACCTATGAACACTGAAAGTCTGTGGTAATATTCCAGACAACACCCTCTCCTCAAACAGACAAGCTGTGCAAATACATATAAAAGTGTATCAGTTTGAAGGAAAATGCACTCCTGCCATTTGAAATTACATTAAAATAAATATTAACACTTTATGAGAATTCAGATGTAGATAAATGTTTAAAGAAATAATAAGATATACCAAGCAAGTGCAACAATAACTGCAATTCCTTGGAGAGTATTAATAGCCCTATCAGAAATGTTAAGGAAACAAAGGTGAGCTGGAGGTAAACAACAATACTCTTATGTCTTCTTCAACTAGCCAAAGATGAAATTAACTATAGCAGCACTCAAGAATGTAGGGGGATGAAAGACTGGTTGAGGGTGCTGCGTAGTATGACTAAAGTAAAGAATGCTGTTTTCTGTCTTTAACTGCTTTCAATTATATATAGAACTGCAAGAGTATTTATAAAGAATGGTAATTTAAGTTCTGAAGTGCTTTCAGTTCAGTATTGCAACCAAATCGATATTGGGCATAAATATCAAATGTATTTATATTTATTATGTTACTATGATTAGACTGCAAATATAAACACCACCAAGACTTAAGAGCAATACATTCATTGTTCCCATATATGCATAAACATTTCCCATACATTCTGCTTTATTCAATAAAAAATTAATACAAATAAAATTGATAATAACTTGAATGATGTGCAACATTGTGTGAATTTGTATGTATTTCTTCATCTCCCACCCTTTCTCTCTTTTTCCTATTTTTATTGTGCATTCCTTTGTCCTTCTTTGTTTTCTTTCTCTCCCGTTTCTGTTCATTTTTTTATGGATACAAATTCCTCAGGAGCAGCCCAGTTGCATGGCTCCCAGGTTAGGAATCATTCACTCTCTGCTCATCCAGGGATGCCCTTTCAGGGTCAGAGCAGTGGCACTGATCCTGTAGCATCCCGGAAAGCCTCCCTGAATAAAAGGTTCTGAACATGGTCAAGGATGTAGTGGAACAAGTGATGGACAGAAGTCTTTAGCCCATGAAAAAAGCATCTTTTCTGCAGGTACAAGACTTGCTGTCTCAGAACTGACCATCACTGCATCACAGGTGCCTGCTATTTCAATGTCATGGTCCTCCACTGCAACACCTTCTGGCAGTGGAAACATATGAGGCCTTGTGGATTGGGGATAATTCTTGGGCTGCATTGATCTTCACCCCCCTTTCTTCCCAACCCACCATCTTATATTAAACA
The DNA here is from genome assembly GCF_019279795.1 of Protopterus annectens. NCBI lineage: Eukaryota > Metazoa > Chordata > Ceratodontiformes > Protopteridae > Protopterus > Protopterus annectens. The sequence continues at coordinate 546,851,311 of NC_056749.1, forward strand.
ACAATGAAAAAATAGGGGAGTCTATCCCCTGGCAAAAACATAGTATACCTCCTCTCCCATATCCCCCAATACTACTGTCTTGATTTTGACTTTCTGTGTTCTTCTCTTTGTTATTTCTTTCCTGTTTCTGTCTTTCCTCTTTTCATTGTTTTAAGAAACCCATCAGGATGTCCAAATAAGTATACCCCTATATAAACCATTTTAAACAGCTTTATTTTTTTAATATTAATAATAAAAGCTGAGTTGTCCCTTGCTTGCCTTGAGTCTTTCATGCATGACTGAGTACAGCCTCATTCATCCATAACATCTGAGTATATATGAAGTCATACAAAGCCCAAGACTTTCACATAGCTCTTCAAATGCATGTAATGAAGAACTTCAGACACTTTATACTTCTGCCATAAGAAGGTGTGTTTCCTTTCCATTTACTTAATCAGAGTAAGTAACCTGCGCTGAGTGTATTTGCATATACACATAGTGGTGTTCTTCACTGATAATTGCTATGCAAGTGCCAAACAAGGGGCTATGAATACCACTCAGTGTCAGAACTGGGATATTCTTAATTAAAGAAAACTGAAAAAAATCTTCACAGTTCCCAGAAAGTGCCATATCACATCAGGTGATCCAAAATGCTCAAAGTGGAATACCTTTTACAGAAAACTGCTGTTTTACCACGGAAAGACCTTGTTTAACCAGATTAAAATGATTCGGCCCCAAAATACTGAATGCCTTGTGCCATGATGAAGTTTAACCTACAACAGCCATATGACTTCATGAAGACATTTTGCTGGCATGAGTGGCGACAGACAGTTGTACAATTTCATGTAGCCATCAAACTAGATAAACAGATTAAATCCAGGTAATGCCATGGGATGAGAGGTCACGTCATATCACAAAGTGCATTCACAAAGAGTGAGAATGATAAGTAAGAGTCAAAACTAATAAACTTAATGAGCATTTTGTGCCATAAAGAAATATAATACATAAGTAAGCATGTTCTCCCAGATGTGTACAAGCAAAGGATGAATGTGTGGAAATGTTTGGGAGGCAATTACATGAATTGGCAGAAACTTGTGTACTTAAGGGCACAAAAGATGAACAGGTAAAGGACAAAACTATGATTTGGCTGCCTGATGTAGAAATTTACAGCTTGAAGTCAATTGAACTTTAGAAAAGGCAGTACATATCATTAGAGAGGGTCTATATCAGATTATTGACATTTGAAAATGTCGAATCACCTTTATTTGACACGAAAATGTCGAACGCTGAGTTTGTCGAATGGCCAACACATCGATTTCTTTGGCCATTCTGTCACACCTGTCCTTTCCCCGACTGTAGTGCAGTCTCTGAGTTAGAACATTTAGTTAGTGGATGGGGGGGGGGCGAAACCCCCCAGTTAAATATGTTAGTTTTTATGTCGTGTTGTCTGTTGGCCTTCCAATTTCTTTCCCTTGGAAAGAAATCAGTGTTTTGGCCATTCGACAAAGTCAGCATTCGACATTTTAGTGTCGAATAAAGGTGTTTCAGCATTTTGAAATGTCGATATTCTGATATAGACCCCATTAGAGAGGTGGAATTGTTAAAATGGCAGAATGCTAATTTAACCTTGGCAAATGATCTGTGTGAGGTAAAACATAAAGTTATTGCAAGTTTCATAAAAAACATAATGCTCAAACTAAATGAATGTTTGACGGGTAAAATGAGAGTAAACCTGGCAAATGCATGGGGAAGCATTAACCATAATCAGTCAGAGCAGAGTGGTACATAGAAGACTTGGCCATTTTGTTGTCATTTGTAAAGCAAAGCAGATGAACAAGGTTGCCTTTGAAAATGTGAGTGGAACAAAATATAATGTGCAGAAAGTATTTTCCAGGGTGCAGTCACTACAATGCCAAATGTAGAAGCTGACTGGCAAGTTAATATTTTGGTTCATGAAACAGTTGTGAGTTGAGTGACACCGTTACCATGTTCATGGTGAAATGGCACATGCTACATATATAGTTTCTCTCAGTGTCTGTAGTTACATCAAGCAGAGATTAAAACTGTACCCTTGCAGGCAAACTCAAGTGAAAATGGCCAGTTTGTGACGCAGTAAAAATAAACAAATAAATAAAATTAAAACCAGATGCTGTTCAATATGTCCAGAGGCAGAACTAAAACATTTAAAGTATTTATATCATTGAATGTAATTGAACTAGTCCCAATAATTAAAAAATGGTTGAGTGCAAATATATGTTGATTTAAAAAAGCTCAGTTATACAGTTGTTCCTGGAAACTTTATACTAGCTAGAATAGAAGAGATAGTACCCACGCTTATTAATACAGTTTTTCCCCTGCTAAATGCTACCAATGGCTTCTGGCAAATACCTTTAGACAAAGACTGTCAAAAGCTGACAATTTCTATTGCTCCTATGTTAAGATTCTTTTTAAAATCTTTAATATTTTTATATCTTAATATCCCTGAACTGCTGTGCGATCCTGGCCCCAGCGTTTTTGGCTACTTACCCAGCTCTTCAGCCTCCACATCCTGTCCCTGGATATAGAATTCATCTGGCCTGGCGACTAAGGAACCATTAAAACCTGCTGTTTCCTCATATTGTCTCAGATCCCTCAACTCTATTTTTAAAAGAAAGTGAGAAAGTATGTTGTTTTACTACACCGGGCAGTAATGTTTACATTTATAAGCATTAATTCTAAGTGGCTGTAAGGTCACTTCCCAGCCAGGACAGCCAGCAGTCATATCTCCTTACTACCCTATAGTCAGCAAATCTCTCCTCTGTAATACTAAAACCCTCCTTTTAACTGCTAGCCTCTCTCACCTCTATCCCAGACCAGTCTTCTCCCTCTCAAACTCTACTGCTATTATATCGTTTTTGTCCACTAGGTGATACTTTTACTAGTCCTACCCTCCTCACACCTATCCTATGACTTCATAGTCTAACCATTTCACAGCTCCAGGTCTTAGTAGTGGCTGTTAATTATTGTCCACTTTTTTTCTTACTTCTAGTTTTAGCTCCCACCTATCCCCCTACTACCCCCCCCACTTTTCCTAAACTCTATACCCACTCACAACTTTACTTACCTTACATACACTGCATTTCACTGATTGTCCTTTTGGCTGCTTCTTCCTTCTCTTGTTTCTGACTCTACACTCTTATTCCCTGATACTCTTCTCCATTATCCCCCAACTCCTTTGCCCTATTCTCTTAGCTCAGTCCCTTTTTCCTGTTCTGTTTCTTGTCTTACCTCCTTAGCATCCCCATCTCTTTTAGCTGTCCAGAGCCTTTCCCCTATGTAGTAGCAGTAACCCCTCTCTGACTTTATCTTTTAATTGTTCAGAACCCTTCCCCCTTTATAGTAGCAGTAAGTCCTCCCGAGTTTATCAGCTTCCACGTCCTTTCTCCCCCCCCACCTCATATCCTCTCTAAGCCCTTATAAACTTGCTATCCCTTGTGGTGCCATCTTAATATCCCCGAACTGCTGTGCGATCCTGGCCCCAGGGTCTTTGGCTACCGTAACTAAGAACTGCTGTATTTACCTTCTATTATGCTTGTGAACTGCCTTCCTGTGTCTATTTTGTTGTATAAGCAGTGTGCCTCGAACCCAAGTAGTTTTTGTGCACTTTATCTTTAATTTGTGAACTGCCTTTTTGGGTTTAGTTTTTGTTTAAGTAGTGTGCCTTGGATTCACGTAGTTTTGTTTGTGCACTGTATCCAATTGTGTGTGTGTGTGCAATGGTCCTTTAGTTGAATGGATTATATTTACCCAAGTGTAAAAGCCTTAAGTGTACACCGAATGGGGCTAGGGTTTGCACATTTACTGCGATTCCCACACTGAGACGCAATTGGCTACTCCCTTTTATCTTGGAGTGCTCAGCTGTTAGCGTTTTGCTTACAGTCTTATTTGCCTAAACCAATATGACATTTTGCTTTGTATGCCTATAATCAGGGTGATACTACCCAAACAGTCTGTAATAGTTTGCACAGACTGGCTAAAGTTTTTGATATTGGAACGCTCTCTAATTACAGAGCTACAGCCTACAACCACATTAACTTTTAAACTATCAGCGACTCTATCTACGAGTGTGTTTAGCCTATTTACATTTACGTATTAAAGTATTAGCGACTCTGTATGAAAGCATATAGCCTAATTTTAATTTGTGGAGAAGCTATGAGCCTACAGTGAATGGTGGCAGAGTTTGAATTGCAACTGCGTTTCCCACATGAAGACGGCATTGGTCACCTCCAGTTACCTGGACTGCTCAGCTGTTAACGCTGCTTTTTACTTCTCCCTGCCCAAACAGATTTGAATTCTTATATTATCCCAGAGTTCCAGAGTTTGCATTTCAACTGTGTTTCCCATGTGGAGATAGCCTTGGCTACCTCCTGTTACCTGAAGAGGTCAGCTGTTAGCGCTTTAGCCTCCCTGCCCATACAAACTGAAAGTCTTGTATTGAATTCCTATCTTCAGGGTGACATTATCCCAAGCAGTCTGTAACAGAGTTTACATACTATCTATCCAAGCTTAAAACACTGGTAATAGCTATTTTATATTCCAATGTTTTCTAAAACTTAACTACAGCCTACAAATATATTTAGTGTAACTTAGTAGCATCCATAATTACGTGAACGCTTAGCCTATCCTTGCTTACACGTTTCCTTTTTCCAAAAAGGAAAGAAAAAGGTACTCACAATTAATGGGCTTGCTACCTTGAAATCCTGCTTAAATGCCTTAACTCTCTTCTACAGCTGGTTTCCTATATCTTGATTAATACCTTACAATAATGATGACTAGCTACTGCATGTATGCCTGGTGTTGTTACTAAGAGCCTAAGGACATTTGTGGCTTGATTTACACTGTGGTCTTGCGTGTGTCCTGGCTTGTATTCTTTACGATGGTCCATGTCCACATTTAATTGTTGATTGTACTGCTCTACAATAATTTTGAGGCATCTGTAAGAACAATGCACTGCTTTCTTTGTAATTATTTGATTAGGGCAGCATAATCTGGTCTTGTCCTCGCTACTTTATTACCAACATTAAAACATAAATTACTGGTATTTTATTTAATAATAACTTCATTCTTAAGTATAGTGCCTCATATTACCTAGACTTAATATCTGCTGTTTTCACTCTGTTTAAGGTATAAGGGCAGCATTTTCAGTCTCCCTTGCTACTATACTTTCACTTGAAAAGAAGTGTTTGTTTTACTGATTCAATATATATTTAATTGATAAGTTACAGTGCCTCAATCTGACCTGGATGTATTATATAATGTCAAACTGTCTAGTGCTATTAAAACCAGGTACTGTTATTTCAAGCTGTTAAGATAAGTCTTAATCTAGCATTGACCTACCTACTTACTAAGAAATAGATAGGCTGTAACTTCACTAGTTTATGTCAATAATTACCATGTAGTTTATTATGTGCTCTTAATTGTTTTAGTATCCTACTAAAGACAGTGTTTTTTTTTCTCTACTCTACCTGTTTTTTTCTCTTTCTATCCTAAAGTACCCAGCTCTCCAGCCTCCATATCCTGTCCCTGGATATAGAATTCTTCTGGCCTGGCGACTAAGGAACCATTAAAACCTGCTGTTTCCTCATATTGCCTCAGATCCCTCAACTCTATTTTTAAAAGAAAGCAAGTAAGTATGTTGTTTTACTACACCAGGCAGTAATGTTTACATTTATAAGCATTAATTCTAAGTGGCTCTAAGGTCGCTCCCCAGCCAGGACAGCCAGCAGTCATATCTCCTTACTACCCTATAGCCAGCAAACCTCTCCTCAGTAATACTAAAACCCTCCTTTTAACTGCTAGCCTCTCTCACCTCTATCCCAGACCGGTCTTCTCCCTCTCAAACTCTACTGCTGTTATATCGTTTTTGTCCACTAGGTGATACTTTTACCTAGTCCTACCTTCCTCACACCTATCCTATGACTTCATAGCTTAACCATTTCACAGCTCCAGGTCTTAGTAGTGGCAGTTAATTATTGTCCACTTTTTTCTTACTTCTAGTTTTAGCACTCACCTATCCCCCTACGACCCCTCACCACTTGTCCTAAGCTCTATACCCACTCACAACTTTACTTACCTTCCATAAACTGCATTTCACTAATTGTTCTTTTGGCTGCTGCTTCTTTCTCTTGTCTCTTCTCCCTCCATTCACCCTGCAGGCTCACTCTGCTCTGTTGCCCTACCCCCAATTCCTACCCACCCCAAGTGGTCCTAGACTTATACATCTAAACCACTCCCTCTTCGCCATTTCATCCAATCTAAAGGTCTCTTTACTTTAGGCAATATAACCACACCCACATCACCTCATATCCAATCAAACATCCCTCCTCTTTAGATAACTGTACCAAACTGTTATCTCTCAACTTGTCTTAGTACCACTCCTACATCCCTTACAGTTCCTTTTTTCTAATTTCCACTATGACTACATCAACTTTCACAGCACATTTTAAGCTGTTACTTATTGCCACGCTTTTACCTTTTCTAACCTCCGCCTACCTCTTAACTTCCTTTTGAACACCCACAATATCTTCAAATCCACCACCCTCCCAAACAATCTACACTAACTCGTACTATCTCCCAAAATCACATAAACATAACTTCTATTCCTAGCTACCAACTAGCAAAATATCAGAGACTGACCCACATCAAGTACAATGATCTAAAAACTAAGAAATCTCTAAACCAAATCTGAAACGTACATAATCCTTTGTGTAGACTTAAAAGCCATTCCTTACAAGATGGTGACATTCACCCTAATCCTAGCCCAACCAGTAGTTTAACAACTGAACTTCATAACCCCAGTCCCTCCAGCCCATCTTCCCCTACCAAATGTACTAACTCACTCTATATTGTACATCTCAATATACGTAGCATTAATAACAAAGTTTCGCACCTCAATGCTCTTTTAGATGTGCACTCTTTTGATGTCCTATGCCTTACAGAGACCTGGCTAAAACCCTATACTCAAGATACTGAAATCATCCCACCTGGATACAATATTATAAGATTAGACCCCAAAAATAGGAAGGGTGGGGGAGTAGCTATTCTTTTCAAAAATGGCCTACAAATTACCTCTTTAGACTATACACCACCTCTAGATAATAATGTAGAAACCCTTATTTCCAAATTTCAGCTCAATTCTAGTAAATGCATATACATCATCTGTATCTACTTACCACCTGGTAATAATACCAGTATACTCAAGGATATCCTCAGCTCCCTGTCATCATCCTTCCCACAAGAAACTATAATTCTTGGTGATTTCAATATTGACGAAGTGTATCAGTACTGAGCCTCCTACTTCACATATTAACCTCCATGGCTTTTCACAAATCATTACCTCCCCAACCAGAATAAACAAACCTAACAAAAAAGAAAGCACCTTGGATTGGATTCTCATAAATAAACACCACCAGACTTATAAAGTAGGAATCTTCCCAGACAATATAAGTGACCACTCATTAGCCTTCATAATCAGGCAAAAGATCCATATTCCCTTCACAGCCACATATAGGTCACTACGGTCCAACAGAGACTTTAACCCTGAACTATTCCATAATGAACTTAGGGCATGTGATTAAAAAGTCTCCCTCTTGAAGAGGCAGTTAAATACTTTAACAGTAAATTCTTAGCCATCCTAGACCAGCATGCACCAAAACATTCTATAAGAATTAGGTCAAAACCAGCCCCTTGGCTGTCTAAAGACACCTGACAGAAAATCTTACTCAGAAACAAAGCTTGGACCAGGTGGAGAACTACCAAAAATACTTTAGATCAACTAACATTTAGACAGATGAGAAATGAGACAAAAAAGCTATACTCTCAGATATTGTCAAATGCAGCAGTCACACCATAATAATCCACAAAAGTTTTGGGCAAGCAGTAATAGACTCCTACACCCAGGTCAAACTAGTATACCAACCCCACTAGGAAGTAACCATGAAAACCCTAAGCAAACTGCTAATACCTTCAATACATTCTTCACAGAAGCTGTACAATCTCTAGCAACCCATCACCTGACAGCTCAAGCCTACCTGCTTCCATTACTAGCTCTCTCCCTACATTTCAACTGCAACCCATCCCAACACACTTCATCTACAAGCTCATCCAAAAACTAAAACCTTGTACTCCATCAGCTGACCAGCTACCTGCAGAATACCTGCAGAAATCAGCAACAGCTGTAGCCTATCCAATATCCATCCTCATAAACAGAACTATAAATGAGGGGACAATTCCAGCAATCTGGAAAATCTCTCACATTATTCCCCTACACAAAGGTGGGAACTCTAACGAACATTCTAATTATCATCCTATAGCACTACTATCCCCTTAGCAAAAATAATGGAAAAATGCATTCATAAACAACTACTCAATCATCTAATTCAAAACAACATACTAGCTGAGTGCCAACATGGCTTTAAGCCATTCCATAGTACCTCTACTGCCCTCCTATCTTTCTCTAACTCCATTAACAATAACAGAAATAACAACCTCCTCTCCTCAGCACTCTTTATTGATCTTTCCAAAGCTTTTGACATGGTAAACCACCAGCTACTCAAAATTATTCTCAAATCTCTTTCTCTTGATGCACAGGCTGTAAAATGGTTCAGTTCCTACCTCATTAATAGGCAGCAAGCTGTGCTCTGGGAGAATAACCTATCTTCCCACTTACCAGTCACCTTAGGTGTCCCTCAGGGCTCCATTTTATGCCCTCTCCTATTCTCAATTTTCATCAGTGATCTTCACTTAGCAATTCCTCATGCTACTTGTATATAATATGCAGATGACTGTACAATTATATGCTCAGCCAACTCCTCATCGAAACTCAATCCATAACTCAAAAAGTGTTTAACTTAGTAGAAACATGGTTTCTTCAACGTTGCCTCCTCTTGAATCCAAAAAAAAAAAAAAACAAACAAAGCTCCTTCTCTTTACTCCTACCCGTAAGTCCACCCCAATAGATTTCTCAGTCACATCTAACAATGGTACAATCATATCACCTGATTTAACAGCCAAACTTCTAGGAGTTACAATTGACAACAACCTCAACTTTGATACTCATTAACAACACAGTAAAAACAGTCAACAAAAAATGGGTTGTCTCTATAGGATCAAACCCTTCCTTACTCCATTAGCTAGATCTACTATTGCCCACTCCCATCTATTCTCAACACTTCTCTATGCCTCTCCTGTTTATACTAATCTGTCTAAAAATAATCTTCAGAAACTGGCTAAATCATACAATAATATTGCCAGATTTGCCACTGGAAAACCCTTCAGAACCCACCACTGTCAGAATCAAAACAACTAGGTTGGCTGAAACTTCAGAATCAGCTTAATTTTAACCAACTTACAATTGCCCATAAGACCCTTTACCATCCTTATAATACTCCAATACTATCGAGCCTGGTAACCCCCTACAAAAATCTTAACACCTTACGCTCTTCAAATAAACTACTAGTTTGCATAAGTAAATCCAATAACATGGCAGGTGACTCTCTCTTCTCAAACACAGTTGGGAAAAACTGGAACTTTCTACCTAGTGAACTTACATCACTATCCTCCCTAAAACTTTTCAAACAAAAACTTAAAATTCACCTTAAAACACACTGGATATGCCCTTGTTGTAACCCTGACTAACCTTTGACTGATTTTTATTAACACTTTTACTTCTACTACCTTTCTTGACTAAGTTTCTTGTTCCTTATTACCAGAGAAATCAGGAACTGTAAATTTAGTAATCGTCTATAAGATTACTTCTTCAGAATTATTTATCTTATGTGATCTCCTAATTGTCATATTAAATTAACTGTAACAATGTATACAAATATGTACTTTGCCTATATTATTGTAACTTTTATTGTTTCAACTATTTTGATTTTTCTTTGGAGCTTTTCTCCCCGGGCCTCTACTGAAAATGGACATGTATCCAGTTATACTAGCCCGGTCAACAAATGTAAAATAAATAAATAAAATAAAAGACTGCCATTTGGCATAGCCTCAGCATTTAAAATCTTTCAACATAACATGACTGATTTACTCAGGGGTCTGGAATGGATGGTGGTGGTGGTGTTAATTACTGGGCAAAAGTGCCTTACAGTTGTGTAAATGGTTAGAAAAACTTGAGGTATTTAGTTTCTGCATTACTGATAATTTAATGATAACATGGCTTCTAATTATTTCCACCACACATGAAATGTGACATTAAGAAATTGTTACAATAATATGGTATTCTTTCTTCATAAGTATAAGCTGACAAATCTGTTAGCTAAAGGATATTAAGGAAATTATTAATATATTTGACTCTGTCTGCCACTGATTGCTACGCATTTATGCTTTTGAACAAATAAACGTGAATAAATCCATACTGACTGTAGACCCCATTAAAAGTATCAAGGTATGGGCAAGGTAAATATTTTAATATACAGTTTGTTCTGTTGTAAAGTTGTTTACTTTATCTTACTCACTGTGACTGTTTTTTAAACTTAGAGAGGACTATGGCTTTAATTTGCAGGTCAGGAAGATAAAGTTGTTAATTGTAAAAATGACTGCTCCTATGTGCACGTTTATTTTTATTTTATTTTAATTTTATGTATGGACTATTCAACTCATAATGATTTTCAGTTAAGACTCAAGAGAAGCAAGTATTACAGCCCCCCCAATTAAAAAGGACGGGAAGGTTTTTCACCTGAAAAATAATATAAGATTTGTTGAGCTCCTGGTAAACTAAAACATTGCAAATACATTGCCAAAAAACAGACTTCCATCTTGTTTAGCATAATATGAGTGAAGCAGTGTTGAAAACATTTAGTAAGGTTGCCTCTGTGTTAAACTGTATAAGTATATACTGTATGATGTGTTGAAAACAGCATTTTATTACAGAGATAGTTAGAAGTGTTCTATATTAGTAACCATTTGAAATGTCAGGACCCACTAGAGCAAGTCCCAAAATATGGAAACTGAATGACCGAAATTATGGATATACAGCTACTAAGTCTGAGATACCATTTCTCAGAATATTCCCCTTTCTCCAAGGTATTGTGATCTTGGAGTTAGTATATTAAAGTTTGGGTGCCCCCTCCCCCTGCAATGCCTTCACCTGTGTTTTTTTTTCAGCTTGCTGGAATGCTGACATTTTAATAGGGGGCCTTCTACATTATTAAATTCTTGTTTTTTTTCCCCCAAGAATATTCTATTCTTAAGTTTCATCAATAGCATTTTTTAGAAGTAATTAAGACAAAAGTATTTTCAGACAAATATTTTTCCATTCAATCATTAACTTGGAGTTGGATATACAGTAAAATGTTGCGGCAAACTATATTTATTTCATAGTTCTTGTAAACCAGAGTCACAGGGATGCATTTTCAAAGCCAATTGTTACAGTCAACACCCAGCTACATGGTATTTGAATAAGGACACAGATGTACATAATGCACCGACAGAAAAGCATTGCATTTGACTTCACTTCAAAGGAATACTTTAAGAAACCATTTAATGGTGTGGGATGAAGTGCATAGACCAGGAGCTGTACAGAAATGGTTCCTCTGTTTGAAGCTGTGAATGCAGTAATCTCTAGTTTCATTACCAATGCAGTAGTAGGTACGTGGGCAAGGATTTTTTGAAAGGGGTGGTTAACTGCAGTGCACCCAGAGAGCTAAAGAATATTGGAATGTGTGGGTTAGTAGATGGGAAATATGTTCTTCTAGATAAGGGGTTAGGCATTATAAGGAGAGTACAGTATGAAAGGAAACTAAGGAATCTTTTTCTGCTGATACAGTGGTGTTCTTGACCCCAGAAAGGAATATTTATTTATTTATTTATTTTTGGACATTTGATTACTAAGAAAGTCCAAATGGGTAGGAGCCCATTTTCATCAGAGACCCAGGGAGAAAAGCTCCAAAGTATTACAAAACATTTTAAGAATAATAATTTTATAGTCTAATACAAAACAAATACAGTTAAAATAATTATACCAAATTATACATAATATGAAGGTATTGGTTAAGAACTGATGTAAGTTATATGGCAATGATTTAAAAGTTAGACAAATGTTTGCCAGTTTACAGAGAAATTAAAGGTAAGTTAGTATAATACAACCATGAATTGCAGTACAAAGTGAGAGAAAGCAGGCTTATGGTATATTTAGAGAGAACCTCAGGGGAGAGAAATTGATAGAAGTAAAGAAGTGAATGAAGAAGGGGGAGAGTAAGGAGATGTAAGGTATAAATAGGTATGTGTCTATATTTAGGGATATAGTTTATCCTGGTGTATATGAGGCAGAATACTTTGTAACAGTTGAACTGTATTGGACATTGAAGAAGTAGTGTAACAGCAGTGTACAAGGCATGTGGTTTCTGGAAAATGAGCTCATTTTTATATTATGTAACATAGTATAATAAAATTAGGTTAAACAAGACAGCTGAGACAAACTGAGATGGCACAAGGCAATGTGAGGCACAAAATAGCCAGGAAGAGAGTATTAGGTCAAGTCTGATTGACTGCAATGGCTAACGTAGGGCTGATTCTTTTGTCTCTTCCAAACAATTCCTCCAGGAGTTCCAAATTAATTTAAGTCCTTCAGCTATCTTTGTTTCCACTACCCTTTCTGGTAACCAGTTCAACATCTCAACCACCTCTCTAAAAACAATAGATCTTTATATCTTGTATCTTGGCTAAGTTATATTCCCTGTAATCTGTCTTGTTCTGTATGGTTTAGCCTTCCTTCCTTTGTACTGAAGTCCCCTGTCATTTCCCTGTAAGTGTCTATTGAGATATTACACCTTCCTCTGTGTTTTTAATGAAAAAATTGAGCTCTTCTGGATGTCCTCATAAAGCATCCATTCAGTCCTCTTCACCATATTTTTCACTTTTTTCTGCACCCTCTCCTGTATTACAGCTTACCTTTCCCTATATGGCCTCCATTTCTTCTCACAATATTGTAACTGTGATCTTACCAGAGACTGTAAACTTCTAGTCCACACTCTAATTCCCAAGATATGTTCTGTAGCATCTGGCTTGCTTTTGTCGCTAGTCTTTCACATCAAGCACAGTGGTTTGTGTGTTTTGAAGTGATAACTCTCGAATCCTGCAACTGCCATTTGTTTTTCAGTCTGACTACGCCAGGTGTATTCTGCCTCTGGGAAGTCCGTCTTGAGATGCACCATGCAATTAGAAAGGTTGAAGTGAAGTTGACACCTCATATACCCCTGCTCTAGTGTCTCAAAGTTCTGTCTCATTCATATCTCATCATTTGTGATCACTTCCAGCCTTGGTGCCATCCCCAAATAAACAGATTTCGTGTTCTATGGTGTGTAGTCTGAAAAAAAAAACATTGAGAATGATTAGTAGAATATTTCACTTTTACACCTCTGAGTTTGATTTGCTCTCTGTTTTCTAACCAGTTTTCTACCCTTTGATGTTTTTTCCGTTCATTTATTTTTGATATTTTAATAAGCCAACAGTGTTCAACACCTCTTCAGAAATCCAGATAGGTCATGCCCCATGGGGTTACCCCATTCATCTCCCAGGTGTCACAGACATCTGTGAGGTTTATTTTACCTACCACAACCCATTCTGTTTCATAAATATGACAAGAGTTGCTGTCACTACTGTCTATTTCATTTTGCCTACTACTGAGATGAATCTAACTAACTAGCCTGTTGTTTTTGTGTTCTCCCTGGCCCACCCTTGTTGACTGGCTTCACCAGTTCTTGCTCCCAGTCTCATAGGAACACTTCTTTCATATATGACCTGTCAAACAGTTCTGCCACAGAACCACGTCAGTTCATTTTAGGATCCGTGGCATATTCCTTTCTGCCTGCTCCTAGCTTCTTCAGCTGTAACAGTACCATTTCTACTTTTTGGATGTATTTCCATCTGCCCATAATTCCCTAACTGCCATTCTGCCCTACCATGCTCTTACTCTCTTTTCTACTTTTTTCCCTAAAATTGATATGAAGTTTTAATCATTTTGCGTCTTTATAATTTTGCCCACTCAAACTAATTTTCCAGTCTAATTTCCCTCACTGTCATTTTCTTATTCCCCCATACAATAATCGACTTTCCTTAACTCATTCACTCCAGTGGAGCTCAGGAAGTTTGCACTGTAACAGAACTGAATTATGTCCTCACATATCAAACAAATGTTCATATCTCTGGAACCATAGGGGTTATGCAAGAAGTATAAATGGCAAACCCTTCAGCACAAGCTATTTTTATAGTATTCTTTAGGTTCTAGGACTTAAAATGAATTTTAGAAGTCACAGTAAACATGGTAACTATTATGTTTGTAATATTTTGTAAACAACTTACAATCTCTCAACAACCACTCAAGTTACACATATACTATCAGTAGCATTTTATTTATCTCGCTGAAAGCTTTCATATGAGGTGAAAGAGTTCTGTCTGTGTTACTTGGTTGTTGAGATATTTAGAAAAATGTGAAAATGTGTATATCTATATAAATTAATATCATAAAAACAGCAGTTAATTTCTCTTTACCTGTACTAGACTGAGGTTAAATATTAATACTGTTGAGTTTGCCATTGTGTAAGCTTTAAGATGAAATCTTTTAAAACCTTGCACATAGCATGCTTTTAGAATTATTGATGCAAATATAAACAAGCAATATTTGATACCTAGAGGCATCAATAGGGGTTAACTGCAGATGCACCTGGAGGTGTCACTCTGATGTAATGAGTTAATGGTTGCTACTAACCTTCTCTTTATATCACGTTTCACCTTCTTATCATACTGATGCCTTGTATCCCACCTTCAGGTACCCCTCTAAGTCATTTCTTCTTCTTCTTCTTTTAGAGCATCTCTTCTTGTTGCTATAGCGCTTGAATGCTTTTTCTGTTTCCACTATAACTTCAGTCATTATAGTCATACTGATTTTAATCTTTTTGCATCAACTATCCTTATTAATGCAGCATTATAAACTTGGCAGCAGAAGGGAACATGTATGTAGCTTGACAAATTACTGCAGCTAGCCTAGAGCTGCTGGTTTCTTCCTTCATTCTGAGCCTGTCTGGACTACCAAGCTGTTTAAAAACAATACATCTCTATTTGTTTACACAGCCCACTCTGCTAGTTTTTTTCTATATGCCAACCATCCCAGAAATGTACCATATCCATGCCAAATCCATATTCTAGGCCTAAACAATATGCCCTCCACAGGCCATTTCAAAGCCCTGTTACTATACTCGTTATCCTACAGACTACTAAAAGGTGACGTGTCAGGCATACAAAGGATCCTCTAACCCAATACTGATGGATTTAATACACATCAGCAAGTCAATGGCATCAGAAATATTTGGTCCAGGGATCTACATCTCTTCTGCAGCATCAACAAAATGGTTTGGAGAAGGAAATATCTTACAGAGGATACCACTGCTCTGGAAAAGGCTGTTCATTCACGTAAAACAAAGCTCTTCCCTGTCCATATTCAAGCACAACATAGATCTGTGGATGCAAAGCAGAATATTTACTCCAGGACTGCCCCCCTGTGCTATTAATGGACAGCGGCAGCTACTGAGTGCTTAATTCAATGCATGGATCCCCCCAAATTATCTATGGTATCAGCGCAGTTATTCTCACTAGGGATGATATATAATTATGACCCATGAGATGGATAAAGCCAGTCTAACACCAAACAGGATAAGTTATTTCAAGCATCAAAAAGGAAAGGGGCTAGGCTTAAAATGTCCCAAAGGAGGCAATTAACCTTGTACTTAGCTATGATACTAAATGTAGACTAAACTTTATTCTTTTGGTGGGATAGCATTCCCTCTTCCATGACCTATCCCTATTTTGGTGAGGATTCCATTTACATTTCCTCTCTGGCTGAGCATTTCTAGCATTTCCTTGTACACCATATGTTCAGATACACTCAAAATTGTAGTCACCTTTTCTTGTAGCCTCTTCTGTGTTATGACCTCCTTTTCCTACTAATTGTTTACCTTAATTCAGCTGTAGCCATAATAGTGCTCGATAAAGAAACATAGTTACCTTTCTTTATGTAGATTCTATCCTAGATATAAAAGAAAGAATTTGATAGGGTTTCAGTACTGCAGCTTTACATTGTGCCCCTGTTATAAAATATTGCAGCTATAATGGAGAACACTGGATCTTTTTTAAGTGCAGGTCTAGAATAGTAAGCCACATGTCAATACATGTAATCAGACTGGTAGAGTTGTTTGTTATTCAGTAATCAGATGTGGTGGCACCTTTCTTCTCTTCACTCCAACCTCAATCCACTATGACAGATAGACAAACAGAAAGACAGGTAGTGTTTTTCAGCACCTCCCAATGTTACTTAAAATAGATAGGTAGGCATTTGGACACACCATATAGGACAGATATAAAGAAAGAAAGCTAGCTAGATAGAGTGATCATTTTTGTGAAGATGGTTAAAACTTCTTTAATTCCCCTTGCACTTCAAGATCAATAATGCTGGAGAGGTTAAGGGGGTGCATTCTTCCCCTTACAGTTAGAATTAACATAAAATTACATGAACATGTCGTATTCCAATTACATAAGGTGCATCAGCTCTGAGATTTGTTTTTACTTTAAAGAAGTTACATGACATGTCAAACCCATTGTATTCGGACCATTGGAAGGCCACCAGCGCTTCATTGATTTCCATACTTATAAAAAGGATGACGTTGCAGCTGTCAAAATGTGCATCTGAGGTTAGATACTCATTGCTGTGTGATTACATTACCAAGAACCAGTGTTCTCTGTTATCACTGCACATAGCTGGTTGTTGTTGTTGTTGTGTCTTTCAGCTTTTCCCGATTAGGGGTCGCCACAGCGGACTCCGGTCCGCTAATGATTGGTAGTGGATTTTTATGTGCTGAGTTACCAGCCCTGATGCACAACCTTCAACGAAGGTAAGCCTATTCACGCATGTCTCCACACAGAAGATGCTCTAGCTGAGAATCGAACCGGACAGCGTCTGACTGTGAGGCGACAACGCTACTAAGAGAAAAAGCAGATAACAAATGGAGTAGAAGTAGTTTAATCTGACTGTGTCTAGACTATGAGAGAAGGAAACATTGGAGTAATAGCTGCATAACTGCAACACAATACAATTATTTCTTGATTTTACAGTGTTTTAAATGTGTTTTTATAATATGTTTCTGCTACTATTGCTGAGAAGAGTGTATGTTTTTTTCTTTTTCTGTAAGAAGAAAGATATATTTGGTTTGTCATTTTGAACTTATTTTTGTTCTCAATTGCAAAAAACAAGAATGGGTCATCAGTGCATTCTCTCTGGAAGTAAACCCAATTGTCAGGATTACAGGATAGCATTGACAAAGTATTATACTGTTCCACCTATATATGTTTAAAAGTGACATTACATTTTTTTTTTTCTGATTATAAACATATCATTATTATTCATATAAGTCCTTGATATTGGTTCCACGTACTTAAATGCTTATATATTTTATATAAAGTACAGTTTTCTTACCCAGTACTTTTTAAATATCAACCTGTTTAATATCTAAATTCATAACCACTATTATAATACCCAATAATAGCTACTCAACTAGTCATATAGTAGAATGAAATCCTACATAAATAAACCATTTACATTATTATTCCTAATGTCACCTAGTTGTTGTCATGCAAAGAAGACCTAGCAAAATATAATTTAAATCTTCACTACATGTAGAGATGACATATTCTAAATTTACCTCCAGCTATATTATGTTCATTTCTCTTATCTGCATGAAGAAAATTCATGCACTTTCTGAAGGAACTGCTCCATTTGTTTGGAATGTCTGTTGCATCATAACTTTTCTTGAATGACAATGTATTAAACCATCAGTAAAACAATTTGGATGCAGAAGTTAGTTTGGATACTGAACATTATTTGAGAACATGATTTATACTGAAATATACCAATGTTTATGAATAATTTTACCAAAAAATTCTGCTATGCACATATTCAGGGATATAGTAAATAAAACATATTTAAAGCCCTATCGACATTGTTACCTGATGACCTAACTATGTCTAGTCTGACTCCACGTTTTAAGGTATTGTAGTGTAAAACTGAGACTTGATGCATCAAATTATATTCCGTGGAAAATGCATATACCCATGCTCCTTTAAATAAATTAAACAAACAATAAAAACACGCAGACACACAGACACACACACACACACACACACACATGGAAACACAGTGTAAATACAGAGATCATCTCTACAACTTCAAATATACTAATGCTGCGGTTCCCCAACTGTTAGGAGAAGGGAAATCCCCCCACTTTATCATGATCTTCTTGTATTTTGAACACAGCAGTTGACGAAACAGTGGTCTGATAAAACAAGACATCAGAGCACTGCTTCTCTGAAACCTGGGTGAGATTCTGTACAGTTTTGCAGTTTTCAATTAAGCCATCTCTGTGAATATGCTTGAAGGCTTGCACATGTGCAATGGGAAGCTGATTGTCTGAATACTTTCACAGTTTTTGGCAACACCTGCTCAGAATTCTGAAGGAGCTGCAATAGCAGGGTGGTATCCAAGATGACTGATATGTTAAATGCTTCTGTCAGGTGATCCTCATTTCTTCAGTATTTTGAATAGAAAGATTTCATATTTCAGTTGAACTTCCACATAGTTCCAAATATTATCACTTAACAGTATTGCTGGAATTTTAGGAGGCCTCACTGTAATTTCAGAAACTTTTTTCATTACTCCTTCCTCAGTTGTTAGCAGCTAATATCTTTGAAGCAAAATGTATATACTGATTCATTTACACTAGAGGGCATTCTGAATTTATGCCATTACTTCATAATTGGACTCTCAGAATTGAAAAATTCCAGGATAAAATAGACAGCATTCGCTAAAACTGCACACAACAGGCAGACGTGTTAAGGAATTTAATAGAAAAAGGGATATATAATCTTCTCTAAATTATATTGATGGAAGATTAAGAGAAGAAGAGACTTGGACTAAAAAAAAGTTGTGGATATATACAATGAAAGATGTAATGTGTAATGTGCGCAACGTATATTTCATAAATAAGATTGTTTAGGATATGTGTTTACATTTAGCGGTGAGCCAAATGTATCGTCAAAGTGAAAAGGTTGTCTAGTTTTCAACTAATAATAGTTATTTTCCTTTTTTTTCTTTTTAGTTGACATTTACTGTCTCCTAGAGTGAATATTAATAGCAGTTTTTAGTATTAGGTCCAATAATGCCTAATTATTAAGAAAATGCATATTGACATACTACATGAATAATCCTGAGGTATTCACATCTTTTATGGTTATTAAATCTAAAAACTAATTTATAAAACATTTCAGTTAAGAAAGTTAAAAGTATTAAAAAAATAGCTGGCTTCTGAACTCTGACTTCACTAACCTTCACACTCATGCCAGGATAGCAGGAATATGGCTCTGTTTACATTATATTTCAGACATACAGACTAAACAGTTTTGTTGAACTTTTGCTTGCCTGACTTGGCCAAAAATAAGAATTCAGACTGACAATGTGCCTATTCCACTTTTTTTTATTATTTTAACTAGATATGCCCATTGGTCACAACTGCCCTGTTGAGGGTGAATCAGGAATACTTTCTGGTTAAGCGATATACTCAGAGTCGCACAGTAGATAAATGATGGCTGAGGGAATACGATGCTGGGCTATAGTAAGCAGCTAATTAGCCACTAATAACTGGTAATTCTCCATGCTAACTGCAATACAATGGCCTTTCTACTCTTCCTACCTTTCATTCAGCTGAACTATAATCTGACTAAAGAGTTTTCTTCCTGTGGCCTCCAAAATATCTCTCTTTACCAGAAGAAACAATTAGCTGTTCTAATTTTACTATCATAAGAAACGGACAGAAGTCTGCTATTCAGTATTGTTTACCTGCAGCTGTGCACTTACCCTAACCACACTCTGAAACCCAAATGTGTCTCTTCTAAAAATCTGACCACTTTGTATAATTTTCCTTTGGGAAGCAAACTTAGATGGAATGTCTTGTTTCTCATAAATTATTTATTTAATAAACTATTTATAATTGGCTGGACATTTATTTTAGCCCTACTACTTTTGCTGCAGTTTGGCACCACATTGTAGAATGTTACCTCATTCCCATTTTTGTATGTAAAGTAATAACATATGCTGTTTTTTTATGCCAGTTTTTTTTTTTGAAAGGAAGAGAAATCATCTGTATTTTATGCAATTCACCTTTATTTTACTTGATAATAACTTTTTTGTTTACTGCTGCTTCTTAATCCATCTATCATTAGATTATTCCAGGTCTGTTTTTCTACTGATGACATCTGCCATGTTCCATGTTGTCGCTGTTCTGAATAAATGTGCAGCAGTCTTCTTATATGCCATATAGCAAGTATGCTATAATCAATGCCCTAATCTAAGAATTTGTGATATAAAGTGTCTCATCCAAATACAACAGCAGCAGCTGGATTTCCACAGAAGAGAAATATTCTAAAATGGAGCCCATTAGTAGTTCCTTTACTTCTATTCTGATTATCTTGGATTATTTTGGTTACCTAGATCCCATTTATGAGTACTCGGTTTATGCCTTATGCAAATTGGGTTTTGTAAAGAATTTTTTAGGACTTTCCATATCTCTTTCTCAAATTGTGTGTTTATTCTTAGATGAACCTTCATTCTTCTGCATGAGAGTGCCTTGGCCAGTGTTTTTTAGCCATACACACTAGAGCCAACACCTCATTCTTATCTGTGCAGTAATATTCTTCCTGACACCCACTTGTCACTTCCATATGTATTCCCAGAACTGGATAGGAATGAGTCTGTCTCAGTTATTTTCAACCAATGATGACAGATGCTGTCACCTAAGGCATATACGTGCTAAAGATGCTGTGCAACTAATCTGTCTTTACTGGGGCCTGTGATGATGTGAGGTATTGCCAGCTATGCCAGGAGAAGTAAGGCAGTGGATGTGTAACATATGCCAGTACAGATAGCTGGAACTTTGTAAGGAATTATATATTTGTATATCAAACTGATTTGTACAGATGCTTGTATTGAAAAAATCTATTTGTTAAGCTGCTTGTGTTAAAAATGTACCAGTAGTGGGCCCTGACTGTATTGTAACTGATTAAAATATATGTTTTAACATGGGATACTGGAAGAAAATAGGTTAATCTCAGTCCAGCTAACTTTGAAAAATAGTAAGAAATTAAATTACTTCATTTAGGCCATAAAGATTGTATCTTACGGTTCTGACTGCAGCCAGAGATGAAATTTATGTGAAAACAAGGACTAGGAATCCTTGTTGCATTGCCTGTTGCAGTGAACTAATTGCTTCCCTGGAAAGGTGGAAGTGTTGAAATGGTTTCATGGCTTCCAGATACTATAATACATCTTACTAAATCTTTATCTGTGTATGGTAACACATATGCATAAGATTCTGGTTCAGCTTCTAGCCAACAGGGTAGCATGGGAACCTGAGGTCATATGACTAGATGTGTGTGATGTCATTCTGTAAACCAGGTCTGTAATGATGTTTTAATACTAAATGAGACAGAAGTCTCAAGAGCACTCTGTTTTTTAAACCTGACATAGAAGGATCCCTCACCTACTTTAGCTTGCTTTGCTCTAGTATGTGACCAGAGAATAGTAATTCTTTAGAACAGTCAGGAAAATATACTGAGGTTAGTTAAATACTGTTTTTTTCTGCATCTCTGTGAATCTTTTCATTTGTGTTGTCTTAATATTTCCTGTGATTCAGACTCTAGTGTTTATTGTAAATAGGTATTTAGTATTTTAATGTTCTTGTACTAATTATTATTAAATATATTTAAGCTTTGCACTGTGGCTGGTCCTTTAGAGAATATTTTAACCTTTGAGAGTACTTATATCTACTTGGTGACTCTGTGGCCACTCCTGAAAGCCTTACTGCATTGGTAAAACACTACCATTTATACTAATATTCATTCCACTCAGTATGATTGGATACCCTTGTAAGAGCCTTCGAGTAGCAGGTTTTGGAGTGTCTGGTGGCAGTAACTACTTTATAGTCTGGGCAGTAGGGAGCAAATAAACATTTCAAACTGGCAAAGTATCCATATGGATCTTTCCACTTTGGGCTTATTCATTTATTACTTAACCTAAGATTTAGGTTTATCTATCTCATTTGTAGAGCCTAAATTTTATGGAGTGATAACATGGTTTCCGTTGTAAGAAGAGTGTATAAAATAAAGATTTTATTCAGAGAGAGAGAGAGAGAGAGAGAGAGAGAAGCACACTCTATCCCTTTCTCTTATGATCTGTACATGTTAGACTAATAAGGTTTGGATTTTAGATTCATTGAAAGATAATCGGTACAAAGGTGCTTTTCTCTATTAAGTTATAGCAAGAATTCTGGAGTTACATTATTATAACAGTTTTCGTAATTTTTGTAAAGTTACAGTTCATGTTGGATTTTGTTTTTGTCTGCTATGTTTAGTAGATTATTTATGACATGCTTATTATTGTACTGTATCAATTATTATTGTTATTATTGTACTGTATTGTATTGTATTGTGCTTATATAACATGCTTATTATAAATTGTGCTTATAGATTAGGTCTCCCCTGGAAAGAGGCTACTAGCCTAGTGGAAGCAATCCATTCAACAAAGGAATGAATAAAAATATTGATAACTTTATAGAACCTATTTTATTTTTTCATATGGCTGAAATTAATTAGATATTTAAAATGCTAACAGGCACACAAAAGTCTATAACTATCTATATATAGATAGACATCTAAAGTTTCATTTCCACTTTTTAGTATTATTTATTATGCATTTAATATTAACGTTCTTGTAGGAGTAGGCATCAATATATCTGAATAGAAAAATGAATATTAGGGAAAGAAAAACAAAAGTAATAAATAAAACAGAGTAACACTTATTTCATGATTACTCAAAAAAGGTTATATAAACATGTTTAAAATTCTACAAAATTGGGTTAATAGTATATGGAATAATTATGTTGATCGTCATCATCTGAGTTGCTAACAGCTAACTTTAAGCCACTGTAGTGGAATTTTTAATTCATTAAAAGTTAAATATTGTCATGAAATGCTCAATATTACTACAATCCAAATAATAACTTGTGTTTATATAATTGGAATACTGAAGGGTCCACAGTCATATTTTATCATTTTTCTTCTTTGTCCTCTTAATTTTTGATTCCATGGGATTTCAAAATAAAAGATGAAAGAGAGAGGAAAGACAATGATGGAGGAATACAAATAAAAAAGCAATGGAAGAAAAAGGTAAGAAATTATTTGGTATCAGTCATATGTTTCTCTATACAGCATATGGGAGTACACAAATAGAATAAAGTAGGGAAAAGGGACTTAATTTTCTATTGATGTGCCTTCTTAATTAATACCAAAAATAGTACATCTTTGGGTATATGCTAATAACTATTTAGTTGGTTTCTTCAAGTGGAGTTATTTAACACTAATAGCACTTGATTTAGTTTATTTTTATTGCAGTATTTAGAAATGAGTGTCTGTGGTATACTGAATAAGGGATAGTTTTGGATTGATTCTAAGTTATGTGTTTATTTCATAAATATATAATTAGGGTAGAAGCTGTAATGGCACATGGGTACAGCAGCTCCCTAAGATGTTTCCATACTGTGCATATGAGAAGATAGGTGTTTTGTGAAAGCTTTTGCCTCATTTACCATGTATGCAGAGAAGTTTGCTAAATAATGTGTTCTATATGCTCCTATTAGTAGAAGTTCAAGTGTGCCATTCTTTTGGCAACCATAGACCATTATCAGACTGGGTGTTTGGTGGGGGTTTTAATACCTTCTTTTAACACTGTGTTATGGTGTGTTTTATATTGTAATAGGTTGCTGATGTTGCTCACTTATGTACTCCTCAGCACCTTTTTGTTGCCTGTGGGACATAAGTTATTTATTAGGTTTTCCTCCATGTTCTGTATTTGCATTCCCATAATGTTAGGGCCTGTACTTCTCTTATGATTCACACTTTTGTGAATTGTGGACTTTTGCTACTGGCTGTTGTTTGCATACTTGGCCTCTTCCAGATGTGCAGTAGTATATTAAGATACTCTGGGATACCTACGCAAATTTATGAATTATCTAAGGCTCTGATTTATGATTTTTACCATGTACTAGCTCTACACAGTTGTGAACCTTTTAAATACTGCCCAGTACCAATGCACTTATCTAAAGATAATGTGTTTAGGGAAAATGAAAATAATGACCAAGTTATACAGTTTAAATAAAATAAACCTGAGGAATTGATGGAAGTTTAAAATAAAGAACATGTTCCCTCAAAACATATAAAACTATTTGCATAAGCTGTATTATAATATTAACGTGAATAAATCCATTTCACCTTTTTGGAAATATTATTAATAGTGTAATTCATAAGACAAATATGTAGTTAAATGTAATTAACATAGACTGAAATGTTTACTAAATATTGATCACAAATGTTTATTAGTTCTAACTAAAAAGTTATTTGATTCCATCACCGATGTATAAAGAGAAAACAATTTATTTAAACAGATAGGAAGAAGACAATCTAAAGAAAACCTTAACTTTAATATATCATGTAGATTATAAAAACATGATTTATTTTAAATAGACAGCAGAATACAATATAAAGAGTATCTTAAATTTAGTAGATGATGAACTGTATAAAAACATGGAATTAATATTGGTTTGAACACCTGAGCTGATATGCTCATATGGTGTTACGTTAGAGAGATAGAGAGATGTGTTTAATTGTATTAAATAATCTAAAATTTCCCAATTTGCAGATGATATATAATTAATCTTATATCTTAAGAGCTTTGTATTACAATTAGATAATGTATTATATATTTTTGTAAAATGTAATGATAGTAAAGTAATTCTTTATTTACTTATCAGTTAGACCTTTAACTAGAAATTAAATCAAAATACAACTGGTTGGGATCATTGTCTAGTGATTATTGTAAACACTTCAGATTGCATTAAACTTACAATATCAGCAATTCTATTAATATTTCAGGGTACAATAAATTATTTTCTTATCTTATGAAGGTAAATTATATTTTGTAAAAAAAATAATTTGTTACTAAAGTGTTATATGTAATATAGCTACCTCGCTATTCATGTCTGATAAAAAATAAAACATACATATAAGATGAGATAAAAGCATGTATATTACCCCTTTTATGGTTGCCTAATCAAGTGACATTTATTTTTAAGAATTATATTGCACATTGTTAAAGAAATAGGATAGGATTTCATGATTTTGAAATGTACATATTATTGTTCATTTTAATTGATAACTTCCTGGTTAGATAATTAAAATTGTAATGTCACAGTCATATCTAATTGATAAATGTATGTGTTTAGCTAATTATGTTTAGCATTCTGTATTTATTCCACCAGCAACAGGATAGTTAAAAATCATAAGTACTTTATATACAGACATTCTCATTTAAAATAATGGTATTTACCACCTTTTCAGTTTAATACATTAGTTTATAGGCCAAATAAATATTGATAAAACTAGGTCTGATAAGGAATTTCATTTTGGAATAATTGTTTGGCTACCATACATATTTTATGATTAGAAGATGTATTGCATACATTTAACTCAAAAATGACTAATTAGATATTCAAAATACAGAACATTGTATTTGTTTAAAATGATGGTGCATTCTAATTCATTGAATGATGCATTTCATATATACCTATATTATTTTAATGTGATATTAAATAATAAGTGAAAGTGTATGTTTTACCATTCAAATATTTTTATAATTGTATTATTTTTTCTATAAACTGTATATTCCTGCTTCATACAGGGAATGCATGAATAATTCATCATAAATTTAAATGGCAAAGATAAATTAATGAATTTTGAATTGTTCTGTTAAAACTACAATAACTCATTTTTGGAGGATTGAAGAATCACTTTATAAAGATCAAAATGATTGCATATTTATTATTATTAATTTATGCAAGATAGCAATTATGCCCCAACTAAAATATTTGAAGCTTTGTTTTTTCTTTTGGGGGGGTTCTCCACTCTGGCAAGAATTCAAGAGCTCATGATGACCCCTGCTCTTTCTTGCAGACACTGCTATCAAAACAATGAGATGTATGCACAGTAAAATATCTCTGATTACCTAAGGTTTTCAGTCATGCATCTGATAAAAGCCAGTGACCATATATTTCGTATATCACACTTATCAGATACTCAAATATATACCATTTTCCTGATTTTTGTATTGAAATGCCGTTTCTATTTTTTCAGATGGATGTAGTAAATAAAGTACTTTGTGTAATATGCCTATATAGCAAGACTTTGCATAGCTTCTGTATTTATTTTTACTATGCTATCTTATAGGTGATTTTTTCTGCACTTCTGGGGTCATTTTTAATCAATTTTCATAATGTCAGTAATTTTGTGGCATTTTAATTGTATACAGATAGCAGTTTTCATAGTCTTTGGCTTTATAGTTTAGTAAATTTTGTAAGTTATGTTAATATTGTTTACTATGGTTGTTTAAATTTAAGCCACTTTAGCTGGTAATTCTATTTTTGATGAGTTAGGTTTTTCTTGCTAATTTTGATAAATTTAATTTCTTGAGTTTTCATTTATTTAGGAAAAGTCTTTTTTTATTAAAATGTATTTTTTAGTGTGAACAAGGCTGAGCTTGTGTGATTGGTTTGATAATTTGAATGGTAGATGACATCTATTGAGTAATGATAACTGTTTAATGGCATTTGAAGGATGCTGAAAAAACATGCTGTGTGAATGATGAACATAATTTTGTTAGTGTGTTGTGTATGCATGTGTGTACGTCTGTAAAAAAATGTATGGTGTAGCCCTGAGCATTTGGGGTAGAACTCTTCTTTCTATCCTGATCCAGCCTCTGATAAGAAATTGTGTGAATTGGGCTGTGTTTTTCACACACGTGTAGTGCTGCTGTTTTGTCAAAGACAAAGGCTGTGACTTACAAGACGATTATATATCTATTGCTTTTAATTGTTCTGTTACTTTAGGAACTGATCTAGTTTTATTATACAGCCTTTCTAAGCATTATATTACAACTGATTGCTATTTAGAGCTATTGTATCTACACATTCACATTAGTATTCTTCATATATATTTAGAATCTGATTATTTTTGTCACATGTGGACAAATTTGTTCAGTTTGCCTACTCTTTTTACTGGAAGAAAATGCGATTTTTGTCATGTGGTATATGCCACATATTACAGTATTTTATGAGTCTGTAGGTTAACAGAGATTTGGCTCCATGTCCAAAATGTGTGTGTTTGGATTAACTTGAGTACCAAATTAAATTAAAAAGGAAAAAAAATGTCAGAATGTTCATGTGTAGAAGAAACACAGTGCTGATAACAAAGAAAGCTTTCTGTTTGGTCATTTTCATATAAATACTTAAAAGTTAAAATCTGATTGTTTCAGTATAAGTTAACTTGCTAACAACTATGGCAGATTCTCAATGTATTTGAAAATGGAGTTTTGTTTAGGTAGATTCAGCTGAGCTTTGCCTGAAATATTAACCACATAATTGAATCTGGTAGATTAAAATTCCCTTCCTTATACCCTGTGGTAGTTCTTATTGAAGGGACACAGAAATTAAATCCAGCATTTCTTTCTTCCTCTTTTGATAACAGCATTGGACCTAACACTAAAGGGAGACGTAAATGATATCAGTCATCTGAAGTTGAAAGAAACTTACCAGAGATAATGTCTGGTAAAACGAAAATACATAAATGAATGATGTTAGATGGGAATTTACATTTACCAGATGATCTGATGGAGATAGTGAATTTACTTATTAATATTATAAATTATAAATCAGGAGAATTACAATGTAAATAGCAAGGAAACCAATTCATGAAGAGAGAAAGTATAAGGGTGGACATTCTGTACATGACAAAAATAAGGTGTCAGCATCTGAAATAATAAGTGCCTGTGATAATAACTTACTAAATGTCAATCCAAAGTATATGGGAAGATAAGCTAGAGGATTTTTCTTTTGGGTGACTCTCGCTGAAGTCATTTAGACAGACTTACCTGTGAAGCTGAAAAAGAAGAGATTACTGTTTCTAATTTCTTCAGCCTAATACTTTTAAATGTGCAAAGTCTTATTTTCTAACTTCTGGTGAACATAAGGAGCTGAGGTTATTTAGTAATTCATGTTCATGCAAAATATTTGTCTTATATGTCTTATACTCTACTGAGTCATATAAATGATGCTTTTCTTAACATAATTGTATTCAGATGACTCAATTGTTAAGTGAAATAAAACCCTGCCCTGAATTTACATATTACAATGAGTAGTGCAATGTTATTTTAATAACTAGCCAAAGTAAAATATAGAACTGAACGTATTATGACCTGGAAGATCTGTTTTGTAGCCTCATTCGTCTAGTCATGATAGATAGCTGTTGAAGTAAACTTAAAAATTGCCAAAGGAATATAGGGTCTATTCTGTTTTACAAGTTTAATCAAAGTAAAAAAAGTGAAATAAAAGTCACAAGATAAACACTTTTGTCCCATTATCCAGCAATGCCCTGTTTAAACACTGTTTAACTAATGCTGGCCACAACTTTAAATTTGTAATAATTGAAAAAAATAATGTGGGTAAAAGGGGAGGTCCATGGACACTTTACCTAGGAAAAAAAGAGTGTTATATTGGCAGTTGTTGTTAAATGCAAATAGTTGGCATGGTTTAAATGACCATTGTTCCATTGCATGTATCTTAAAACTAAAGGCTCTATGTACATAAAATAATAATACATATTTTTAGAACTGTTCAAATTTGGAATAACACAATGGGATTGAATGTAACAACATTTTGTTTGCAATGTTCATTGATTTAAAGTTTTTTTACTGTTGTCAGAAGACAAGGAGGTGGCTTGGCACTTGTAAGTGAATTTGATTGGCCCGTGTCTAAATTTATATATCTTTTTTAATATAAATTATACTGATTTATGAGTTAATTATAATGCTGTATTTAAGGTTTTACTACACAAGAGATATGTTCAATTTATATATGTATGCATATATATATATATATATATATATATATATATATATATATATATATATATATATATTTTTTTTTTTTCTTTAATAGTTACAATTTTGGAACAGTTGTGGAATCACAACAAAAAATGTTTAGCTGTTTTTTGATTGAAGGAAAAATGAAGGGGTTGGACATTTTTTGTTAATTTGATTGGATCATAATTACAACTGCAACATGTAACATCTGTTTGGGTATTTAAAAATTGAGTTTTGTTAACTGAATCTTATCTGATGAAGTCCCGTGGATAACGGGAAGAAAGTGTTTATCTTGTGACTTTTATTTCACTTCTTTTACCTTGATTAAACTTGTGAAATGGAACGGACCCTTCGTGCCTTTGGCATTTTTTAAGTTTACTTATTGGTTTGTCAAGCTACTCTTGTAGTTTAATACATAGCTGTTGGTTTATACTTTCATAGATAGGATATCAAGAAGGTTGTGCCAGGCTCTAGACATTATGGATCTGATCATACTTTAAGGCTCCCTTACACTGTTAAGCTTAGCATAGGCAAAAAAGAGATTAATTATAAAGTAAAATGACTTCAAAATTATTACTGTCATTGAAACTTAGAATGTAATTTCATGTTATTTTTGCAAATTTCCTGAAGTTTTATTGTAAGAGATATACCAGATGTGGAAGAGGTGTACTGCTCATAATACACTTCTCTATTACAGAAATCATAATATGTTCAGCTGCCAATGCTGAAATTTTAGCTCTTGAAATGATCAGTATTTGTAACTGGGGCTCTGTTTGGCTCAGTGCTGATCACAGAAGTCCAGACTAGAAATGAATGGTAATCAGTGTATTGAATGTTTGTGCTCTTTAACTAAAGTATTAAACAGTAAGGCCTTAGTTGTGGTGGGGGCTTTAATGACACCAGTATTGTCTAAGATACGTATGCCATGTGCTTTCATTATGCTTCTGAATTTGTAGCCATTCTTTGTATTTAATGCTTATTTCAGCTGCTTTCTGTGCCAACTGTGGATAACATTTTATGCAACATTAGCAAGTAAAAAAGGTCTTACTTCGAGTCTGAGCATTTTCAGCCATTTGGTAACCCAGCTCATGAAGTGATAATCTTTACAATATCTCCATGTGTTACATGCTTGAATAAAATTAAAACCTGTGAGTACACTTGGGTAGATTTTAAGAATCTTAGAATGTATCTCATCTCATAGTATATGTGGTGGACACATCTTTTGATTAGGATACCTTATAAACTCTCTCTCTCAATTCCTCAAATAACTGTAATAAATATTAAGTTACTTTGAATACTAAAAGGCCTGAACAGTGAACTAAGCTATGTCAGCTACAGAATATATAAGAAGTTTATTACACCAGTAAACAAATACAGTTTGAATAATGTAAATTACCAAGTGAAGGAACATATCAGTGTTAGGAAATCAAGGTATGACTTTTTATTATTAGTTTAAAATTTAACTGTGAAATGGTATTATAAGTATGTAATTTATGAGCAGACAATACAAGTCTAGCTTTATACTCTATAAAGACAAATTGGTTGCATCCTCATCTGAGGTGGTCATTATTTTAATATCTATTTTCAAATATATTTTGTAAAGCTATGATATCTAGGGAGTTTCTGAAGGTTGGGTGAAGATATACCTCTTGTCCTCCTAACATTAGACTTGATTTGGTGAAGAAAGCACTAACAAGAATTAAGAAATCAAGTAGTGGATATTGTTCTGCTACCCCTGATAAGTGTAAGCAGATGCTTGGGAGGTGAAACATTTACAAGCAGGTGCTTGATAGATGAAACATTTACAGGCTGCCAGTCCATTAGAGACATAGGTGTCAAATCTGTTCTCCATCAATTGTCCAAGTTACACTTGAAAAGGGTTAGGGAGGAACTCTGCTTCACATAGATGGGGAGCCTGTTCCTCACAAGGGGTTATCTTTGGGATACATACCTGTCTCTACAGCAGAATGGGTAATTCTGGTGCTGATTGTTTTGTGGCTATGGAAGAGTTCCATCAGAGTGGGTTCTTACAATGCCTTGTATGTCAAACATAGATCTCTCCTCAACAGGCTGTAGGAGACAAAATACAGGGATATGGCTTTGAGGAGGTCTTCACAGGACATGTTACTTACAGCTGGCTATCCACTGGGTGACATAAGGGTTTGTACTTAACCTCTTAGGTTTGTCAACAATGCTTGAGCTGGGGATTGTTTCAAATGCCTTGGGCAAGTCAAGGTAGGCAGTGTGAACCATTTTGTCCTCATCCATTGCTTTGACCATCTCAAAAAGTCCACCAGGTTGAGTAGGCATGACCTGCCCTTGATGAAACCAAATAAGGTTGGTTCCAGTGTCTGGAGGTTTCCTATGTTATTATTGATCATTTCTATGATAATTCTTTCCATAGCGTTGCATATGATGCTAGTGAGATGTATGGGTCTGTTGTTTCCAGGGTCTGTAGATGTCATACCTTTGTGCAGAGGGATGACTGTTGCTGTTTTCCATTCATGAGGCACAAAGCTTGTTTGGAGGCTACAGTTAAATAGAAATTCCAGAGGTCCTGATATGCCATGCTTCATGCTGTTTTCAAGGCATCCTGAAATATTGTCTAGAACCATTCATGCAGTATTCTTGGCCTTGGAGAGAACATTAAGGACTTGTTCTTTAGTGATAGCACAGGGAGTTATATTTGATGGTATTTCCTAAGAGAAGGTTGATGGGGAGAGAGGGGTAAATTTGGAGCTGAATTTGCCAGCTAGAAGGTTTGCTATATCTTCTGGGTCAGTATAGGTGGCTCTATTTACAATGAGCTTTGTACACAATAGTGTATTGCCTATGAGGTTGTAGACATAGCTAAAGAATGCCTTGTGGTTGTCCCTGGCCTGGGAGGCCAAATTTGTCTCAAATTTGGCTTTGGTAGACTTTATTTGTCCTTTGAGGAGTTTGTTTAGTTTGTACAAGCAAAATCTCCTCCAAGTAGTCTACAGCAGATGTAAAACACAGATTTTAATAACAAAATAAAATACAGATAAGCGCTTTCGCGGTAAGCTTCATCAGATCTAAAATGCATTTCAAATTACATTCTTAAAAGTACAAAGATAATCACAATCAGCAAACCAGATCAAAGTGCAGCTGGTATTATTAACTGCCATAGTAACTACAAACTTTCTTGTTTAAAGCTACAAGCACTATATATCACATGAAAGACATATAATGTATGCAAAAAAAAAAAAAAAAAAAAATATATATATATATATATATATATATATATATATATATATATATACTATCCTAACAAATATATACATATATTATTTTGAGAAACACATTGTGATGATTGGGGAGAGATGGGTGAAGACTGCCAGCCTAGTCCAATAGAATTTGATATCTAATTCTATCAACTGTATAAATAAATGTAAAATACAGGCTTGTGTTTTTAAATGTAAGAAAACACTGTGAAATGTGGAATTGCAAAATATGTGACATTGCACTCTACTGACCCAGAGAAGCATGTTGTATCCTTTCATGTTAGAGTTTGGCCCGAGGGTGGCTGGATGAAGATTTCATGCACATTGTTTTAAGGCTAAAGTTTATGACTAGAATTTAGATGTGGAAGGTACTTTATTGCTTTAGTTTCTGTTAGTATATACATGTAAAATGTCTTCTATTGTTGTAAGTTTCTGTGCAGGTGTTAGATTGCTAAATAATGCAGTTTGTGGCCTGAGAACTCAGACCAGGTGTTAAGATGATGCAATATGAATACTGGGAAAATCTAAGTGTCAAAAATGAAGTAATTTTGGGAGGGCCTTAGAGACATGTTTGTTAGTAATGTTTAAATACTATTTCTCACAAGAGACCTGCAGCATTTTGATCTGGACATCTAACTTATCAGCACTCTGCTTATCCTCACATGTAAGTTTTTAGCACTGTGATATCTTGTAAGAATAGTTAAAGCTAGTAAAGATTAATTAGGTATTTTTCTTTGAAACCAGACCTGTCCTACTGTATTATTTTAAGTTTCTGTGTAATCTGTGAACTCTTAGATATCTCTCTGGTGTAGTAGTTTTGTCTTGTCTTTTAATTATTTATTATTAAATATTTTTAAAACCTTCTACCTGTGGCTGCTTTGTGTAGAGATAAGCTCTAGAGTACATTGCATATTTATATAGAGTTTATTGTAATAGGCCACTCTGATAAGACTTAGACTGTATAGTCACATTACCATTGGATATTAATATTGCACAGTAATAATTGGACACCTTTTTAAGGGCCATATAGTAGCTGATATTATTAACTGGGTGGTGGCAGTGATTACTACCATATAGTCTGGGTAAAGGGGCACAGCTGGAGAATCTGTGTCAGCCTTTTCCAGGAGTGACTGTGAAGTTGTATAAATACTTATCTCAAAGTGTGTGTGTGTTGTGTCAGCTACTTGGGCAGGGACACAAAGTGCTGGTTAGACAGAGAGGGTACTGGAAGTTTTAGGTTGACCAGGTACGCTGGGACCTGGACCCTATAGATGTGCCAGTGGGGAGTCTTATTAGGGACCTGGTGAGCAAGGGAGCAACCAGCCCCAGACTGACTGTGATCTCTGTGTGCACTTAAGGGAGATTGTACTTTACTGTCCCTGGTGTTAGTGGTGAGGATTGAGGCTGCTTGATTGCTGGGCCAGGGCATGGTCGTCACACACACATATATATCTATTATTATTTCATTTTTAAAGGTCTTGCTCTTAGGGTGGGTTGTATAGATATACTATCATTTAACCCAGGGTGATAGTGTGCTTGCAATAAAAAAATCCACTTCAGTTCGGCCTGATAGGTTCTGTTCACAAGGTCTCCCTTATTAATATTATCATGAATTAATTCTAATACTACAAACTTGAAAGAATGTTCCATGTCAGTATTTATCATATGTTTTACCAATGTGTTATAACTCATCCCCCTATGTGCACAATATAAGTAGTCATGGATACGCTCTCATAGACGCCTGTTCGTCTTGCCTACATACAACGAACAGCCATTGCATAATGCAAGGTAAACTAAATCCTTGGAATTACAATCAGCTGAAGGTAGATGTGAAAACTCATTATTATTATTAGGGTGTATAAAACACCCAGTTTGTAGTTACTATGGCAGTTAATAACACCAAATGCACTTTGATCTGATTTGCTGATTGTAATTATCTTTGTACTTTTAAGAATGTAATTTGAAATGCATTTTAGATCTTATGAAGCTTCCCGCGAAAGCGCTTATCTGTATTTTATTTTGTTATTAAAATCTGTTTTTTACATCTGCTGTGGACTACATGGAGGAGATTTTGCTTGCACATTTTCACTTGTTGCACTCCAGTGGTTAACTTTCTCCAGGCATTGTCCTCCTTTTTTGATGTTTTTAATTGTTTGTTTAGTTTGATGAGAGTGCTTTTATCCTTCTGGGTGCTGCACCTCCTAATTTTTGCCATGAGTTTCTTCTCTTATGCAGCCTATTAATGTTGCGATTCCACCAGGGTGGCTTGTTTTTTTAAGTTAGTTCTGTACTTCTTCCTGTTGGGTACAGCTGCCTTTATGCAGGAATTAACATGCTTGTGTAGGGTTTCTGTGAACAGTTCTGCATAGGCAGTAGTTTTCTCAGGGTTTATGGAGGCTTGACATTTTACGAGGTTATCACTTAATAGTAGGAAGTTAGCCTTAGAGTCATTTCTGAATATTCCAGGGTTGGCTGGGTTTCCAGGTTTTATTTTTACTTCAAAGGAGACTAGTTTTTGGTCTGACCTTACCAGAGAAGACATTATACTTGAAGGGGGGTGTGTGCAGCACTCTCCCATATTAGTGAGTACCACATCCAGTATGATTGCATTACTTGTTGGTGTATTGAAATTCTGGTCCAGCAAATCTGTGATTACAAAATACAGTAATCTTTGGGCCTGTACATTTGGTGTCATATATTCCCATTTAATAGTTGGGTGATTAAAGTTGTTCATGAATATGGAATTGGGTTGAACGCTGAGTGCTTCCGTTAAGTTTAAAAATATTGTATGTGTTTCCTGATTCATAGAGAGGGACCTATAGCTTACAAAGAAGTGATACTGGATTTTGCCTATGGTGATTTGAATGTGGAGAAGCTGAAGTGCATTGTCCTGTTTGACCAATCCTGAGGTATATTTATTTTTGATGTAAATCAAGACACCTCAGCTTTTAGTCCCTGTCTGTGTAGTAGCTGGTTTAAATGTGTGAAAGGGATTAGAACCTTGCACTGTCAGTGTGCTCTCTGTGGCTTTAAACAATGTATTGGTAACTACACAGATGTCAGCATTTTTTACAATGAAGAGAGCTTCTGGGGAGTATTGTTTTTGTTTTGACTCCTAGTATTGAGAAGTGGCTCTGTCCTCTATCGAGGACAGTTGTGAAGATGAAACTCTGTATGTTTACCTTGTGGCAGCTGAGTGGGATATTAATTGAACTTCAGTAGCCTGTGGGCAGTTTTCACTGAAGGCACGTGTACTCTTACTCTCAGCAGCCACAAGGTAAACATATCACAATGTTAGTTTAGTTTAGTCAGGTAAAGCAGGCAAAGATGTGAGCAGAGGATTATGGCAAGGTGACAAAAAACAGTTGGCCAAGGTATGCGAAACCAAAGGCCTGGTACAGGCCAACCGGACTAAAGAGGAAATGATTTCAGCCTTAATCACAGCTGTAGCATGGACCAGCAACCAGGAAGTCAACCAGTCTGGTGATGGGGATGTGCAGCCTTCAGAAACAGGACAGTTCACCTTTTCCTCAGAGGACTTAAAAACCCATCTGGAGTTAAAGAGACTTGAACTGGAGGCCAAACATTTGGAATTAGAATCAGCAGAGATACTGCCGTGTTTGGAGGTTCAAGAGAATGAGAAACTGCAGCATTTGGAGGCCAAAGAAAAGGAGAAACAGCACCAATATGAGAGGGAGATGCAGACTCTTTGTCAAGGTCATGAAGGTAATGGGTAAGGGAATAATCAAACTCCAGAAGCAATAAACATTAGTAAGTTTCTTCCACAGTTTACAGAGGCTGGTAACTTTGATAGTTTTATTCATATATTTGAAAGAGTATGTAAACAGTCAGGAGCGGCCCTAGGTCAGCTGGTGGCCTAGGCAAAAGGGTTCCATGGTGCCCTGCAACACATTACCTGGAACCCCCATCCTCATCTACCTACACCAAATAAATACTGGAAAAGCACCCCTGCTAGACTGGTGCCCTAGGCGGCCACCTAGTTGGCCTATGCCTAAGGCCGGCTATGTAAACTGTATAATGTTTACCAAGGGCTCTGGGTACGGCTTCTGACCCCCCCTTACTCCATGGTAAAGCTGTAACTAACTGCTGTTTCTAAATTGTCAGATACTGATTGACTCATTCACTCCAATGGAGCTCAGGAAGTTTGGACTGTAACTTTCAATGGGCGGAGCCTAAGCCTTTTGATAGAATCAAATTATATCCTCATATTTCAAACAAATGTTCATATCTCTGGAATCATAGGGGTTATGAAAGAAGTATAAATGCCAAACTCTTCAGCACAAGCTATTTTTATGGTGGTAGTGTTCTTTAGGTTCTAGGTCTCAAACCGAATTTTATACATCACAGTAAAAACAGTAACTATTACATTTGTAATATTTTGTAAACATTTTACAATATCTCAGCAACCACTCAAGCTACACACATACTGTCAACAGCATTTTCTTCACCTCGCTGAGAGCTTTCATATGATGCTAAGGAGTTCTGTCTGTGTCACATGGTTCCTGAGATATTTAGAATAATGTGGAAATGATATCTATATAAATTAATATCATAAAAATAACAGTTAATATCTATTTACCTGCACTAGACAGAGGTCACATATTAATGCAGTTGAATTTGCCATTGTGTAAGCTTTAAGATGAAATCTTTTAAAACCTTGTATATAGCATAGTTTTGTAATTATTGATCCATTCACTATGGAGGCTTCATATGTAGAAGTTAATTTTCTGGATGTGAATTTAAAAATTAAAAATGGTAAAATTTGCTCTACGCTACATAGGAAGAAGTGTTGGAAAAATACACTCCTCAGTTACGACAGTATGCATCCGAGACATGTATTTAAAGGTATTTTGAAGAGCCAGTTTGTCAGATTAACCAGAATATGTAAGGAAAATTCAGATTTAATACTAGAGACTGATAAGATGGAAGATTTATTTATAAAGAGGGGATACAATAAGAAAATGGTGAAAGAAACTAGGAATCATGTAATGGAAGCTATAAAAACATCTAATACATCAGAGACAGTGAGAGTGAGTTATAATCAAAGAAATACACAAATTATGAGATATGATGAGAGAATACATTTTGGTTACAACTTACACAAATGATAATAAAATAATTAGAGATATTATTAGTAGTCACTGGCAAGTATTAACTACAGATAGTAGAACATTAGAATTAGTAGGACATATGCCTAGTTTTACATATCGAAATAGTAAAAATTTAAAGAGATTGCTGTGTGTCACACATAATAGAAGAGAGATGATAGAAACGTATGCTATAACAAAATTTGGAACGTTTCCATGTAACAATTGCAATATGTGTAAGTACATCACAGCAACACAAACATTTATTCACCCTATTCTGAATTATTCATTTATTCCTAGATTTTTTGCATCTTGTGATCCTTGTAATATTATTTACTTGGCCACCTGTGAATGTTGTCCTGCTTATTATATTGGACTTACGAAAAGGAAATTGAAAAAAAGAATATACAATCATGTGTACGATATTAGGAAAAACAATGAACTTAATGCATTAGCAAAACACATAATTCAATATAATGACCATAATTTTAAATTTAGAATATTACAAATTGTAGACAAGAATGAAAGAGGGGGAGATTTTGTAAATATATTAGAACAAAAAGAGTTAGAATGGATATTAAGGATGAGAGCACATCACCCTCCGGGGTTAAATCAATATGTCCCTCTGAAACCTGTCCGAAAATATCGTAAATAATGCAGGTATTAATTAATTATATGTATTCATTTATTCATTCATATCAAGTATATAGAATTTGTTTGACGTTTTTTGTATATATATATATATATATATATGCATTAAGCATTTTTTATATATATATATATATATGCACCAAGCACTTTTGATATACACTGTATAATGTTTTATATACATGCACCAAGCACTTTTGATACACACTGTATAATGTTTTAGACAACATGTATATTTTAATAATCATATGTTAGTTCATAGTAATGTATAGCTGATTTATATTATTTAGACCTATATATATGAATGTTAGTGAGGTAGTATATATATACATATACATATCTATTTTATGTTATATATCTATATTTATGATAAAGTCATGCATTATCTAGTGTAAGTTGCATAATAGTTGGGTTTTAAAAAGTTTTAAAAATGTATTAAATAATGTTTTTATATGGTAGGAATGAAGTAACTGAGGTTTTATGGAAATAAGGAAGATGTTGCTTTAAGTAAGATGATTTATCAGTCAGCTAATTGTTTAATTATATCAATTAAGTATGGCTTTTAGCTATATAAACTGAATCAGATGTATTTAAAAACAGAATCTGATGAAGCATACAGTTGCTACGCGAAAGCGCTCATTTTCCTGTTTTTCTGTTCATGGATTAAAGAAATTTTTCGTATCATATTGGACTGTGTGAGTATTTGACTTCGCCATTTCCGTGGTGAATACACTTGTGTTTTTCTTCGACTTTGTTTTCACTGCTTTTGACAAGTGTACCAGCTTTGGTTTGAGCAGTTTATTTGACTATTGAATCATAGGGGTTATGAAAGAAGTATAAATGCCAAACTCTTCAGCACAAGCTATTTTTATGGTGGTAGTGTTCTTTAGGTTCTAGGTCTTAAACCGAATTTTATACATCACAGTAAAAACAGTAACTATTACATTTGTAATATTTTGTAAACATTTTACAATATCTCAGCAACCACTCAAGCTACACACATACTGTCAACAGCATTTTCTTCATCCAGCTGAGAGCTTTCATATGATGCTAAGGAGTTCTGGCTGTGTCACATGGTTCCTGAGATATTTAGAATAATGTGGAAATGATATCTATATAAATTAATATCATAAAAACAACAGTTAATATCTATTTACCTGCACTAGACAGAGGTCACATATTAATGCAGTTGAATTTGCCATTGTGTAAGCTTTAAGAAGAAATCTATAAAAACCTTGTACATAGCATAGTTTTGTAATTATTGATGCAAATATGAATAAGCAATATTTGATGCCCAGAGGAGTAAGTAGGAGTTAACTGCAAATGCACCTGGCGGCGTCACTCGGATGTAATGAGCCTTAAACAATGTTTATTGGAATGTTTTAAATTAACACCTGAAGCTTGCAGAAAAAGTTTCATGAGCATAGACACAAGGAATATGAAAGTGTATGTGATTATATTGCTGAGTTAAGCACTTTTTTCATAGGGGGTGAATGGGTGTCAGGTCACCACTTTTGAAAGGCTGGCAGACCTTTTGGTGAGGGAACAAGCCCTTAGCACTTTGCCTGAGTACATGAGAATTTGGTTGGCAGATTGGGAGTGTAATTCTGCAGATGAGCTGGGGAGAAAAGAGGATCTCTATTTAGTAAGCAGGGCAGCACTGCACAAGAAGGGGATACCCAGTGCTGCACTTGTATATAAGGGAACCCATGGTGAGCAGCCTAAACCACCCCAAAAGAGTCTACTAGCAACAGGGGAAGCTGCTAAATCAAGTACATGGACAGGATCGATGTTTATATGTTTTAAATGTTGCAAGAGGGGCCATGTAGCATACACATTTCCACTGAAGTAAGGTGGGGAAAAAAAGTTTGGGAGCCAACAAGTGGGAATAACAGCATGCCAGTGGTAAGTTATCTGGAGACAACAGGGGTACCAAACTATCACTACAGTTTGTATCCTATCTTAGTGGATGGAAGACAGGCCACTGTTAAGAGGGGCACAGCCTCTGACATAACCATTGTGAAGCTTGCAGTGGTTAAAGAGGAGCAGTACTTGCTTGAGTAGTCCACTCCAGACAGAGCATTAGGAGGAACCCCATTCCAAATACCTTTGGCCAAGGTTCACCTTGACTGGGAAGTTGGAAAAAGAAGCAAACAGGTAGGTGTGTTTGAGGATATCCCTGCAGATGTCTTGATAGGGAATGATTTTGATAATGCAGTACCTTGTGTGATGCCGTTACATGCAGTCAGGCTTGGAGACTGTCATGTGGGTCTGGTAGCCTGGGGAGACATAGACAGACCCCATCCCTGAAAATAGAGCTGCTGATATTGCTATTTCATGGAGGGAGCTACCTTGTAGCAGTGAGCCTGGAAGTGATCCACATCTGCTGGCAGGTACTGATGTTACCATGGACAGGGTAACTGTAAGGACAGAGGTGAGTAGTAGTTCCCAGGCTAACAGTGAAGCACTGCTGTCAGAAGATACCAGGCTTCCTGTGGAAAGAGAGTCGGAAAGGATCACATAGGTAGAATTGCGACAGGGTCAGCTTTCTGATCCTACCTTACAAGGCTTGAAGGGAGGTAGATAAGGAGGCAATTTATTCTCTAGGAAAAAGGGAGTCTGTATACTGAAGCAACAGGTTACTGTATAGAGAGGGGAACCCTGAGGGAGGGCTAGAGGATGAGGTAATATAGCAGTTGGTAATGCCGAGAACCTACCATCTGGCACTTCTATAGCCATAGCCCATGACATTCATTTGGCAGGTCATATGGGCATAAAACATATCAACAGACATATTATGCAGAACTTTTGTTGGCTTGGGATTGCAACTGATGTAACAGGGTACTGCAGCACCTTTGAGCAGTGTCAAGAGATAGGAAGGCAGGAGACAAGGTCAAAGCTCCTTTGATGCCTTTGCCTATGATTAAAGAACCATTTCAGAGGGTAGCTATGAATATTGTGGTGCCTCTGAGTACCCCAAGTTCCACTGTGAAGAAGTATATCCTGGTGGTAGTAGATTATGCTATTAGATACCCTGAGGGGTGGCTCTGATCTCCATTGAGGCAGAGAAGGTGGCAAATGCTTTGTTAGAGATTATCAGCAGGGTAGGTTTCCCGAGGGAAATATTGCCTGACAGATTTACTGATTTCATGTTAGATCTGCTTGCTTGTCTGTCTAAGTGCTGTCGGGTGAAACCCCTAAAGATCACCCCTACCAACCTTAGACTAATGGTCTTGTGGAGAGGTTAAACTCTACACTAAAGACCATGCTACAGGCATTTTCAGACTAGTTTAAGAGAGAGTAAGACAAATATTTTCCCTATCTGCTGTTTGCATATAGAGAGGTACCCCAAGAATACACAGGTTTTTCACCCTTTGATTTGGATATAGGGTGGGGGAGCCTTTAGATTTGATCCATGATGAGTGTAAATCCCACAAGGAGTCTGTTATGGCATATGTCCTAAACCTCAGGACAAGGCTTAGGGAGTTCATAAGCTTGGCGCAGGAGAAGCTGGCATGAGTCCAACAGCAGAAAAGGTCTGGTATGACATGAATACTTGAGCATGAATCTATGCTGTGGGACAGCAGATTATGGTGCTCATTCCTGTCAGACACAATAAACTGCATACATTCCAAAAGCTTAAAGAGGCTTTGGGAGGACCCCCCCCCCCCGTGTTTGCCAGTCCAGATTACAACAAAGAATTTGTTGTGCAGATAGATTCTTCAAACCATGGGGTGGAGGCTGTACTCAGCCAGGCTTCCTCAGATGGAGAGGAGCACCCAGTTGTATATCTCAGCCATAGATTCCAATCCAGGAAGGAATGTTATGCAACTGTAGAAAAAGAATGTCTAGCCATAGTACAGGAACTGCAGAAACTTCAGCCCTATCTGTATGGAAGGAAATTCACTGTGGTTACAGACCACAATACCTTAACATGGCTATATTGTGCCAGCCAACAAAATGCCAAATTATTAAGATGCAGCCTAGGGTTGCAGACATATTATATGAAAGTATAGCAACATGGTAGGGTCAGCAATGCCAATGCAGATGGGCTATCAAGACAGGGTAAAGGTTAATGTGTTCCCAGACAGGCCTGTTTTTCTCAAGAAATGTTTTTCAAGGATCACTTGGA
The DNA here is from genome assembly GCF_019279795.1 of Protopterus annectens. Classification (NCBI taxonomy): domain Eukaryota; kingdom Metazoa; phylum Chordata; order Ceratodontiformes; family Protopteridae; genus Protopterus; species Protopterus annectens. Next base: position 546,893,530 of record NC_056749.1, read on the forward strand.
AAACTAGCTTGAGTCTTCAAATGGGGGAGAGAGGTGATAATACGAGGTAGTGCCATCTGTGCCAGGGAGAGTAGGGCAGTGCATGTGTAACATATGCCAGCATAGCCAGCTGGAGTTTTGTAAAGAAGTTTATGTCATTTGACTATCACACTGATATGTACAGATGCTTGTGTTAAAATGTATTTGTAGCATTGCTTGTGTTAAAAATGCATCAGCAGTGGGTCCTGCTGGACAGAAAAGAGATATGCATGCATGTCAGACAATATTATTATAACTTATTCAGTGTATATGTTTTAACAGAAAATTATGGCTGGCAAGAGGTTAATCTCAGTCCAGCTATTTTGGAAAAGTAGGTCAAAAATTAAATGGATTGGTTTAGGCCATAAAGATTTTGTCTTACAGGTCTTATTGCAGCCAGAAACAGAAATGTCTGGGGAAACCAGGACTAGGAATCATACTGTATTGTTCTTAGGGGTGATCCTATTGCTATGCTGGAAGGGTGGAAGTTTTTGAAATTGTTTTATAGCTTTCAGATGCTGCAACAGATCTTAGCAAAGCTATGGGTCTGTATTGTACAGAGTCAGATGACCAGATGTGATGACATTCTATAACCAACACTGAAATGATTCTTTAGATATTAGTGAGAGATATGATGGAACTTTCATAGCAGCACTTTGTTTTTTGGAACCTGACAGGAAAGATCTCTTTCAGATATCTCACACAATCACACACCTCATCTTGCCTTGCTGTAGTAAGCCTTGCTGTTAACTAGGGGACAGTAATTCTTTAGTCAGTCAGGAAAATATAGTGAGATTAGTAAAGTATTGTTTTCTTGCATATGTTTGAATCTATCCAACTGTGTTATTTTTTTGTATCTCCTGTGATTGAAACGATGATGTTTATTTTAACTACGTATTCAATTTTCTCATGTTTATTTTACTAAACTAACGTCTTTCGGCTTTTCCCAGCTAGGGGTCACCATAGCAGAACTCCGGTCCGCTAATGATTGGCAGTGGATTTTTACGGTGCCGAGGTGCCAGCCTGATGCCCAGCCTTCAAAGAAGGCATACCTATTCACACATGCACCTACCTGCATGTCTTTAAGCATCACTTGGCCATGGGGAGGACATGGAGACTCCACACAGAAGTCGCTCCACCCGAGAATTGAACCGGAGAGCCTCTTGCTGTGAGGCGAGAATGTTAACCGCTGCACCACCACAGCCTTTTCTCATGTTTATTTTATTATTTATTATTAAATATTTCTATACTTTTCATTGTGGCTGGTCTTTTAGAGAATACTTTTAGCATCTTAAGAGTACTTATGCTTATTTTAGTGACACTGTGGCTGCTCCTGAAAGCCTTGCTGTATTGGTCAGACTCTATCATTTATAGTATTATTAATTTTTCTCACTATAATTGGGTACCCTTGTAAAAGCCTTAGAGTAGCTGACTGGTGGCAGCATAATTACCTTATAGTCTAGGGTAGAGGAGGCCCACCTGGAAAATCTGTGCCAGCCTTTCTCAGGTGTGTGCACGTGTGTATGTGTGTGTGAGAGAAAATCTTTTGATTTGCTATGTCAGAAGTACTTTCAGTTTGGCTTTGCCTAAAAAGGCACTATGGGGGAGGACAATGCTTAACATTCAAAAGCTAGAGGGCAGAGGAGTAGGCCATTCCTGGCAAAGCAGTGTGGTCTGTTGACCATACATTCTGACATATATTGCACCCCCATAGAATGACACCAGAAACTAAGTCAATTATTAAAGTCAGTTATCTTTTGTTCATATTATGGCATCATCCTTGGAAAAGGTAAAATGCTGACTGCTAGGCTTATACCAGCCTGGGACATGTATTCCAAGAACTCCATGATGTCTGTCTTCATATAGTCTAGAGAGGTACTTCTCAGGTCATTTACATCCACATAGACTGTAACTGAGCAATACTGGTGTTGTTCAATGACCTAAGTGCATGTGTAATGTGGTGGATCCTGACCCCTGATAAGCAACTTACTGTGACTTTCTCCTTACTCAGCTTGATGAGAAGAACATAAGTGTGTCTCACAATGGAGTCTCCAATGACTAGAATGCTGGATTCCATGGTGGCTTGCCTTATGGTCTTAGAAATAGAGGCTCCATGAGATGTGGCTGTATGAATTGCTGTGCATGTTATTTTGAAAGCATGCATTCAAGATTGCTGAGGGTGTTTGTTATGTGTACTTTGGGGTTTAGGAAAATTGCATTTACGTGCCTCAGCATATGTGGGTCTATGTGTTTGCTTTGAATTGTGTTTGATGGATGCAGCATGTGTACTACTGACAACCTTATTGACATTAGGAATGCTTTTATATGTGAGAGCTTTGCCTCCAGTGACATTGTGTAAATACATCTCTCTCATACCATATCAGTTTGTTTGAGATTTAACTAGTTGTCAGTAAACATGAGGCAATTTCTACATTGTCTCAAGATGCCCATATCCACCAAGCTGGTAATGGAGATAGTGGGAAAGTTCATATCTATGGTAATGGACCTTTTTTATTGATTAGACAGTTGGAGTGAGAATATCACTGCAACTGGTTGTCCTGTTTGTAACTACATATTGGTGAAATTTCAATGGTGCTTTTACAGGAAAAATGCCAACTCAAAGCATCCGTGACTATACAGGGCACTGTAAAACAGTTGAGGGGAAAGTAGTAAGTAGAGCCTGATAATTTATGGATAAAGTATTTATGCAGATATTCTGAAGTTAGAAGCAAATCAAGCAGTACTTACTGAAAAGAAAGAATTAGCTTGTCAAGAATGATGAAAATAAGGGAGTTATCTGAATGGCCACTGCCTGACTGCTACTAGTGCTGGTTTCATCATAGCTTTGCTGTGCTGGGATACAAATGCTCCTTTGCTTCTTCTCTCACCAGAAGCAAAACATTAGTACCAGTCCCAAGATGAGAAGCAGCCCACAGCCTGTTTGGTGATCTACAGTCTTCTCTCAGATGATGTAAGGGTCTGTAGGCTTGTTGTAGCCTTTTCCTGGTAGATGCCTTGAATAACAACCAGACCAATCAGGAATGTTAAATGCAAACTCACTTCCCAACCAGAAAGAGTCATGAATCTAAGCACTCTGCTCCTTCTCTCACTAGGAGCAAAATATAAGCACAAATTCCAAACTGACACATATGAAGCAGTTATTAGGCTTTATGGTAATCAGCACTCCCCAGAAAATAATGTGCCTTTGCTCCTGCTCCTACTCTCACCAGGAGTAAAACAGAAGTCCTAATCCCAAGATGACTACTGAGAGGCAGAATGTGGACTCTCCAGTAATTGGTGGTCTTAGAGTAGATGTAGCAGATTTTAAAGGTAAAATGGGCTAATATTTCTAAGAGCTGCAGTGTGCAATAAGCAGTTAGAAAGAAGGGGTAACTTAAACTTTAAATATCTAAGTGGAGAGTCACTAATTTTAAAAACAGAAGATAGATAGGAGGGGGTGGGCACTTTGTATTTTGGTTCTCTGGAATATAGTGGGATGGCCAATACATTTAAATAGTTGAAGGGGAATGATTTCACAAAATGATCATTTTGTGATTACTCAAAATAGCCAATGAAAGAGAATAGGGAAGAACATATATGGACAATTTAGTGTAAGGGACAGGCAACTAGAAAGAGAGTTGAGTTTAAAAACACAGCAGCACCAATATGGGAGGGAGGGGGGACTTAATTACTGTGTGACTCACAAGAGACACAGTTGCAGTCTCTTTCCTAATTAATTTAAATATGCAATTAAAATCAGAACACAAGTAAAACAGTGTAAAGGAAATGAATCACAAAATAGAGGAAGGCAATAAACCAACATGAAATACAAACAAGCAAAAACAAATTAAACTTTCCCACACAGCAAGTTGTGACAGAGTCTGGGTGAGCTTTTCTAGTAAAGCTTTGGAATGTTTTATTTTACCCCATAAATAGAAAGTTTAGTTCCTAGTTCCACCATCATTTCACAGGTAATTAACCTTAATTGACCTGTTCTAATTTCTATGTAACTCAAAAGAGACACGGCTGTAGTCTATTTCCTAGTTTAAATATGCAATTAAAAGCAGAATACAAGTAAAACACGGTGTTAAGAAAATGAATCACAATAAATAGAACAGAAGACGGCAATAAAGCAACACAAAATGCAAGAAAACAAAAACAAACTAACCTATTCCTCACAGCAAGTTGTGACAGAGTCTTGATGAGCTTTTCTAGTAAAGCCAAATGTTTAATGGTTCATAGGTTTACTAGGCTAGATGCCATTATGGGTCATTTTAGGCCTAGCCAATTTCTCAAAGGTGAGAATCAAACCCTATATTTTGTGTCTTTGAGGTAAACATCTTGACCATCATGCCAACCATCCATTCTTATTTTTCTAAGCTATTTCACAAAGGATTGCTTGGCTGAATCTGTAGTTCTTCATTTTAAGTGCTTTTTAAAGAATTAATTTGTTCCAGAAGAAAGGAAACAGTTAACAGTGGTAACTGTTGATTATTGTGGAAATAGAATCTGTATTACTAATTACAGACTTTCATTTGAGCTTTAATTTTAACTTTAATCAGCTACCTCAAAAAAGCTCAAATTTTACTTTGTCTACAGATGCTAACTGACATAGATTTGTCTTTCAACATTCTACTTTATTTTATACGAAGTACTATTATGAGAGACTTGGAGAGGCTCATGATTTAAGTATGTCCTTATTATGCATATTTACTACTTTTGAAAGTGTTCAACATGCCTCCACTTAAGTAATCTTAAGCAGCCTTTTTTGCACATCAAACTATATATGGTTTATTGGATGAATATGTGGCTTCTAATGAAATCACAGTGGGTTAATATATTGGATGAATGTTCTTCATGTAGATGCTTACCTGCAGTGTGATGTCACATTTTATTTATGTGGATCCAGTTTTCCTTAGGCTCTGGGTTGTTTGCTTGCAAACTATTTAAATGACTGAATAACTAAGGCAGGCATTACCACTCCAAAGTTTATGAAAGAACTGAATACCTACTTGTAGATCAATATTTATGTATACCCTTAAGAAACTTTCTAGGGGCTTGCACAAGTGTATAAATACTGGGCATGTATGAACCTGACTCCCATTTTGTAGTAAGCTGTTGAGATATAAGCATGTATGTCTGTCAGTTAATCAGTTTGTTTATATTTTGTACTGCTGCTATCCATTCTGATGTGTTTCTATGTAATAAAGCATATAAATGAACTACCCAGCCTGTTCATCTTCAATTGTAAACCAAGACGAATGACATGGTGTCAGAATGAGATCCAGAAATCCACATTCAGTATTGAAAGGCATTCAGTTAATGGTGGAGCAATATAGAGGAATGGATCATCCCCTACTGCGTGTATAACTTGCAAAACAGGTTAGAGATGTATTTCAGGTATCAAAGCTTACTTAAATGATTTCTTATTTACAAAATTTAAACCAAAACACTCGGGATGCTCTAAATGAATTTCTAGGTAAACAAAATGTCCGAAACTGTGACATATTGAAAAAATATTTGAATAACTATGGAAAATGTTTGAAATAAAGCCTGAATTGCATAAGATGAATAAAATAAGGAAACAACTGCATTTTTTCACTATGTGCTACTTTTTTGCATTAACTAAAGCTATTCAAGTTATCTGAAGTATACAGAGAATTTGCAAGTTTGTGCGGTATTACAGTACAGTTATTTTTCAAAATACAGCCATTGCAAAGCATATTTTGCAATGTACAGTATTTCAAAGAGTTTATTGTTCATTTGAATGTTATTACAAGTACTGACTGTGTGTGCATGTTCATATATAATTACAAGGGGGCCTGGATTGCATTGTGTTTTGCTATAATTTGTTGGCATGGCTGAAGGATTTCGTAGACCAGCTCCACTTGTATTTGATAATAATATTGCAGAGAATTGCAGTGTGTTTGAGCAAGAGTACGATATTTTCTGATAAAGATGACCATACAAAGGCATTTATTCTGCTTAATTTGGCTGGTTTAGAAGCCACAGAAAGACATTTGTGTATGCACCTGCTGTGTTTGCAGGTGAGGGGGAAACTGTCATATAGTTGTACCGGCTGAGTCAAGGGAAGACCCAGAGTTCTTAAAATGTAAATTTAGAGAGATGTGTAACCCCCAAATGAATATTGCAATGGAAAGGCACTTATTTTACACGAGATCAAAAGTTTGGGGAAACTTTTGCAGCATATCTAATTGACTTCAGAAACAAAGCTAAAACGTGCAGATTTGGTGATTTCAGGGATGAGTTGATAAAAGACAGACTTGTGTGTGGTATTAACGATGATGCTGTGACAAAGAGTTTGCTTTGTGACAGTGATTTAACTGTGAATAATGCCATTGAGATTTTGTAAATCAAAAGGCACATTCTTTTATTAAAGAGAGACAAGTTGATCAGTTAAAAAGCTGTGACCCTACTTTTTACGTTGATGGTGTGTCTGTGCTTAATGAAGCAGTCAATGAAGCAGATTTATGGGGAAAGAATGAAGTATTTTGTACTGTTCAGATAAATGGGAGACCCGTAGAGCTCAAAGTTAACACAGGTTCAAAGGGCAATGTTATATCAGCAGAAACATTTGCTAGAGTATGTGCTGGTGAGAAGCTTCATTTGACAAAGTGTGTGAAGCTTGTTGCTTATGGCGCTGAAGAAATTCAGATTGATGGTTCAGTAGTGCTTTCATGTTACTGGGAACAGCTGTGACTTGCAATTTTACATAGTTAAAAGGCACGCACATCATTATTAGGACTCAGAAACAATTTGAAAATGGGACTACTTTCATTTAATAAAGAAGTCTATAATGTAAGCTTAAAAGAACACTGTTCTAATTTTGCTCAGACTATCTTCTCTACCTATGCTGATCTTTTTGAAGACAAACTAAGCCAACTCCCAGTTGTGTACTTGATAAAGTTAGACCTGGAAGTCAGTCCAGTTGTCAGACCATCCCAAAAAGTTCCTGTACCTATACAGAACAGAGTCAAGGCTGAGCTAGATAAAATGGTGCAGCAAGGTGTGATTTGTCCAGTAGGTTCATCAACCCCTACTGAATGGGCATATTCCACGGTCATAGCTCATAAGAAAAGCTCAGATGATATCAGAATATGTATTGATCCCCAAGATTTGAACAAAGCACTGAAAAGACCTCATCATCCAATACATACAGTCGAAGAAGTCGCTGCTCTTATACGAAATGCCTCTGCTTTTTCTGTCTTAGATGCAAAGAGTTCATTTTGGCAACTTGTGCTTGATCAAAAATCCTCATTGCTAACTACTTTCAGTACTCCTTTTAGCAGGTACAGATTTTTGAGAATGTCATTTGGGATAAATTCTGCCAGTGAAGTCTTCCAGTGTACAATGGAGCAATTTTTTTCTGGGTATCCATGTGCTATTATAGTAGATAATATTCTAGAAGAAGGTAATGATGAAGTGAGCATGACTGAAACCTCAAGAATGTTCTGGAAAGAGCATGTGAAGTGAAACTTAAGCTGAATCCTCAGAAGTGCAAATTCATGCTACGAGAAGTTACTTATGTTGGTCATTTGTTTGCCATTTCAAGCTTATGACCAGATTCTTCAAAGCAAACTGCAATGTTTGAGTTGCCAGGGGTAGTTCATTCATATGTTTTATTACATAGAAACACATCAGAATAGATAGCAGCAGTACAAAATATAAATAAACCGAGTAACTGACAGACTACACAGACATACATGCACAACTTGTTCCAGTAGTTTTGGGATTCTTCTCAGGAACAGAGATATTTACTGGAATGTCCACTGGAACTGTATTGCTCAGGCTGTGGATTGCATTGCATTACTGAAACTAAGTGGAAATTCCTTACGATTCCAAGAGCAGGATAAGTTATTTCTTACACTTATTTCACTGAACTGCACTTCTGAAATGCTTATAATTGTGCTATACAGTTGATCTACTATATTTTGCACTGTTATAAAGCTTTTTTATTGTTTCACTGCATTTATGTACTGTTTTATACTGTTTTAACTGTATTTTTCATTGCTAGATACTGTTTCATTACTCTAATTGCATGTTTACTGAATTACTTAACTGTAACCTGCTTTTTCATACTGAGAGTTATATTTTCTGTTTGTGAGTGCTCTATCCAAGCTTTTCTGTGCATTTTTGATTTTTTGAGGATTCTGTGTTCTACAGCTAGGAACTGTAATAGTGTGCATTACTATAATTGTCTGTTTACAGTTAAAAGCATTCTCTAGAGTCTGCTTTTGCTTCTTGATATGTTTAAAACTTTCATTTAGTGGCTACAGCTAGGAACTGTAATTTTTCCCACCCACCCTCTCTAGTGTTGTGGTGTTTTTATACTTGGTGACTTTGCAGTTGCCCGCCCATACTGTATATTTGATCTGTGACACTCCTCCCAGTCTAGTGTCATTAGTTCATTCAATCTAATAGAGCACATTTGTGAAGGCCACCCACTCAGATTCTTAACGTTGAATTAACTTCTGTTCCAGTTTTCTCCATTTCCACTTTTACTGAAAAAAAAAAAATTCTAAGCTTGCCCCTTTCCTGTGGCAGGTCTTGTCCAGATACGAATTTGCTGTGTCCAGGACTGTTTGTAAGCTCCTGAGTCCCTCCTCCCACTTAACTAGTGTTAAACTATTCCTGGCACCATAAAGTCTGTTCTTCAAATTTTCCCTTGCAACTAGCCAGCTTTTAAGTTTTAGCACTCACATCTTTTTCTTTGAGCTCAGCACTTGTTCAGAACTCATTGTAAGCACTAATTAAGTTACAAATTACTATAGCACTCAACGTTCCTCACTTGTCTATAGGAAAACAGTTTTTAGTACTTAATAAATAAGCACCTATTCAGGCATGTCTAAAGGTCAGCTCCCAGTGTTTTCTCCTGTCTACCTGATGAATCTGGGCATCTTGGGACAATGCAGCAATTGCCTCATGTACACAGACAACCCTGTCCTCCTACCATCTAACACTACGACCTGTAAGAGATGCACTTATATAGCCAAACTGGAAGCAAAGCTCTCTTCACCGAAGACTGGACTAGACAGTCAAGAGGAGAAAGTTAACACTTGCACTGCACCACACTCATCACATAGTCCCTCAAAATCTACACCACCAAAACACATACACAGAAGCACAAAACACACACCTACATTTGTGGAGGCTCTCAGTAATAACCTGCCCAAGCAACAGAGACCTCCAAAGCAGAAATGCAAGCAACCTCCACCCCCCAACACAACCCAAATGACACATAGCCCACATACTCAGTGTGCCTCTCAACTACAGTCCATAAGGCATAATGTACCCAACACTCTAGTCATAGGTGACTCTATAGTCAGGCACACTGATGTTTCACTCATCAGGCTAACCAAGAAAAAAAATACTGTCAGCTGCCTGGATCCACCACATAGCGCACGCACTCAGGTCACTCCACTACAAGTACAAATATGACTCTGTCATTGTCCATGTTGGTGTGAATGACCTGAGACGTACCTCCTTGGACTACATGAAAAGAGACATGGAGGAGCTCTCTGATCTTGTAGCCCAGGCAGGTATGACCCTAGCCCTGAGTAGCATCCTGCCATCACCCAGAATGATACCACAGTACAAGGACAAATGATTGACTTTAACAATTGGCTAAGCTTCTGGTGTCATTCTAAGGGAATCCAGTAACTGTCTGCCTGGGATGACATGATCGACAGACCATGCTGCTTTGCCAGAGATGGCCTGCACCTGTCACCCTTGGGATTCCAGATACTGGCAAAGGCTCTTGCCACCCCTATAGTGCCTTTTTTAGGAAAGGTTCAAATGACAAATTCACCACCATAACAGGTACAAGCAAGCAAAATCTGAGTGTAATGCTACTCAATGCTAGAAGTCTAAACCTCAAAATGCACTCACTCGAGGCACTCCTTAAAATGGAGAACATTGACATCTGTGCACTGACAGAGATCTGGTTCAAAGCTCCAGAGAGCACCCCTGCATTACCAGGCTATAATTCATACCACACCTTTCGGCCACTAAACCCAGCCGGAAACACTAAAGGTGGAGGAGTGTCCATAATCATTAAGGATATCCACACCTCCAAGCTAGTTGCTCAGCATAATGCATCCGAGATTATCCAAGTTCAACTAACTCTTGGCAAAACCACAATCCAGATTGTATCTTGCTACAGAGCCCCCACCATGCCCCAGGATTCCCACTCCTCTTTTCTTGGTACACTGGAAAATATTAGGGTACAACCCAACACTCTAATAATGGGTGATTTCAACTACCCTACCATTAACTGGGAAAACTACTCATGTACCAACTCTTTTGCTCAACGTTTTCTGGAAATCATCAATTCTAATGCCTTGGATCAACTTATCCACACCCCCACCAGGGGCAGCAATATCCTAGAGCTGGTCATCACCAACATGGGTGACCGGTGTTCCACACCAGTGGTCAGCTCCTCATTGGTCAGATCTGACCACAAGCTAATCACCCTAGACATCCACATCCCGCTCCCACCCCCCATTAGGAAAACAAACATAAAAAATTTCTCCAAAGCCAACTTCACGCTTCTTAAGACAGAAGTGGCAAACTTCGCAACACCCATGCAGATGCACAATAGAGGTACGACTACTGAATCCTACGAAAATGCACTTTATAAGCACTTAGACGAGTGCATGGATCGTGCTGTCCCTAACAGAACCAAGATGCTATCCTCTAAAAAAAGGAAGCCAATCTGATGGTCTTCTGCCATAAACAAATTCTGCAACAGAAGAAAGAAACTGTTGCAAAAAAAGAGTAAAATCCCATGATTGGAGGAACTCCCTGGTCAGCCTCAGTAAGAAGCTAAGATCCCTCATAAAATCCTCCAAAGCTAGTTATGAAAACAAAATCACCACTGATTCTAAAGACCACCACAAAGCATTCTATAGCTATTTCAAGAATCTCAATGGCAACACTCAGATCTGCTCTGAGTTACAGCACAATGACACTAAATATACAGAACCAAGTGATATTGCCAACACCCTTTCAGATAGGTTCAGTGCTAACGTTACCCCCCTCTCACCGCCTAAAGGGCCCATCTTTATACAGGAAAAATGCAAAGTTCTTGTAATCAGGACTGCACAGGTAAAAACCTCACTCTCCAAAGCCAAGAACACAGCATCCATGGGACCTGACAACATCCCAGGCTGCCTTCTACATGAACTGCAGAATGAACTGGCACCCCACCTAAGTACCATGTTCAATCATAGCCTCACCTCAGGCTTTGTGCCCATTGAATGGCGCACTGTGACGGTTATCCCACTCCACAAAGGGGGGGGCACAACAGACCCCAGGAACTACTGCCGCATTAGCCTGATGAGCCAGGTCTGCAAGGCCATGGAATGTATCATCATGGAACTCATAAACAAAGACATTGGAAATCTCCAAACTCTGGACCCCACACAGTTCGGGTTTGTAAAAGGCAGATCATGTCTCCTAAACCTGATAGACTTCTTTGAAGTAGTCACCAAAGCCATAAATGAGGGTACGGTAGTTCACACAGCCTATCTAGATCTCGCCAAGGCGTTTGACACCATCCCCCACTCTGGAATTATAGATAAACTCACTAAACTAGGTATAAATCCCTATGTCACAAGATGGGTTGCCAACTGGCTTACTGACAGAATCCACACTGTGAAAGTAGCAGACTCCAAATCAGACTTCAGACCAGTGACAAGTGGAGTACCACAGGTTTCAGTCCTGGGTCCTCCCCTGTTTGGTGTCTACTTCTCTGAAGTACAGGCTAACACAGATGGTCTTTGGCTAACTAAATTTGCAGATGACTGCAAACTAGGAGCCATAATCGAAACTCCTAACGATGTGGACATCCTACAAAAGGGCCTCACTGAGACAGATGCCTGGTGTCAAAGCCATGGTCTCAAGCTCAATACCAAAAAGTGCATTGTCATCCCCTTTGGTAAAAACTCTGTACCCATGAACTGCCACATAGGCGGTAGTCTGCTTAACACCAAAAGTGTGATAAGAGACCTTGGGACACAGGTGGACAGTAGTCTCTCCTTTGATAATCACATCACCACAGTGGTCAGGAAATCCTTCTACATGGCACACCTCATCACAAAAGGTTTCTCATCCAGAAAAAAAGAGGTCAGCGTTCCCCTCTACTCATCACTCATTAGACCCATCATAGAGCACAACGCCCCTTTTGGTATGTACCTCACAAGGCATCTACAACAACTGGAAAGGCCGCAAAAATACCTCACAAAGAGGATTACTGGCCTCAAACAGATGCCTTACGCAGACCGTCTCAAAAAACTCCAACTTTACCCCATTGCATATCACTTACTCAGAGGCGATCTCTGCCTAACATACAAAGCTATGTCAAACCCAGAACAGTTGGACATGCTCCATTTAAAGAAATCCCAATCCCTACAAGGTACATGCTCTAGGGACCTAAACCTGGTCACCCCAATAAACAGAACATGCTGGAGGGATAGATTCCTGTCCCAGAGACTTCCCATACTCTGGAACAGACTACCTATCTATGTCAAACAGAGCTCCTCATTAGCACTCTTCAAGAAAAATCTTGATGATTGGATGGGTAATAGGAAATTCACCCCAGGAATCACTTCTGTGGTTCTGCTTGACAGGGGTACAGGAAAATACTTTTCTTGAGTGGCGAAAGCCAGGGTACCTTTTTGGCTGGGCTTGCATAGGCCTCAGGGCTAATAGCCTAGTACCTATCTATGAACCTATGAACAATGTTCATGCCCTACAAAGTTTTTTAGGCATGGTTAACTAGGCAAGTTCATTCCAGACTTGAGCCAACTTTCAGCACCACTTAGAGAGCTGACACACAAAGCTATATCTTGGTCATGGTCAGAACAACACCAGAGAACATTTGATGTCCTGAAACAGAGAATTGCCAGTCCACCAACTCTCAGATACTGTGATGTTTACAAACAAGTTACTCTTTCTTGTGATGCTTTGAAGTTTGGTCTTGGTGCAGTCATTCTTCAAGAGGGTAGACCAGTAGCCTATGCATTCAGAAGCTCAACCACTTTATCAGTTGAGGATGGCCATCAAAGCAATCTTGTTTACCTCTTGACCTGCAACCTTACTTTCCTTACAGAGATAAGATTTTGTTTGACAGTGGTATCATCATGAAAGGTCCAAAAGTAATTGTTCCAATGTCCTTGCAACAAGGGTATATTACCATCTTGCACTGTGGCCACCTCGGAGCTGATTCTACCAAAAGAAGGGTGAGAGTACTAGTATTGTGGCCTTCTATGTCAATGGATATTGAGAGAGTACTTTAATCTTGTTCTGCATGTAATAGTACAAAGCCACAGCAACAAAATGACCCTCTTCAGCTAAACCAGATTCCTGAACTACCTGGTTGACAGTAGCTACAGACATTTTCAAATGGAATGGACAACATTACTTGGTGTTAGTAGACTCTTATTCAAATTGGTTTGAGATTGACCTACTTCCTAATCTAGCATCCAGTACTGTTATTACTAAGATGAAGCATCATTTTGCAGTCCATGGTAGTCCGCACAAAGTTATTTCTGATGATGGTACACAGTTTACAAGCGAGAAGTTCAAAATATTTGGTGATGAGTGGGACTTTACTCATGTTACAAATAGCCCTGAGTATCTACAGTCAAATGGTTTTGCAGAACGTGCAGTTCAAAGTGTGAAACAATTACTAGAGAAGTCCAAATGAGGCAATAGTGATGTTTTCTTGAATCTCAGAAATGTTCTTCATGATAAACATCTTGGTTCACCTGCACAGACTTCTGTTGAGACATACCAGAACCACAATATCAATTAGTAGTACATTATTGGTTCTGTGTGTTAAGAGCAATAGATCAGTGAAAGCTCTTCTGTTAAAGAAGCACTTATCCCAGAAGTCCTATTATTATAAGTCCAGCAAACTGCTCAATCCATTACAAGAAGGGGAGATAGTGAGGATGCAGACGATAAAAGGCTTTGATTTGATTGGAGTCGTAAAGAATGTATGTCTGGAGCTGAGATTGTACATTGTGAAATTGCAAGGAGCAGAATTTAGGTGGGATGGGAAATATTTGGTCCCAGTGTCTGAGCCTATATTGCGGTATCATACCTGCGAGAGAGACTCTATATCTCAGAGTGAGTTATTCATCGTTCCTGTTCCAGTGGACGTTCCAGTAAATATCCCTGTTCCTGAGAAGAATCCCAAAACTACTGAAACAAGTTGTTCACCAATGAATGTCCCAGTTGCTAAACCCGGTTCTTATTGCTATATCACTACATCAGATCGCATTTCCAGACCATGTTTCAAATACTCGGCAACTTGGACATGAACGTCGTGTTTATTTCTTATTGTCAGTACAATTGCGTGTTTTTTTTTCAAATGTCATTATATTGCAGGTAAATCATTAAAGAGGGAGAATGTAGATCAGTATATGTATATATACCTTTAAGAAGCTTTCTACAGGCTTGCAGAAGTATAAAAATACTGAGCCCATGTGAGCTTGACTGCCATTTTGTAGTAAACTGTTGAGATGTAAGCATGTATGTCTGTGTAGTCTGTCAGTTACTCGGTTTATTTATATTTTGTACTGCTGCTATCTATTCTGATGTGTTTCTATGTAATAAAGCATATGAATGAACTACTCCGCATGTTCATCTTCAATTTTAAACCAAGACGAGAGACACTACTTGTCCTGTGTCTACTCATGGACCAAAAACTTTTGGCTTACATTGAACTAGACGAAGAGTTATGTTATGACTTCTTGTAATTTACGAAACCACCAAATCAATCTTAATAGCTGTATTTTATTTCTCTTGTTGAAAGTGTGAACGACCTGATTATCACAACTACAAACAAAGCTTTTCCTTAAGGAACATGATATTAATATAAATGCAAAAGCAATGAGGCGGATAGCACTTGTCTTAAAGGTCATGGGATCAAGGGACATTATTAGTATGCCAAACTTAAATATGTCATATAGCTGCTTCTTGAGTACAGTGCCCCTTTTTTGTACATACTACCTGATACATAAGAATTCTCTTGACATGGTTCAGATAAATATATCTCATAAATTTCCACTCATAAGATATCTTTCTGTCAGTGATAAACTGGATCAAATGAACCCATTTCATGTAAATTTTCACATTGTAAGGGTTATGTTTTCTTGTTTGTCTTTTCAAACCTTAAAGGATTATGTATTGAGATATGTTCTAGGTCTTAAACTTTCTATTTCTGCAATGTGATGCATTGTATGTAGCTCCATTTAATAAAACTGTAACCTGGAACAGATTTGTTATACAACCGATTCCAAGACTGTGGTATGAATTGATGTCTTTTGTATGAAGCAAACAGTCTATCAAAAACAGGGTCTATGTTTAAATACCTTTTAGATGATTGGAAGTGTACAACTAAATATCGTTACTATAAAATAGGAGTCTGTGTTTCTAGATAGTCTTTGGTCCTAAATGTAGTTAGAAAATGCAATTATATCATTAAATATCAAGTGCTTCAAAGCGCAAACAAAAATAGTGATCATTTTAGTTTGAGTGAATCTGAAATGATTGAGTAGTACAAAAAAAAATGATCTGAGCAAATTCTCTGACCCTGCTGCAACATGACCTTGCACAGAAAGAAGTCGGCAGACTTAAAAGCGAGGAAAGTATGTGCTTTTTTGAGTGTTCACTGTTATAAACACTGACAAAGAACATTTATTCTAGTCAGCTGTACCTTTACATATATAATTTATGGGTACACCACATTTTATTGTTGATTTACTTGACTGAAAAGCAATTTGTTATGTTTTTAGATTGTGCAGTATGTTACCACTTTTATTTTGTTTTAGTCCGAGATTGTAGAATAATAGAGAAAGGAAGTTTCTCTTTCCCCTACTATAGTGCAATCTCAGAATTGGTATATTCAGGTAGTGGGGGTATGTGGAAGTAGTCCCACATGGGGGGGGGGGGGTGCAGTGGGTTTGCTTTCTGCAAACAAATATTATTTTTGTGATTTTTGGTTTTTATTTTGACCATTTGTACAATATTGTGATGAAGTATTATACATATATAAATTAAAATGGCATGTGGTTTTATTTGTAACAAATTAATCACTGGAACTAACTTTCCATTATAATCTTCATATTTATTTGCAGGAAAGATGAGCAAAAAAGGAATAATGCAGTTTACACAAGTTTAGTCAGTTGCAGTCTCAGACTCCTCTTATAAATGTTCATACCCTGCAGGCTTTACACAGTTCAAAACACGTGTAGTGTTTCTTTTCAATCAAATGATGTGTTCCCTTCATTCGCAGTCTGGGTAAAATAACTGGCTAAATTAAATGAACAGTACTGTAAATATTCATCACTGGTGAGATCATATCTCTCAACTGTCCATATTTTTGCAGAATGGCCAGATTTTTGACACATATTTGCAGTCTTTCCCTCTTAAAATTTGTAGTTTTATGGCAAGTCATTGAGGACTGATGTCAGTATATAAATACAGATATTTTGAGTTTCAGACTTTATATCCTTCAGCAAATGCATGCTAGTGGAAAACCTGTTGTTGTAGCAAATTTTTAAAGTTATAAAAGCAGTATTTAAAATCTGTCCCTATTTTTGCCCCCCCCCCATTATTTTTGGCTTTGTCTAGATTTCTTTGGATGAGAGGTTAAAAGGATAAGCTAAAGTACATTCCTCTTAGACTTCCTCCCAGGTAGAAATACAGCAATGTGGTCTCCTATTTAAAGGATATCAGGTTCTCTCCCTAACAGGACAGATGGCCTTCCTTCTGGTACATGTGGAGTCCTCCTGTAGCCCTTTTCAGATGTAAAGGGCAACAGAAATATGACTAGCAGGGCACTTTGCATTAGACTGGCCTGTTTAGAGCTGCCCTTAATGAACATTTACATGCTTACCTGCTTGTGGTCCAGCATCCTTAAAGGGACCAACCACTTTTGCTATGATATATATTGTTTTACTCCAGCTCCACTTCCTTTTCCCAATTATATTAGGAACTACAGACTTCCTTTCATGTAAGATTAAAGCTGTTGTTCTGGCATTTTTGCCTCAAACTGAGACCTTATGATTTCATTACAGTAGTTATGTACAGAGCTGGAGACAAGAGAAACTAGATTTGTATTTATGTCCTTTGTGATGAAAAAATAAATTGTACATTACTTGTGTGTGTTTTAGAGACTCCAGTGATAGGAAAAGTCTTTTTTTTAATTTTTACCCAGCTAATGAGAATTTGTGAACTAAAACTGAAAATGTACACACATACACACACACTCTAGGTGGGGTAAAGAGATACAAGAAGTAAAGGTGTTTAAAATAAGCACATTTAGAGTTCATCCCCTTCTGTGATATTTATCTCCAAAACAGACTTCTTGTAAATAATTTGCTTAATATATTAATGTCTCTTAAACTCGATTACTATGAAATGTAACTTCATTATGACCCATTCCCTGGGTATGACCTGATCTCTAGGCATGAGCATCAAGCCTCCCTTTCACTTGCCCATCTGGCCCATTTATTCTCTTTAGAGTTGAGAGCACCATCTCCCATTCATTATTTTTGGGAGAGAGGGTCAAGCAGCAGAAAGTGTCATTATCCACTGTCTGGGAATCAGGGAGTTACTATTGGATCCCACACTTTGTAACATATGCCTGTTGATTCCCAAAAGGTGACATGCAGTGGACATAAGTGAGGTGAGAAATCAGTGGCCTGGTACCTTGCAGGCAAAACATCTCTAGTGATCCAGGGGTTCCATTAGCATTTCTGTATGGAGCCCACACTCCAGGCATGTACACCTCAACCTTCCTTCTAGAAAGAGGCAGAATGACTACCTCATCATTCCTTTCTCCCCTCTGCTCAGCTTCTCCAGTACTTGGTCTGTTATTCAAACCAAGTCATTGAGGCCATAGTCAGAGCTGTTTCCTTGTACACCTCAGAGCTAGCTGTAACCCTTTGAAATCTAACTGCTTTCTCATGCTAGAATTGACTGGGACATTACAATAGGAAAGTTAATCACATAATAATTTAAACTAAGCTGCAGCATTGGTCTCTTACTGCACCTTTTGCTTGGGAGTAGTCTTACTTTTGATAAGTTTCTTTGTTCAACCCGTGCCCCTTCCATCATTTTACTGTAATGTGTTGGAACCGCATGTAACACCATTTTCTCTCTCTCATTCATAAGGAATGAGGACTGCATTTTGTCAAAGTGATTTGTTGATGGAGGCAGCATTAAGCAAAGAAACAGGTGTAATATAACTAATCAATTGTGGAAAGCAATTAGGAGTGCCTTGAACATGAGACGAAAAAGAATCATTGCAGTTTAACACAGCAGAGCAGGGACTGACTGGCACGGTTTTGCCCATGGTCTATTAATTTCTTGGGGGCATGAAGGATTACTCTGTGTTGTTCATTATTTCACAGTTTTTATAATCTATTATTGTCTCTGCAGCAAGACAGTTGTGCAAGGAAAGCTTAGGATCAGCTTTCAAATATAAAATTAATTAATTGCAAAGTTATGCAACTGTTCAGAAATCACAAAATAAGTAGCCTATAAATGTAGAATGCAAATCAATTCCTTGGGCTCCTGCCTATAGCCAGAATGGTGAAAACTGCTTACTGCTGACTATCTGCATCTTAGCAGTAAGGATGAGTGACTGATCTCTAACATGGAGTTTAGCCATCTGGATAAATTCTGTACAGAAAATGCACATATTAATGAGGGGAGTCTATTGCATCTTGGACTGACTGGCTTGCGTAGTTCATGTGATAGAACAATCTGACTGACTTGTATGTAAAGATTGAACACTGACCAGTAGAAGCAGCAGTAATTCAGCTATCTAGATGTACTGGGGTGCCTACATCCTTAGATTTTCTTATTGCTCCTAATAAGTAACATGCTATCTCTCCTGTTGTCAAATTAGTCTTAAAACCTTTCCCAGTGTGCTTTTGGAAAAATCTTTGTACTCCATTTGATTGGATAATCTGACACCTGGTGTCAGTGCATTTCGTGATGTATACATAATGTGATGCTTTTCAACATAGTAGTAAGAATTTTGTACTCTAATAAAACAGTGTTTTGGGGAATCAGACTTGAGATGCAGTTAAGAACTAAATGTCAGCTTTATATTAGAAAGTAGAAAGGGCTGATATTTCTGCAGCAGTGTCTGTTTCTCAAAGCTTGCTTGCTTGATTGCAATATGCATTTAATTCAGTTAGACAATTTACATTTAAATGATTTGTTAATTAGCCCAAATAAATGGTGTTTGTCCAATTATATGGCATTGTTGTAAGTTGTCATGTGTGCAGAAGTGCACACACACACACACACACACACACACACACACACACACACACACACACACACACACACACACACACACACTCTGTCTCTTCTGTCCTATTACATATGCAGTAATATTTATGACTACAAGGCATTTTATGGGACAAAAGTATTTTTGTTTCACTCCTTATGTGTGGTACATTTTCAGAGTTGTACTTAAATTTTGCCATTTCCTGTGGAATTTTCTAACTAGTTAATGCAGATTCCACTTTTAAACCATTGACATTTTTTGGACATTTGCACTTTAGGCCTGTCACATTCATATAAAATGGGACATGGGATTAATGTACCTTTCAGATGCAGTGATTCAACCACATCACTATGATTTCTTCCCTGAATTTTCTCCTTAGTTGATATAAAGTCAAAGCCAAAACTATTTATAGGTGTATATACATTAGTTGATCGCTAAAATAAGTTTATACAAAGATTATTCATCACAGTTTCAGATGCAGTGTTTGTACATATACTCCTGTGTGAAATATGAAATTGTTTCTCTTATTTTTTGCAAGTTATAAGTATGATTTCTTTTTAAAATTTCTAGGTTGTGAAATGTGTCTTTAAAGATAATAACTGTTTAACAAAAGCAGCACTCTTTCTAAAGAAAATGTCAACACACTTTCTAGGTTAGAGTCAGTGATATCTTTTTCTGTGATACACCATCATTTTTATGGCCGCTTGTCCACCATGTTGAACTTTGCCCCTTACCCCCATGTTAGTGCGACCTCGGAGTTGGTATATTTAGTTAGGGGGGTGTGGAGGGCGAAGCCTCCCACATCGGTGGGTTTAATTTGCTTCGAGTTTAATTTTGTATTTTTTTTGCCAAGTGGCTACTTACTTGGAGTTCGCAGTCGGTGTTCTGGGACGTCAGTTTCCTGATGTTGTCGGCTTTCTTATCTTGGGTTGTGAAAGTCAGTGTTGTGGTATTTCGGTCTTCTGAAATAGAGACACACACACACACACACACACACACACACACACACATTGATTCAGATCAGAATGCAGCATAACTGACCCGGCGTTTACAGTGAGGCAGATAGTTGAGAAGAAGCTGGAGATGAGGAATGAGTTCAACTGGGCATTTCTAGATTTGGAGAGAACATGTAACAAAGTGCTAAGAAGGCTGATTTGGACAGTTTTGTGATGATTTGAAGTCCCAAAAGCATTAGTAGAGTGTGTGCACGCTATGTACAAAGACCCACTGATGCAAGTATGAACAGTATTTCGACCTGCAGAGGGGTTCCCAGTGTGAGCCTGTGTGTATTAGGCTTGACCTCTCATCCCACTACATTTCACACAGGTCAAGGACTACATTAGCAAAGAGGTTAGAGGGGAGAGATCAACAAAACTGCTGCTGAAAGATGATGTGGCATTTCAGGCAAACTGAACAAAAACCTAAGCAAACTATAGGGGAATGGAATGCAAAACTGACGGTACATGGGATGAAAGAAGTACAGATAAGCCAGTTGTAATAGCAGGAAATGGGGGAATCAAGCAAATGAAAACTGAGATAGAAGGGAAACTAGTGGAACAAGCTAACTTCAAGTATCTGGGAAGGGTGGTTGAAGCAAAATCTGAACGAGAAAGACAAAACTAGAATCAGAGGATTGGCAGACAACTGGCACAGTGTCAGTGGTAGTGTTTGACAGAAGAAAGCCAAAGAAGATGTAAAGTAAGTAGTACAAAACAGTGATGAATTCAGTATTGAAGCAGGGTAGAGAAACAGATTATGGTTGTTCAAGCACATGTGTAAGAAAGCCAAAGACAGTCTGCTGAAGAAATGTGAGTGTCCAGAAAATGGATGTGCTGTGTGAGACAAGACCTGCAAAAGTCTGGTATGATTATCAAAGATGGTAGTCGAGTGGCATTACATTGAAAGAGTTAGTGACAGTTGATGTGATGCCCCGACCTCATGTAGAAAATGTAGTTGATGATTATAATGATAAAACAAAAGAAAAGGAGCCTTGGCCAAGAGTAGAAAGTACAATGTTCAGCAATGCAAAAAAAAATCCTCATCAAAATAAATAAGCAACTCAGGAGTCTTAGCAAATGCACAAAAAACAAATTTGAGGCAAAGATAGACTTACAGGCAAAGGTCAACAAAAAAGCCTTCTTTAGCTATGTACACAACCGCAAAGGTTGTACACGGAATCACCTATAGGCAAGCAGAGGGCATAGCAAACCTATTACCTGAGAAATTTGGCTCCAATTTCACACCGCTGTCCCCCCAACACCTCCCAAAATATACCCTAAAACATAACTCCCTTGCCTATTACCAGTGAACAGGTCCTCAATGTGCTCTCCAAAGAAAAATATTCTGTATCTATGGGCCCTAATAATATCCCAGGTTACCTGCTGAATAACATAACACATGACCTATCTGGCCCATAACTTTCAACAGCACAGATTTTTGCATAATGTCAACATTTTTGCCTCATATTTTTCATGTGTTCCTCATACAATTTGTCTTTCTGACAATCAGTGAAGATTAAATTCACTAAATAAAGACAGCCATGTGAGTTAAAAACTTCATGTCTTTCAGAAAGTGCATAGTAACACACAAAATATAGCAAATTTCTAAAATTTGTCGTAATGTCGACAACCAAAAACCAACCTAGGAATGGGTTTTAACATGGGTCGAGATAGGGGAGACGTTTGTAGCTCGGCAATAACAGTGAACACCTATCTTGACCCATGTCAAAACCATTCCTAGGTTGGCTTTTGGTGTTCGACATTACCGTTTTTGAATTTCCGTGTTCGACAAAAGTGCAGTCGATGTAGTTCGATTTGAACATCTGACAGTAAACCGATTTTTCAATGGCAACATGCAGTGATACAGCAAACACAGGTCTAATAGTATTATACTTATAGAGACGTGAAGTGTGGATTTTCCAATGGCAGCATGCAGTCGTCCAAACACAGGTCTAATAGTACTATACTTATAGAAGCGTGAAGTGTGGATTTTTCATTGGCAGCATGCAGTCATCCAAACACAGATATGTAGGAGGATTTTTCAGTTAATCAGCAAAGGAATGCTAGCATCTGTAGAAGCTCGGACATGATTTGTCATCTACAATGACTTGCAGCACCAGCGTGGAAGAAAAAGATCAACTACAGGACCAGTGCCTACTAGTTTTCAGTTAGTGTGCAACAATTCTTCCACATTTACTGCAGTAAGCCAACTTTTAAAGTGCCGGTAAAAGTGCATTTTGGTTACTTGCGTTATGCTAATGTAAGCCAGTTTCATACCTTTCATATAACAGTTGGTAAGGGCATGTCATTAAGTAGCATTAATTTCTTACAGGCAGCACTGATAAATATGTTGGTGTTAGAGTAATATTGCCATCCAGGTGCAGGCAATACTGTTTGTGATTATCTTTAATTTGTTTTTATGGCATTGTTTACTGAACATGTGTACCTATCAGCAATCTGTTATAACTGAAACAAGCATCAGACAAACCTGGAGACATGCAGACAAAGAAGAAATGGATTGTCTTATTGTCTCATTCATATGCATTCTCTGTGTACATTGGCTTCATAGGTTGCTATGACATGGTATGGTACGGTCTGAAGATCTCCTTTTTCATATTAGATCCTGTTTCTGCAAGAAACTGCCAGAGAGAGAGATCATCAAATCAAGTCTGAAAAGGCTGCAATAAGGAATCAGTTTCTTTAGAAACTTCCCTGTTGGGAAGCATTGCACATTGACCTCAGCAAGCCACACATACTGAAACAGCCACAAGGCTCTGGACCAGGCTGTCACTACCAGACCATTGCAGGGTGGAGGCCACGGGGATGACATGTAATGTCCCAGAATACGTGTTGTTCCCACACCTGGGTCAGGTCCCAAAGTGCCCCAGGAACATCCTCAATGTTATGCTCATTTCAGTATGCTGCCTTCTATGTCTTTGGGATCTTTTGTAATCCTAGAACTCAGGTGGGCTTGCTAAATTTAATTCTCCTATGCTGTTAACTACGTTAGTCCATTGACAACTGCTGCAGTATTGATGTGTCTTACTGAAGTGTGCCCCATGCACACTTCATTCATTCTAAACAATAATGTGTAACACTGCTGGCTACCATGGTGTACTCTTCTCTGTACCTTGGTCTTGTGTGTGTCCACTTTTCTTGGGAAGGGTTGCTTCCTATCTATACCCATTCTACAATTTGCAGGACATTTACCTAGCTTGCACCATTACTTAGACATTATGATGACTATGGCCTAATACTAGCTTATGCCATAACTCTCAGTCTTCCTGAATTAACCAGAAGCACCAGTTTTTAAGCTTAAATAAGCTTACTTTCCTGAGTGCCTGATTTGGGTGCAAGTATGCCTGAGATTTACAATAAAGCAAGATCTGTTCTGGCTGTAGATGTCTCAGCCAATCAGAGTATTGATTTGCTGCATCTATTTTGTATGTAGCCTGCCTGCTTCATTTCCTGTGTTATGCAGAAGCAGCTGCAGTGGACCTGGTATGGTTGAGGTGCTCAATTAGATCCAATAAATCTGCATATCAGGGCAGCATCGGCATGGCGAAGGGTAATAGTTGCTATGGAGCTACAGTGGCCCGGAGACATCAATATTGAATATGAACTGCTTTGGACTGGAGACATTCATCATCTGCATCGATTGAGCCGAGGGACAGACTAAGAGATGAGTTGTGCACCTGGAGTCCTGGACTGAGTTGTGACTGGCCATTGATCGATCTTGAGAAGGAATTTAATTTTGTAGCTTCCAGCAGCTGTCGGTATGGTCAGTGAGTGCAATTGCAATCAAGGATTTTATTATTTTTTTCCCTTGTAGTTTATTTTACAGTTAAGTTCTAACTTTTAAGTTCTTCTGAAATGCAGGTTATGTGCAGGGGCCAAGGCCAGTTGTATGCCTTTTGCAATGTGTGAGGAGCACACTTGAGAGTCATTACCCTCTGCCAGTTGCTATCCTTATTTTTCTGTGGTTACTCAGCCAGTTTGCTGAACAAAACACTGGTCTGTGGATAAGTCTTGGCTGCTCACTTTGGTTTTCTTTTCTTAAGTATTAAGGGTGTGTACTGGTCTCCTTAAATATTTAGAGTACAGTTCGATGTGTTGAGCAATAAAGAAGAACATAACAAGACAAAGGTGCTCAGTGCAGGGACTGGGGATGTGCAATGTGCTTGATTCTGCCTCTAAGTGTATGTTGTACATGCACAAACCTCTCAAGTGAATCAGGGATAAAACTCATCAAAATTAGAGATAAATCCAGAAATAAAATAGAGGCAATCAGGGATACCTTTTAAGATGTTAATACTCTTTTAACTTGAGATGCTGAGAGAGTAAAAGTATGTGAATTAATACAGGTCTACACCTCTTAATTATTGTTATTATTCACTTATTCTGTGGAGAAAAGGTGGAGGATTGTACTTATCAGTTCTACAAAGGATTAAGAGGTGCAGGGCTAAAATCTGAATTAAAATAAGGGATGTCCTTGAATGTCAGGGATAGCTGAGATATCGTTGTGTATCCATTTGCGTAAGAGCTACACTGACAGCAAAAAGACTGTCATTGTTCATGCATATTTATAAACTGCAAACGTGATGCCTTAAGCAAGGGTATACACTCCCTCCAGTTACCAGCATTACCTGAAAAGTGTTGTTAACAAAGTCATTACTTTCTACTTTGTTTAATTTTTATCCAGCCGTGGTCATCACCATCATATTTTCCAGCTCAGTAACTGTTTCCATTGGTTAGCTTATTCACTCTTCATTGAAATGTAATGAATTATGTCCTTCAGAAAAACATAGGCTGATTGAAAGTTATATTCACACTTTGGATTTCCTTTTAGCTTCCAGTAGTTGCTTCTTTATCTTATTTGTGATTTTGGTAGCAGCTGGCAGCCATTGTTACTTTCTTTGTGGTTGTTCATAAACTGTAGTTATTAATGTGCTTATGTCCGGTTACTGGCTGGCAATTTGTTGTGATGCAGTCTCTGATATTGCCAAATGATTTATATTCTGGTGTACACCCACTTACTATTCTATGCATTGCAGGTCAGAAGACAAAATTCTCATCATTACATCCTTAAATCATACCTCTCACCTGTCCAGATTTTCATAGAATGTCCAGGTTTTTGCCTCATATTTTTGGTCCGTTCCTTATTAAATTTGTGGTTTTATGGATTTTTGTGGAAAATCAGTAAGGACTGAATTCACTAATGACAGGCATTCGAGTTTCAGTCTGCATATCCTTCAGAAAATGTAAGGTAACACAAGACCTTTTCTTCTAGCTACTTTATAACAGCAATAATTAAAATTGTCCCTATTTTTGGGGCTTGGTCAAGATTTTGTGCTAAAAGGTTGAAATGTTTATATGCAGTTAGTGGTATTTTTATACTTTGTCACCAGTCTGGTAGCAATGGATAAGTGTACTGTATTTTGTCCCCAAATAATAATTTGATCCATACTTATGTAAATATTAGCCAGTGTTGAGGATAGTAGAGTATCTGTAGTAGCCAAGGGCCATTAGGAAGAAACCCATATTAGCATATTTGAATATCAGCCATCAAATCTACAGTATTAGGAAAGACTGCAGTATATTACACATATGACTGGACTGTTTCTTAGTGAAATGCTATTGTCATTTTCATGGCAAGACTAATAGAACTGACAGTTACTTGGCTTGTCTATATATAGAAATTGCACTCTGTGCTAAAAATAAGGGCAACACTAGAATGCTGTGTGGGGATTTTGGGGAGACAATAAAAATGTGAATTAATATTTTCTGAAGTAAAATAATGTCTTTAACTGTAATTATTGCCATTTTGAATGCATTACATTTAATGGACGTTCATCAAATGGGGAAAATGTTTTGATGAATTTTTTTCTTGCTGAAATATTTCTGTGATTTTATGCTTAGTGGCATTTTCCTGGTTTGTTTCAAATGTTTTGGACCTGACTAAATAAGAAAATGTGATCTGATACTTATTCTAAAGCAAAATAAGTCTATAATTGTCATTTTAACTGTAATTCACCACCTTTTCTCCCCAAGTCACCAGTTTTAGGAAAGGGCAGAGAGTGGTAGTTTAATTCTGTAAACAACTTTTGTAGTACTACATTCTGAAGGCAATGTTGACTTTGTTAGGGGTTGGTATTATATCCTGCAGTTGTGATTCTAGGTAAATGATGCTTAAGTGACTGTACATTGGCTTCCTATGCATGCTGTACTGTGCATGTATTATACATTGTCAGCATGGCTTCCATTCAGCACTGTACATTGGATTTCTATCCATGCAGTACTGTAAGTGCCCACACATTACCAACGTACTGGCCATATTATTTAGTGCAGGTAGTGGTGCTGCATGCTATACCAGCATGTTGTATTCCCTTCTACTGTTGCGTATCTCAGCTCTCCTTCTTTTCTTATGTTGGCTACATCTGTTGACATTAATTCCCCTGTCTTGTCACTCCATTTGAGTTGAGGGGCAACTCGTTTGTTTACCCTTTGCTCATCTTGCTCTTTCACATGGCGATGAAATGCACAACATGATTAGTATGCAGTATGCTGTAGTGTAAACCTGCATATGTTCAATGGGATTGTGATTCTTGCTTCATGACAGTGGAGTATGCAGTGTACTTAAGTTGGTAAACATTAGTGCAACGTTTCAGTATCATTGGTTGCTGCTACAAAGGGGTGCATATTTTTCTCTTGCTGTTCATTTATCAGTCACACTTGCTGTTACTTTATGCAGTGTACTATCAAACTTGTAACTTATATTTTTCTGTGCAGTACTTTTTCTGTTGGTCTGCCTTACACAGATATTCGTGGTAGTCTGCACATTGTGTCATTATTTTCTAGTAGCATTGCTTTGCTGTGACCTGTCCTTGCCATTTGTGGCAGGTGTGTATTATGTTAATTTATTGATAGTTATGTGTTATACTATCCATGTTTTGATGATGTGTGCATGTCACAGTCTTTATTTTATTTGGGCCACTGCATTTTTATTCGGGTTCCTATTAGATGACCGAAGATGCATTCTATTGAATGACTCTTGGTCGAACTTAAGACAATGAAAAGGCAAAATAGCGAAGTGGCTTTTAAGCGAATTCTTTCCCACTGAAAGAATTTGCTTGGCCACTTCCATTACTTTTCCGTTTTCTGCACTGTAGTAAGATCTCGGAGTTGGTATATTTAAGTAGGGGGGGGTGGGGAGCACAGCCCCCCACATTGGGGGGTGTGGAGGACGAAGCCCCCCACTTTATGTATTCTTTCAATTTTCTTTTTCTTTTCCTTTTTTTTTTTTGGAACAGCGATTTTTTTTTCCCTTGGAAAAAAAAATCGCTGTTCTGAGCTTTCAAGATTGTAAACTTTCACTTACATAGGTAGGTACTAGGCTTTCAGCCCTAGGGCCTATACAAGCCCAGCCAAAAAGGTACCCTGGCTTTTGCCACCCAAGAAAATTATTTTCCTATGCCACTGTCGAGCAAGTCACAGAAGTGATCCCCGGGATGAATTTCCTATTTCCCATCCAATCATCAAGATTTTTCTTGAAGAGTGCTAATGGGGAGCTTTATTTTGATATAGATAGGTAGTTTATTCCAGAGTATAGGAAGTCTCAAGGACAGGAATCTATTCCTCCAACATGTTCTGTTTATTGTGGTGACAAGGTTTAGGTCCCTAGGCCGTGTAGCTTGGATGGATTGGGATTTCTTTAAGTGGAGCATGTCCAACAGCTCTGGGTTTGACATAGCTTTGTATGTTAGGCAGAGATCACCTCTGAGTAGGCGATATGCAACTGAGTAAAGCTGTAGTTTTTTGAGACGGTTTGCGTAGAGCATCTGTTTGAGGCCAGTAATCCTCTTTGTGAGGTATTTCTGTGGCCTTTCCAGTTGTAGATGTCTTGTGAGGTACATACCAAAAGGGGAGTTGTACTCTATAATGGGTCTAATGAGTGATGAGTAGAGGGGAACAATGACCTCTTTTTTTCTGGATGAGAAACCTTTTGTGATGAGCTGTGCCACGTAGAAGGATTTCCTGACTACTGTGGCGATGTGATTATCAAAGGAGAGACTACTGTCCACCTGTGTCCCAAGGTCTCTTATCACACTTTCAGTGTTAAGTATACTACTGCCTATGTTGTAGATCATGGGTACAGAGTTTTTACCAAAGGGGATGACAGTGCACTTTCTGGCATTGAGCATGAGGCCATGGCTTTGACACCAGGCATCTCTCAGTGAGTCCCTTTTGTAGGATATTCACATCATTAGGAGTTATGATTATGGCTCCTAGTTTTCAGTCATCTGTGAACTTCATTAGCCAAAGACCTTCTGTGTTAGCTTGTACTTCAGAGAAGTAGATACCAAACAGGAGCGGACCCAGGACTGAACCCTGTGGTACTCCACTTGTCACTGGTCTGAAGTTGGATTTGGGGTCTGCTACTTTCACAGTGTGGATTCTGTCAGTGAGCTAGTTGCCAACCCATCTTGTGACATAGGGGTTTATACCTAGTTTAGTGAGTTTTTCTATAATGCCAGAGTGGGGGATGGTGTCAAAAGCTATGGCATGATCTAGATAGGATGTGTGAACCACATTATCCTCGTGTAAGGCTTTGGTGACTGTTTCAAAGAAGTCTATCAGGTTTAGGAGACATGATCTGCCTTTTACAAACCCGAACTGGGTGGGGCTCAAAGTTTGGAGATTACCAATGTCTTTGCTTATAAGTTCCATGGCCTTGCAGACCAGGCTCATCAGGCTAATGGGGTGGTAGTTCCCGGTGTCCATGGTGGCTCCCCCTTTGTGGAGTGAGATAACCGTCACTGTGTGCCATTCAGTGGGCACAAAGCCTGAGGTGAGGCTATAATTGAGCATGGTACTTAGGTGGGGTGCCATTTCATTCTGTAGTTCATGTAGAATGCAGCCTGGGATGTTGTCTGGTCCCACGGATGCTGTGTTCTTGGCATTAGAGAGTGTGGTTTTTACCTTTGTAGCTGTGATTACAGGAACTTTGCATTCTTCCGGTATAGAGATGGGCCCTTTAGGGGGTGAGAGGGGGGAAAAGTTAGCACTGAACCTGTCTGCCAGGATGTTGGCAATATCAGTTGGATCTGTATATTTAATGCCATTGTGCTGTAACTCAGAGCAGATGTGAGTGTTGCCATTGAGATAGCTATAGAATGCTTTGTGATTGTCTTTAGAATTAGTGTCGATTTTGTTTTAGTAACTAGCTTTGGAGGATTTTATGAGGGATCACAGCTTCTTACTGAGGCTGACGAGGGAGCTCCTCCACTCATGGGATTTTACTCTCTTTTGCAACAGTTTCTTCCTTCTGTTGTACAGTTTGTTTATGGCAGGGGACCACCAGATTGGCATCCTTTTTTTGGAGGATAGTGTCTTAGTTCTGTTTGGGATAGCATGATCCATGCACTCGTGTAAGTGCTTATAAAGTGCAATTGTGTAGGATTCACTAGTCATAACTGTATTGTCCATCTGCATGGGTGTCATGAAGTTCACCACTTCTGTCTTAAGAAGTATGAAGTTGGCTTTGGAGAACTTTTTACTGTGGTTTCCTTAATGGGGGGTGGGGGCAGGATGCAGATATCTAGGGTGATTAGCTTATGGTCAGATCGGACCAATGATGCATTGACTTCAGGTGTGGAACACCGGTCACTCGTGTTGGTAATAACTAGATCTAGGTAGGATATTGTTGCCCCTGGTGGCCATTGGAGTTTATGAATTGCACAAAACGTTGAGCGAAGGAGTTGGTACAGTTAATGGTGGGGTAGTTGAAATCACCCATTATTAAGGTATTTGGTTGAACCCTAATATTTTCCAGTACATCAAGAAAAGAGGAGTGGGAATCCTGGGGCATGGTGGGGGATCTGTAGCAAGCTACAATTTGGATTTTTGCCCAAAGTTAGTTGCATTTTTTTTATAACCTCGGATGCATTATGCTGTGCAACTAGCCTGGAGGCGTGGATATCCTTAATGAATATGGACACACCTCTGCCTTTGGTGTTCAGGTCCAGGTTATATGGCTGAAAAGTGTGGTATGAGTTACAGCCTGGTAGTGCAGGGGTGCTGTCTGGAGTCTTAAACCAGGTCTCAGTCACTGCACAGATATCGATGTTCTCCATTTTACGGAGTGCCTCGAGTGAGTGCATTTTGAGATTTAGACTTCTAGCATTTAGTAGCATCACTCTCAGTTTTTGCTTGCCTATTCCTGTTATGGTGGTGAATTTGTCATTTGAACCTTGCCTTAAAAAGGCACTATAGGGGCGGCAAGAACCTTTGCCAGTATCCGGAATCCCAGGGGTGACAGGTGCAGGCCATCTCTAGCAAAGCATCATGGTCTGTTGACCATGTCATCCCAGGCAGACAGATACTGGATCCTTTTAGAATGACACTAGAAGCTTAGCCAAATGTTGAAGTCAATCATTTTGTCCTTGTACTGCAGTATCATTCTGGGTAATGGCAGAATGCTACTCAGGGCTACGGTCAAACCTGCCTGGGCTACAAGATCGGAAAGCTCTTGCATGTCTCTTTTCATGTAGTCCAGGGAAATACATCTCAGGTCATTCACACCAACATGGGACAATGACATAGTCATATTTGTACTTGATGTGGAGTGACCTGAGTGCATGGGTTATGTGGCGGATCCTGGCACCTGACAGGCAGCTGACAGTAACCTTCTCCTTGTTTAGCCTGGTGAGTGGGACATCAGTGTGCCTGACTATAGAGTCACCTATGACTAGTGTGTTGGGTACGTGTTTTGCCTTATTGGCTGTGATTGAGTGGCACACTGAGTCTGTGGGCTATGTGTCATTTGGGTTGTGTTGGGGGTGGAGGTTGCTTGCATTTCTGCTTTGGAGGTCTCTGTTGCTTGAGCAGATTATTATTGAGAGCCTCCACAAATGTTTTTGTGTTTCTATGTGTGGATTTTGGTGCTGTGGATTAAGTGAGACTATATTATGAGTGTGGTGTGGTGTATTGCAAGTGTTTACCTTCTCCTCTTGACTGTCAAGTTCAGTTTTGGTTGGAGAGAGCTTTACCTCCAGTTTGGCTAGATAAGTGCATCTCTCACAGGTTATAGTGTTGGGTGGTAGGAGGAGAGGGTTGTCTGTGTACATGAGGCAATTTCTACATTGCCCCAAGATGCCCAGATTCAACAGATAGAAAGGAGAGAACAATAGGAGCTGACCCTTGGACATGCCTGAATAAAAAACTATTTTCCTGTAGATAAGTGAGGAAAGTGAGTACAATAGCTGTTTTTCTCTAGGTAATGAGTAAGGCTGAGTGCTGTAGTAATTTATTTAGTGCTTACAACAAGTTATGAACAAGTGCTGATCACGAATATGCAAATTTAAGTACTAAAACTAAGAATCTGTATCTGGACTAAACTAGTTACAGGAAAGGGGGGAAACAAGTGCAAGTACAGGCTTTTAAATCAGAAAGTTGAGGGAGATGGAAAAACAGCCCAAACGGCCAATAACTACAATTTCTGGGCAAGAACCACTCCTTATGTGGTAGATAGGTTACCTAGTGCTTACCACTGCCACTGATAAGCTAGAAGGCTTCCCTCCAACACAGAAAGTTTGGGGGCTCAGAAGCTTACATACAGTCTGGATACAGCAAATCTGAATCTGGACTACACTAGTTACAGGAAAAGTAGGAAACGGGCTTAGATTTTTATTTACTTTTTTATACAGAAGCGTAGCTAAAACAGCAGTAAAAACAATTCAAATGCAGTGCAAGCTAGCACACTTGAGTATGTAGCAATGTTAGACCAAACAGTTTTAAAAAATGCAATTAAATTAAAAATGACTATAAAAACAAGTGCAGAAGGAGTCTGCTAGGTAGAATGAGGTAAAGAGATGGGACTGGGGGGGGGGGGGGTTGTCCCAGATCAAATCTACAGTGGGGGTGGGCAACTGCAAAAACCTCCAAATTTAAACAACAAAACAGGAATAGGGAGGATGAGTAGGGGAAAACCAACACCTTCAGTAGAGATCTGAAAAACTATACAGTGAAGCAAAAATAACAGTGCACAACTCTGAAGTCAGCCAGCAATGATATAAAATTAGTCGAGCAACAATTAACAGTACACAACTCTGAAGTGCCAGAAAAATATGCTTAGGTCTGTATATCTCCAGATAGTTTGAAGAGCACTCTGTCAGGACAGAGGAATGCTCCAGCAATGATATGCAGGCTGTTACTAAGAGGGTCTAATTTTATACAAGTAATCCTTGAGATAGTCAGATAACACACAGGATGTAAAACCAGTTATACTAACTTAAGACACAGCAGAAATAGAGGGAGGTGGGGAAAAACACTTTCAGCAGTGATCTGAAAAACTATACAGTGAAGCAAAAATAACAGTACACAACTCTGGTCAGCCAACAATTATTTAAAATGAGTCAAGCAACAATTAACAGTACACAACTCTGAAGTGTCAGAAAAATATACTTAGCTCTGTATATCTCCAGATAGTTTGAAGAGCACTCTGTCAAGACACAGGAAGGCTCCAGCAATGATATGCAGGCTGTTACTAACAGGGTCTAATTTTAACACTGGGTCGATTATTCATCGTTCGCTTTATTAAGTGTTCGATGATATAATATAGATCCTTTTATTCGTTGCTGTGCTTTTCTGTTTCCCTTCCCTGTGGCATGATGTGTATTAATGTCTTCTAATTTATTTTTCCAGTGTCTGGTATTTGACACTTTTAACAAGGTAACAGTTTTGGCATTGCTGTTTTACCACTATGCACAATCATTCCTTGATGAAGTTAAGCTTTCTACTTCCTGTGGTCATGTATTATCAATACCACAAGGAAGTGCAATTTTTGCAAGCATGAATACATGTACACTTACATACCAGTGCAACAAAATGTAATTGTAGTTCACATGACTAAGTGCAAGCTTTAGTCTCTGTGCTAAAATAGCTAAAGCGAAAGAGGCTACTAACATATTACTAATTATTGTGTTTTTTAAACAAACTGTTGTTGATTTCATAGAGAAAGTATGTTATTGTATATAAAACATGAATATAGCCTTCCTTGCAAAGACATTTTATTACAGATACTGAAATGTCATAACTTATATTTTTTTAAATATATTAAATTTTACTACACAAAACACATTTCCATATCACCATTGTAGTGCAGTTCTCACACATGGTGCACGTTAATACCACCAGCAAGTTAAGTTATATCCTTAGCTACAATGCATCTTATCTTTTCCATATAACAATGTTCAAAACTGGTGTTTACATTTGACAATTTAATTTAACTCCATACGGTATAATGCATTCATGAGAAGTCCACATGCATGGTACTCCGTATTGTATCAGTAGTTGGCTGCTTCATTTCCCTCCCTAACACTGTCCACCCCACCCCCATTTCCCCCTGGGCTTGCCTGCTCCTTCATCTTGGGATCTTTCACTGTTGTAGTATTCTGTTACCACTTTCCATTGCCTTTTTATTTTTACCTCCCCACCTTCCCTCGTAGGTTCATAGGTAGGGACTAGGCTAGTTGCCAGTTGTAACGTTTTTAGATGGTTTTAAGCTTAGGAAGTTTCCCTTTTGGTGCTTCAATTAACGTATCCCATTTGATGTTAGATTTGCCTTACCCATCCCATAGTCACTAATTATAAATTACCTCTAGTGAGAATAAGTGGGATCTTACCATAGATAATTTGAGGGACCCATTCAAGGGCTAAAAAATTTAGGGGTAGTCGGGCTAAATTTTCTGTCATTCAATGTCTTTAATTCGAGTAATTTTCTGCAGTATTCTTTCCAGGTCCAGGAACCTCTTGTTTAATTTTTGCATTGATATTGTGTTTGCCCCCTTCCAATTTTGAGAGGTGACGGCTTTAATTTCTGTATTTGGCTTTCTGATAATATTCATTTCTCCTTCTTTCCAGAGGCTGTCCTCTTTGTTTATGCTCCATGTACAAAATTCCCAAATATGGTCTGCTTCCTTTTGTACTATGCCTCCCCAAATCATCTGTGCCTGGTTACAGACTTCAGCACACCCACAGTCCCAGAACATGTGCTTCTTTCTTGTCACATCTTTCAAGCACCTCCAGCATCAACTATCCTCCCCTCTACCTTACTTTACCAATCTCATGGGGGGATTAGATGCCAACAGTGCAGTATTCTCAGGCTTTAATCTCCCACTCGGTGAACGTTCTGCATGTGCTCACTACCTGAATTTTCTGCCAGTATCCTGCAACTCCCTTCCATCTGATCTATTTTCCCTAGTTGTTTCTCATTCTGTTTTCTTCAGCCTTGTCCGGTCTTTCCCTTAATGCTCCATAGATCCGTTTTGTCCCTTGCTTCCCAAACCTCTTCCATTTCCTCTATGAAGTCATCCTCTCTCTTCTTTTGCCCTCCCTCCCTGCCTGTTCCTTTTTCCTGTTGCCTGCTCTGTATTCTTTTGCCAGGTCTCCCTGAGTACTAAGTCACTTCACCATTGTGTCTCTGGTATTCCCTATTTCTATATTAACTCCTCCATTGTTTTCTGTCTTTCCCTGATATCCTTTTCGCTGCATACCAGATTTTCCTCTTGAGATATTCCACTTATCTAAATTTCCTCATTTTTGCCCTATCTTTGCCCCCACTTTCTGTTCCCCATTATTTTTTGTGATTCCCTTCACCTTATTCCATACATCCCAGTTGTTTTAGTGATTCTTCATCCATATCCTTTAGTAAGTTCTCTTTTCTACACTCTCTTTTGCTTAACCTTCTTTCACTTGTTTCTATCCAGTGAATGATACCATTTGGAATATATGGAAGCCCCAGACCTTACTTTTACTATTCATTTTCATGTTTGCCCTGCTCACTCCTTTCCTCTTACCTTTATTGCCCCAGTCCTCTATGTCTTTTTGCATTTGTTCTAGCCTTTTGTCCCTGGGGTCAATTTGTATGCTGTGGATAAGATGGAGGTTTATTGGTAGTATCATCATCCTTGTAGCATTAATTCTTCCATGCAATGTAAAAGTCTTCATCCCACCTGGAGAATATCTCTCACCTTTTTTTTTTTGGGTTCCTCTATGTTTTTCCTGATTGTTTCTGTCACCATGCTCTCAATATAAACTCTGAGATAGTTGCGGAACACCACCCCTTTTATCTCACTTACTTCCTCTTTCCCCCTCCCTTTCTCTCATCTTATTACCACTGTCTTTTTGTTGTTGCCGCTGAGTCCTGCTCTTTCTTATATTACTTGAATTTCTTTCTTAGTTCCCATAGTTGCAGCCACATCCTCTGACATTAGCATGCAATCATTTGCATATAACACAAACTGAGATTTTATCTCCTCTTTTTCTTCAAACATTGCTAAATTCTGTCAGACTTCTACTGCCATCTCATTGATCACAAGTGTGAACAGCCCTAGGGATAGTAAATACCCCTTTCTGGTCCCCCTCTCTATCATCATCTCCACAGATACTCCTTCATTTATGAGTATTTCATTTTCTTGGTCTTGGTATATGGCCTGTATTCACTATATGAATTTTCCCCTACTCGCCTTTGCTGCAGTGTTTTACATAGGAATTCTCATCTCATTATATCAAAGGTCTTCTGCAGGTGAAATAGCACAATCCAAGCTTCCCCTCCTGCTGCTTTTCCTCCATGTGCATAAATTCCAGCACATTCCACCAGTTTTTCTGTGCCTTCCTTTCCTTTATGAAGCCATTTTGCTCTGCATGCATTGTTTTTGGAAGACTTTATCCAGTCTTCCTGCTAATACTTTTACCAAAATTTTGATATCTACATTAATCAATGAGATAGTCCTATAATTTCCCACCTTCTCCCTTTCAGGTGTTATGGTTATCCTGGCCTTCCTTGTACTTTTACATATCTTTCCTGAGTCTTGTATTCTTTTGCATTCCTAGTGTAGGACTTTCCACATTCTCTCTTCTCCCCATTTGTAGAACTCTAGGTGCATCTATCTGGCCCTCCAGCTTTCCTCTGCTTCATTTTTATATGGCTATTCTTATATTATCCCTTGTCACCTCTGCATGTACCTCGTGTCTTTGTTTGCTCTCAAGTATATATTCCTATGCATTTTTCCCACTGTTCCATTCTAAGATTTCTGTCCATTTCTGCTGTCTATAACTCTCTCTGTAGTATTCCTTAAATCTTTCCCCTGATTAGCTCATCATTCTCTAAATATTCTCATCCCCTTATCCTCTCTCTCTTTTCCTTGTTGTTTTTGCCCACACCTTCCCACTTTCCCATTTGCTGACATTGGGCATAACCCTTTTTCTGGGCCTACCCTCTGAGGTAAATATTATGTTTTATGGCAGCTGCATATGCTCAAACCCCATGTCTGTTCATTCCCAGCCTGTGGATCCTTGCATTTTGGTTCTTGCATGTGCATGGTTATTCCCTAGGCATGGACCCTTTAAACTTTCTTTTGTTCCCTTCCAGTGTCCCTCACACTAATATGTTCCATGCCAGCCCAGTACTGATGTCACATTCTTTTTATATTACAGCATTCCCATTTGTTGGTGTACCTTCCCCACTACTGCTTATCTAGTCTGGTGTGCCAGGCTCATTTGTGTGATAATCCAACTTTTTTTCAGCTTTATAGATGTTTACTATGCTGCTTATATACCACTGTTCCTTTATTTCACATTTGTCTCTGTCTTTTTATTTACTTTTCTTTTGTTTCCTCCATATATTCCTTTGTATGCCCCAATGGTTAAATCAGCAACAATTACTTATTTTTCTGACTTTGCCATTAAATCTATGTTTACTGCATTTTATTGAGCAACAGTAGGTAGTAATGACAAGTATATTGCTTACTTTAGAGGCTTACTTTTTTGCCTCCTTGTTTGCATTAACTATCACTGCCCTGGGAATTGATTCATTTCATCCTATTGTTTGTAAAGTTTTGGTGATGTGTTCCCTGAGGTGCGTTTCACAAGATAAGGATCTGTTTCATTTAATACATTTTTCCTGCACTGTCCACAGACACATGCCTTTCAGTGTACATGCCTTTGACTTCTTTCTGTGGTCACTTTCAGTAATTCTGTAATCCTGCCTTCCACAGCTTTGATTCTGCCGTACATTGATGCTTATTTCCAAGTTGTTTAGTCCCCGATTTGTCCAGCAGTTCACTTCTGAGTCACCCAAACTGTCTGATGCACAATCCTCCCATCTCCTTACAGCTCCCCTTTCTCTGTCTCGTGTTCTGCTTCTTTCTCTGCCTTTACGTGTACATCTTACTTGGGCGAGACTTATTCTTTCATCCCTTTTGATATATCTGTTCTACTTGTTTTCCTTCCAAATTCATGACTCTTTTCTCATCTCCTTGGTGTTGTCTTTGTAATGTGTTTATTTCCTGCGCATCTCTTTTACTGGCATAGGAACCTCTGTGTACTTGCTGGTCTTATGTTCTTCCCTGTGTGGGTTTCAGCATCTGACATTGCATGGCTGTCCAGCTTTCCATTGTCACTTTTCCAGTGTTTATGGTTCCTCTCCCAGTCTGTCTGGCAGATTATTCAGATTTTAGCTGCATGGGTTTAGCTGTCTGTGATACCTTGTTTAAATCATTTGAACATGCTCTGTAATATGTAGCCTCCAGCATTCACCTTCCTGCTGTATTTCCAGTATAGGCCATTTCAGCCATACAGCTATTGCATTCCTTCATTTGTTGTAATTTAATACCTCCCGCATAGCTTTCCTTCTCTTACAGAACCTTGCAACTAATAATCAATGAGCTTTATCCCTGCAAATGAGATTACTCTAAAGTCTTGTTGATTGCCTTATTTCATTTTTTAAATAAAAAGAATGGAAACATGCTAAAACATGACTCTCTCTGCTTTTTGCTGCTACTTCACTGTGTATCCTCTGTATTTCTTGGATTTCTGGTATCACAAATCTGTCATGAAATAGCTGCATTACAAATTGTTCCAGCTCACTGTTCATTCTGACTTGTATTCCAGTTATCCAGACATTATTCCTTCTTGAGTGAGTTTTAAGATCATCCATTTTTTGGCCTTTACTTTGTCTTTTAATTCCTTTATTCTCTTAATCTGCACCTGTAGCTCATATTTTATTGGTGCATTATCTTCCTCCAGATCTTGCAACTTCCCATGTAACCTTTCAACTTCTATCTGTTGCTGTTCTATTGTTTGTTTCAAGGAATTCCTGTCTTGGCCTAGTGTGATTTCTTTTTCAAAAAAAAAAAAAAATGCACAGTTGCTCATCTTTATTTGCAGCTTTAAAGGTAAGAATTTTTTCCTCCTTTTCTCCTGCTCACTCATCTTTTCTTCTTGGTTGTTTTTTATCTCAGAAACACCGTTTTTATCAAAATTTCTACATGTCCTTTCCAGATCATTGGACTTGGGTATCCATGATGGCTAGGCTCTCTAGCACCCTCCATCATAATTAGATATTCATTGTATTAACTTCAGATCATGCTGGAATGTACATGATATATATATATATATATATATATATATATATATATATATATATATATATATATATATATTGAAGTAAGTACAGACTGCACACTGGTATTTAACAGTTGAAGCCTGAATATGATTGGCATGTAAATTTGAGTACAGAATAAAGTAGCTAAATGGATGGTAACAATTTCATCGTGCAAGATAAAAGTAATGATCGTGTTTGATAAAGTATTAGCATATAAATTCATTTAACAGTAGTTGTAAGCACATGAAGAAAAAATTCACATATGCTCTTTATTTGTATTCACCTGCTGAATGAATCACAATGACTGTGAAGCATAAAAACAGAACGTGTTAAACTGCATGATTCCCTGTATGTCATTCAGTCAGGGATCCTGAATGTGAGGCTCCATTGATTACTTTTTTCATTAACTGTACACTACTACTGCAATGTATGCAACTGTTTGCACCAAGAACAAAGAGAATGTATGACTTATGAGTGGGATGCTATAAATGGCAAGATTATATCATGCTGTATAGAAATTCCAGGCAGATTGTTAGGCATAAAGGGCCAAAGAAGTACACGTTAGTAAATTGTCAGACCACATAAATGTTTGCCTTCTGGCATGTGTTATTATAGCAATAACCCACACCTGGGTGTGGGTGATGCTGGATTTACCCACAGTTAGTGTGGTTTGGTCAAGAGGCGAAGCCCGAGTGGCCAAACAAAGCCAACCGTGAGTAAATCCAGCATTACCCACACCCAGAAGTGGGTTATTGCTATTATACAATGACATTATTTAAGAAAAAAAATAATTACTTTTCTTAAATAATGGCATTGTATAATGCCGCCTTGCTGCCCTTCCGCAGCTGTCTGGTATTCTGCAGCATTTCTGATGTACTGCGCATGCATATGCCTACGCAGTACATCAGAGCTGTGGGCAAAAGCAACGGAGAAAGCAAGTTCTCTGTTGCTTTTTACAAACTGTTTTGCTACGTTAAATGGGTTTAACATAGCGAGACAGCTTTAAAAAAGCAACGGAGAATCTCTGTTGCTTTTTAATGTTCCGCTATGTTAAACCCATTTAACATAGCGAGACAGTTTTGAAAAAAGCAACGGAGAAAGCAAGATCTCCGTTGCTTTTTACAAACTGTTTTGCTATGTTAAATGGGTTTAACATAGTGAGACATCTTTAAAAAAAGCAATGGAGATTCTCCGTTGCTTTTTTTAAAGCTGTCTCGCTATGTTAAACTCGTTTAACATAGTGAGACAGTATGAAGCAACGGAGATCTTGCATTCTCCATTGCTTAAAAAAGAGTTATAGTAATGGAAAAAGTCTGGGCGACCGGACCTTTTTTCATTACTATAACTTATTTACAACGTGCACGCTGACCTATCAGCTTGCCGTTTTTGAATATTAATGGGGGGTCGTCGTATAATTGGGTATATACCTTAAAAATGAGGCAGAAATTTCTGAGGGTTTCATTGCATCCCCTTGAACCCCCCCCCCCCACCTTCAAGTTGGAAACACAACACCTTGGTGATAACAGATCCTATTGCATTAGACTGATTACTCAGAAATTCATTTTTTTATTCATTTTATTTATTCATTGACATTTGTTTACCAGGAAAGTCTGATTGGGCAATAACCTGTTTTCAGCAGAGGCCCAAGGAGAAAAAGTCCAACATGTTGAATGAAAGCAAAACAGTAGACTCTAGCAAATATAAGCATTTGATATGGATAGGCACTTTTACCTGTACAATATAATATAACAGAGTTGTAAAGGTTTTTATTTTTTACAAGTATAATTCAATGCAACACAATATAATATAGAGTAACCAAAAAAGAGTATGTTTATTTTTTTGTGAAAAACTAAACTTTTGTTGAAATTAGAAGAGGTGAAGATAGAGGGAGAGACAGAAGCAATGGTGAGATAAGCATGAAAAACACGTGAATTCAAAGAGATAAAAAAGATAGTGATTAGCTGATTTTCAGAGAGGTTAGTAAAGAATGGAATATGTGTATACATTTGAAGAAAATGTGTGTGAATAAAGTTAACTGAGAAACAGATATTTACAAATTACAAATTAATATATGAAAA
The DNA here is from genome assembly GCF_019279795.1 of Protopterus annectens. Lineage (NCBI taxonomy): Eukaryota > Metazoa > Chordata > Ceratodontiformes > Protopteridae > Protopterus > Protopterus annectens. Next base: position 546,934,402 of record NC_056749.1, read on the forward strand.
CATATATACTTTGGCAGCATAGCAAGTTGGTAAGATTTTGGAACAGAAGATGGTAGTAAAATAGGGTACAGAGATAGTAAATGAGAAGAGAGAAAAATGAAAATGTTAATAGCTGGAAGAAGTTACAAGAAAGTAGGGTGAGAGAAAACTGTGGTTAGAATATGGGGGAGTGAAGGTGAAAAAATGTATTCTAGGATAAGACTAGCCTGGTGTGGAGTTGAGCAGATGCTGGAATTAGGAGAGTTTATAAAGATGTTTTGAATATATGTAGGCTGGGTGATAACCTGATTGTTGTAGGGAGTGAGTTCCTGGTTTTTGTGACCGCATATATCCAGGAGATATTTTTTTTTTGTTTGTGAATAAGAAGTTGTTTATCATTTGGTCTTAAAGGACATTGTGGGTGCAATTTTGGAAAATTGTAGTAAGTGCTGGGCAGGCTGAAGTACTGTTTATTATCTTTTGTGTTGTGATTAATTGGGTATATGTAAAATGGTGTGGTAGTTCTAATCATGATGCTCTTTTAGTGCATTACAGTGGTTGCTTTCATTAAGTCTGCTTGAAACATAGCATGCAGTCATGCTATAGCATTGTTCAAGCTTAGTTTATAGAGAAGTTTGAAGGTTAGTAAGGATGGGTGGTCCACATTGAAGTGATGATAGTCAGGGCCAGATCCATTGACCTAGGCAGCTGCCTAGGGCCTGATGCTGGCTAGTAGAACTGGCCACAACATTAAATTTCAGGGAAAACAATTTCCTGACTCCATGAACTGCATACTACTGCTTTTAAAAACAAAATGTTCTGCTTTGCTCATGTTCTGCTGCTTCCTACTTAGTGCTTTCAGCCAGTGAGACAGGAGCAAGCACATACACACAGATGGTGCAAGATGTAATTTCACAGCAGAACTGGCAGGCATAAACACTAGAGAATGTAGTATTCCATCTGCATTTGTGAGATGAATTTAATTTTGCAGCAGAAGAGCTTTCCTTGTGGTGTACTGTTCACATTTATGAGTTGGATTTAATTTCACAAATACAATGAGGATTTTTTAGTGTGTGTGTGTGTGTGTGTGTGTGTGTGTGTGTGTGTGTGTGTGTGTGTGTGTGTGTGTGTGTGTGTGTGTGTAAAATACCCTAGTTAGAGAGGGCAGTTTAGTTAAGTGACTTGCTTAAGCTCGAACCTTGTACATTAGCTACAGGAGGCAAGAGCCTTAATCAACTAATTGTTCTTTTCCTTTGGTAAATCACTGAGAATTACAGTAAATGTCAGTCATTTGAGTTTCAGTTTTGTTGATATAAAACATGTTCTGATAATTTTTAAGTGATTCAGAGGAGTCTTTTTTGTCTCCAATTTTGTAGAACATCACTGATTTTTACCTCAGATTTATGCTCTATCATTGAGAAAGTAACTTAACCAGACATGTTTTGGGGCAACTGGAAATTTGGGCTTGGTCTGCTCAATGGTCCCCTGGACTACAAGCCAGTAACTAGTACTTATGAATGAGAGTAGGAAGGAAACAGGTTGTACTAAACAGGAATATCATTAAATGAGATCTGTTTTTTGGATGTGATCCTTGATTTCCTTAATTTTTGACAGTGTGTTTATTATTTAGATGTGAATTAACTGGATAGCATGAGGCCTGTGATTTTAATGTTAATATTTTAACTGGGACTACGTTTTAATGCAGCTTGTTTTTTGCAGGTATTCAGGTGTAAATGCACTGTGTTTGGACTACAACAGTTTGCCTAATACTTAATGCAGATGAATAAGGTTATGAGCTGTTACATAGGTGCTGTTTATAGTAGATAGTTTGATTCTCTCAGTCTTCATTTGTTTTCAGTGACTCTGATAAGTTACTTAAGCAGGCAGTGATCCTGGGCTGCTCTTGTAAAGGGGCACATGTCCAGTGGACTGTCACAGGCTGTTAGCAAATGTGTTATACATTTAACTTCTGAATTCCTGCAACCTTCACATAGACATTAATTAGCACTTCACTGTATGCTGTTTGATTATAAATCCATGCACATTTCTTGTAGTTTAATGGGTTGCCAGATTAAGTTTCAATAAGTGTAAATTTCAAGGGAAGAGAAGTTTACTGTTTCTCATGGTAAGTCTATTTTCAATGTGAGGATGTTTTGTTTTCTTTTGTTTTGTTGAGCAATTGGCTGTCTGTGCTTTTTTTTTCTGCAAAATTTGAAATAATAGTTTTAAATGAAATCAAAATCTATGTGATAACTACAAAATTAAAGAAGAAAATAGCCTGTACACTGACAAGTTTTAACAGTGTTTATGATGACTGGGGAGACACAGTCAAGTAATGAGATATTTGTATGGCTGTCAGGAGCCTGATTCTTTACTGTGTATAAGGTCCCATTTGTCAACAACCTGTTTCTGTTGAGTCTGTAGGTATATGCTGCAACAATACAGTATTATTAGCCATTCAAATAGGTCAGACTTGTACTGAGTAATGTCAGAGGGAATAGGGAGGTCAAAATGAGAGCAAAAAAGGAAACGCAAGCATCCTGCAAGCATATAAGACCCCCCCCCCAAAAAAACAGTATTCTATATGCAGGAATTTTTCTGATTTTTATATAACTAGTGGGTTGTTGAACTACAGCTGTTGTAGAATTTACATTGTCTGTAATCATGTTGCTTTATTCATTGCATTAAAGAATGAATGAATTCATTAATAGACCTGGATCATGTAATATAGTCTAACTATGTTGCATTTTAATATATTTTTAAAGTACTTTCTTTACAGCATGCAGCAACTGCAAATGGGTTGTTTGTCAAGCCATATAATCTGCATTATTTGGAGTGAGGAACAGCACAGTCTGATCTTCAGCACCCATTATGTGGTCATTGTTGCATATTACTGTGATGCAGTCTTTTATATACAAGATCAGATTGTGAGGGATTTCTGTATTTAGTTAAAAACTGTTAATCTGGTAGTGCAGAGGACCATATTGTTAATGATCAGCTTCCTCTGGCAAGGGTACAGGATTTGAAGCTTTCCACCATCTTTTATTTGCTGTGTAACATTCAGCAAGTCACTTAATCAGACAGTGGTATAGAGCAGTTGGGAATTTGGGCTTGGTTAATTGTTTCCTGGACTGCATGTCTAGTAACTATGAAGCTGTTGCCTTTGGTTGCCAATCATCCCCTACTGCATAGCTGATTTAGTTCAGGAAATGTTATGGCAGTATCATGAGCACAACACTTTTAATGCAAAGTAGGTGACTTATTCTTCGAGGGAAGCAGGTACTGCATTTGTACATGAAGCACTGCCAGCAGCAACATCTGGATTTCTAATAGTTCTCTTTGATGTAGAATTATTTGGAAGACTGCAACATCTGGATCTGTAATAGTTCTCTTTGATGTAGCATTATTCGGAAGACTGCAACATCTGGATTTGTAATAGTTCTCTTTGATTTAGAATTATTTGGATGACTATTACTTCTACAGAGATTGTAGATATTGAATTACCATGGATTTTCAGGTGGTTAATATTTCTTATGCTCTCATAAATACTCTTCTATTTAAATTGTGCTACACTTGGCTGGATCTTTTGGTATGATGCTAATAAGGGGTCTACACAAAGTGGCTATAACTGCTGGTGGGAGTGGGGGGCTCATTGTGGATGAAAGTACCTAATGCTCTTATCTGGTAATTTTTAAACAGTCTTTAATCTGGTTTTCCAGGGATTGTGTGTGTGTGTGTGTGTGTGTGTGTGTGTGTGTGTGTGTGTGTGTGAGAGAGAGAGAGAGAGAATGAGTATTTTGGCTACTGCCTGCTTGTTTGTGTGAAACAAATTTGGAATGTGTGAGTTTGTTTATTGCTATTTTTAATTTTTTGGCACAGACATTTGAGATGGATGGCCTCAACAATGCAGCTACAATTGCTGGGTATGGGGATGTATGTAGATAAAAATAACTGACCTTGCTGAGCTGATAATATTAAAAAGTCATTAGACTGTCTTTGTAGGACTACTGTGCATGTCAAATTTATCACAATCAGACGTGTGATATGTACTCAGTCCATTAAGTGGCCATAAATGTTCAGTGCAGATATTCAAAAAACTAAGAATATTGGGCAGAAAGTGCCACATTTCAGAACAAGAATGGCTGACAAGGGGGTGGTGAACCATGGGCCATTACCCTACCTAGGGCCCATTTAAACATAATCTGATGGTGATGATAGTAAACAAATGATAGCTAGGATTGACTTTAGTATCAGATGTGAGGATTTTTTGTTGTTGTTGTAACTTTGGTTGTGTTTTTTTAATTGCATTTATAATATGTAGGTTGAATTTGTTTGCCATGTGCAGTCATGCCAAGCAATTTAGTAGGACTACTTCAATGTCAGTGTTGTTTATGGAGGTGATTTTGTAGTTACTTTTGTCAAGGCTATGTGAGTAGAGAAAACAGGAACAGTTTTTTTCTTTCTTTTTCTTTTAGGTTGAGAAGTATTTGATCATGTTGGAGCTAGCTTTCACTAGAATTAAAAGACTTCTGTTATTTTGTTGAAGATGGGTTGGTCTGTCAGAGGTACTTACAGTTCCCAGGTGCTCACAGTTGGGAGCATTATTAGCAAATGCAACATTACTGGAAAGTTGTTTGTACAAGGAGAAAGCCCCCCACACCCTCAGACTTTATTATTCTCATATCAATGTTGCTGCATTTTGGAAATAGAATGATCACTGGCAGATAGTGTAAAGCTTGAATATAAGAAGGCACACAGAGGCAGTATGATCTCCCTCATTTCAAAACAACTATGAGAGAAAAAGCCTTTTCCAGCATAGGGCATGTCATATGCAAAAGTAATAAAGAAAGAGTGAGCACAGTGACAGTTTTGAACAGTGTTTATGGTAATTGGGCAGAAAGTGCCAAGTTACGGGGCAACTGAATGACTGATGGGGGTGCACTGTAGTCCATTACCCTGCCTAGGGCCCATTTCAACATAATCTGGCTCTGATGATAGTAGGAAAAAGTTCCAAAAACGTGTCTGGAGGGTTTCTCCCCGGGCCTCTGCTGAAAATAGGCTCTGTCTTAGTCGAACTTTCCCAGTCAACAAATGTTAAATAAATAAATAAATAAATGAATACATAAATATGGAACCACCACTCAATTAAAGTAATAAAGTAACAAACGTTGGAAAACTGTAAAAAAGGCACTGGGAGAAAATCTGCATAAAGAAGCCACATGTACATTATTTATTTATTGACATTTGTTAACCGAGTTTGTCCAACTGGGCTTGTGGCCCATTTTCAGTGGAGACCCGAGGAGAAAAGCTCCAGTAAGACATTTTAAACAAGTACAATTTTAAACAATATTGATATAATAGCAGTTATAGAAAAAAGATTCACATATGTTGGGTTACATGCATAAAGTTAAAGTTGCATTAAAAAGAAGCTAAGTAACAATTTTACATTGGTATAGTTCAATAGGTCAACAATAAAAATGTTTTGTTTGTATAAAATTATGCAAATGCATAGTAAACACATTGGAGAGAAAGGTGTAATGAGGTACTAAGTATGGTCCTTTTGAGGGTACATAAAGGAAAGGAAGACTAGGTAAGGTCATGGCAAGGGTAGGTTCTGGAATTGAGAAAATAAGCTTTTAGTTCATTTTTAAAGTGTGAGGTGTGGGAGATTGAACGTAAGTCAAGGGGAAGTTTGTTCCAAGCATGGGCAAGGGAGTGTTTGTAGAGTAGTTTGGCTACTGACCTTTTTTGGGTGGTAGATATCAAGTAATTGTTGGTTAGAAGTACGTAGGGTCCAGGATGGGATGTAGATGGAGATTAAGGAAGATAGAGATGGACAGAAGGAGGGTTTCTAAAGAATAGTGTAGCACATGAAATTGATAAGATAGCAGAAATTGGGGACGTTCAAGCCATTGAAGAGAGTTTAAAGAAATGCAGTGGTGTGAGTTGTATGGGGAGTTAGTAATGAATCTGACTATTTTATGGTAAGTCTGTTGGAGTTTGTTTAGAGTGGAGGCCTGGATATTGGTAAGAACTGGGGCGGCGTATAAGAGGGAGGAGAGGAGGAGTGCCTGGGCCAGGGTAAGTCTAGATTCAGGGGTTAGAAATTTTTTGTTCTGATATAGCAGACCTAGTTTCTGGTTGTTTTTTTTATACACTGGAGTATGTGTAGGTTGAACTTTAGTTCATCATCGATAATGACCCCTAGGAGTTTAGTGTGGTTGTCAGGTTGGATAGTTGCATTGTTAGAAGATGTAATAAAAAAGGAGGTTTTATGATGAGAAAGAGAATGGGGAAGGAAAAGTAGGAGTTTGGTCTTTTTGGGATTTAGGATCAATAGGTTGTGAGAGAGCCATTGTTCAGTGGATAGTAGGGCCTGTTGGGTCAGGGAGTGTAGTTCAGGAATGTTATTTGAGATGGATATAAGTGTGGAGTCATCGGCATACTGAATAAGGGAGGATTCTTTGCATGAGGTGTAAAGATCATTGGTGAAGATGTTAAACAAAAGCGGTCCCAAGATGGAGCCTTGGGGAACACCAGTTGAGATGGGAAGGAAAGGTGTGGAGGATGAGAGCCATTTGACAGATATTTCCCTGCCAGATAGGTAACTATTAAACCAGGCAAGTGCGGAGGGGGATAGGTGAAGATTTGCGAGTTTGGATAGTAGTAGAGGATGAGAGACAGTATCGAAGGCTTTGAAGAGATATAGGAAGAGATAGGAAATGAGTTTATTGTTGTCTAGGGTCTCTGCAATGTTATGAGTGAAGGAGAGGAGGGCAGTGGTGGTGCTGTGGTGAGGATGAAATCTATGTTGGGTAGGGGTAAGTAGGCGGTGTGTGAGGAGGTGATTAAGAAGCTGTGAGTGAATACATTTTTCTAATATCTTGGAGAGGGGGGATAGAATGGCAATGTGCCAGTAGTTTGAGGGGTCAGTGGAGTTTCCACCTTTATGAAGAGGGATAGTGAAGAAAGATTTCCAAAGGGTGGGGACAGTTATTCCAGAATAGATCGATTAATTAGTATAGATATAGGATAGGCAATTGAATCAGCAGCAAGTTTGAGGAATGTAGGAGATAGATTGTCAGTGCAAGGAGAGCAAGGTTTTAGCTTGAGTAGTAGAGATTTGATGCAAGTAATGGGAACTGGCTCAAAAGAAAACAAAGTTGTGTTAGTGGGACTTGGAGGGGTGGATGTCGAAGTAGAGTTTGGCTTAGAGGTTACCAGATTTTGGATGGAAGAGATAAAGTGTTTATTCAGGAGGGTAGCTGTTTCCTGAGAGGAAGAGTTAGGGTATGGGGAGGGATTAGAGGGCTTTCCAGGATAGAGGATGTTGTTGAAAGTTGACCAAAATTTTCGAGGATTTGATTTGTTGTTAAGCTGAGCAGAGCTTTAGTATAACTTTTTGTCATTAGTTGTATGTTTTTTGCAAGGTTCCTCAGTTGCTTTTATGGTAATGATTATGAAGGGACAAACCCCATATACTAAAATTGATTTGTAAATTTCAGTTTAATGTTTGCATATGAATTTAAATTTGCACATTCTATATAAAGTATACATAGTTACATGTAGTATCTTTTGTTTATTTCAACATTGTCTTGTTTTCTAATTTCAGTATACTCTGCTTATGTATAATGTGCTTTCTTGTATATTACTATTTTAATAGTATTTTATTTATTTTGTTGCAATGTATTTTGCCTATATATAGTTTCTTTTATTGTTTTATACTGTTTGTGTTTCTACGAGCTCTATGATCTTAGGACATGTTTGAAAAAGGTCAACAGACCAGTCCATCTACCCAGTTAACAAATATCAAATAAACAAATTAATAAGCATACCAATATAGAACTCCCACCTCCAATTATTTTCATTCAGTAGCTGGAGGAACCTACATACTAGATGCAGTGTGATAAGGTAGAGTATAGTTATGACATAATGTTTGTGCGACTGGATCCATTTCAGTGACTTCATTTTTAACCAATAGCTGGATATTAAAAGTACTTGCAGCAAGAAAAATAAAAATAGAGGTGAAGCTGGTCTAAGAAGAACTCATATATATAAACATGAATGTCTAGAGGCAGTAAGCAAAGGCAGTGAATTATTGTTAGGTAATATATTTGGGCACAGGGATATGCTTATATTAAAATCTTTAAGTGCTTTTATCCATAAGTTCTGAGTGGCAAGCTGTCTAACATGTTAAGGAAGAGCAACCAGAATGAAGTGTGTAAGTTGGAGTTTTAGGCATTTTTAGCATACATTGCAGGGCAGGTGTAGGATCTTTTTTGGGGTATGTCACTCTTGCAAATAAGACAAGCATCCTTACACAAAAAGCTCTGACTGAAGTGTAGCTCTGGGAGTCATTTGTCCAGTTCTCTCCAATCTGTTCTATGCAAAACAAGGCAATGATAGGACAAAGCTGATATTTTTCAACACATCATAGGCTAGCTGCACGTTATGGTAGACATGATTTTACAATCACCAAACAAGCATGGAAGCGTACATTAAATTAGGTGTCCATGTATTTCTCCAATCATCAAACAATTTATTCTACAAAGGGCATATGTTTTTTTTTACTACCACTTTTAACTGGAACTGTATACCATAAATAGCCCACATTGGTTGCCTTTCCAGTTACCCAACCTAGCACTCTTGTCAATTCAAAGATGAAGAGCAAAAAATATTAGTATCGACTCACCTTGCATTAAGCTCTCCACTGCTTCAGACAAGCTGTATTTGCAGCATCAGCATTCATTTATCAGTGGTGCTACTGCACTCCCACACCCCTGGCATCTGCCTATTGCACCCCCAGTCAGCTTGCACATTATGCCCCCCCCCCCGCCGTTAAGGCACTGCTCTGCGAAGAAGAAAGATTACTATTTATGATCTGTTTACCAAAGTACGTAATCTTTGTCTTTTGCTCATTTAGCAATACTCTTCTTTGATTAAGACATTTCAGCTTAACACCACCAATTTGGAATACACTATGAAGGTCTTTATATCTGCAAGGGTATAAAGTAACAATAATTTGCAAACTGTATAAATAAGCAGACATCTCTGTGAAGAATTTACCAGTGTTTATAAAAAGAAAAGTAAGAGGTGCAGTGTAGATCACTGTGGAACACTCATCTGCATAAATATGATGAGAACATTTCTTATGTTACTATAGTACACTAGTAATAGGTGACTCTGTAGTTCATAGGTTCATACTAGGCTATCTGCCCTACGGCATTTATAAGCCTAGCCAGAATGTGTTTGGCTTTCGCCACCCATTTTAAATTTATTTTGCTATGCCCTTTTTCGAGGTTAGTATACTGTGCCTCTGTCTAACAGTGACACAGAAGTGATACCTGGGGTAAACCTACGATCTCCCATCCCCTCATCAAGATTCCTCTTGAAGATAGTCAATGAGGGACTCTGCCTAACCTAGACTGGGATTTTATTCCAGAGTGAAGGGAGCCTCTGGGTTATGAATCTGTCCCTCCAGCATGTCCTATTTATTTCAGTGCTGAGGTTCAAGTCTCTCGAGCGCGTAGCTCGATGGGATTTGGATTTTCTGAGGTGCAGCATGTCCATTAATTCCGGGTTGGACATGGCTTTATACGTCAGGCACAGATCGCCTCTGAACAGGCGGTATGCCACTGAGTAGAGCTGGAGTTTCTTTAACCGGGCAGCATATGGCATCTGTTTGAGCCCTTTGATCCTCTTGGTGAGGTACTTTTAGGGTCTTTCCAGTTGCTGCAGGTGTCTGGTAAGGTACATCCCAAAAGGGGCATTGTACTCAATTATGGGCCTGATGAGGGATGAGTAAAGAGGCACGATGACCTCCCCTGATCTAGATGTGAATCCCTTCATGATTAGGTGGGCTATATAAAATGTTTTTCTAACCACTTTGGCCACGTGGTTGTCAAATGAGAGATTGCAATCAACTTGGGTCCCCAGGTCCCTAATCACTTCTTCTGTATTTAATGGATTACCACCCATGTGGTAATTTGTGGGAACTTTGTTTTTGCCAAAGGGGATGACTATACACTTATTGGCATTTAGCTTGTGGCCATGGCTCTGGCACCAGTTGTCTGTTTCTATGAGGCCCTTTTGGAGGATGCTTGTGTCGGCTGGAGAGTCGATTATGGCACCCAGTTTGCAGTCATCTGCGAACTTGGTCAGCCACAGTCCTTCCATGTTGGCCTGTACCTCCGAGAAATATATACCGAACAAGAGAGGTCCCAGGACTGAGCCTTGTGGGACACCACTTGTAACTGGTTTGGAGTCTGACATGGCTCCAGCAATTCTAACCATGTGGGTTCTGTCCTTGAGCCAGTTTGCAATCCATCTAGTGAAATAGGGTTTATATTTAAGCTGGTGAGCTTATCTATAATGCCCGAGTGGGGTATTGTATCAAGGCTTTTGTGAGGTCCAGGTAGGCTGTGTGGACCACCTTCCCTTGTCAATGGCCTTGGTGACTGTTTCAAAGAAATCAACCAGGTTTAAGAGGCAGGATCTGCCCTTAACAAAGCCGAACTGGGTAGGATCCAGTGTCTGTAGGTCCCCAATATCTTTATTTATGAGGTCTATGATGATCCTTTCCATAGCTTTGCAGACCAAGCTAGTCAGGCTTATGGGGTGATAGTTTCCAGGATCCGTTGAGGCACCACCTTTATGGAGAGGGACCACTGTTGCTGTACGCCACTCTTTGGGCACATATCCTGTAGTAAGGCTGAGATTGAACAGTAGTTTTATGTTTGGGTTTAGCTCTTCTTGGAGTTCATGTAGGACGCAGCCTGGGACACCGTCTGGTCCCATTGATGCTGTGTTTTTTGCTTTGGAGAGGGTGGCTCTTACCTGAGCATCTGCGATGTCAGGGGGGCAGCACTCTGCTGGGATAGATATTTGCACCTTTGGTGGGGAGGGGGGGGGGTTTGTGCTGAACCTGTCAGCTAGGATGTTGGCAATGTCTGTGGGTTCAGTGTATTTTTTGTCATTTTGGACTAATTCTGAGCATATCTGGGAATTACCACCCAGGTTCCTAACATAACTAAAGAAAGCCTTGTGATTATCCTTAGTGTCCTGTGCAATTTTTCTCTCGAAGCTGGCCTTAGACAATTTTATGAGTGCCCGTAGTTTTTTGCTAATACTGATCAGTGATGCCTTCCCTTTTTGGGATTTTGCTCTATCATTTAGTAGCTTCCTCCTTCTATTGTATAGTTTGTTTATGGCTGGGGTCCACCAGACAGGACGCCTGCCTTTGGAGGATTGGGTCTTGGTTTTATTTGGGATCGCATGATCCATGCATTCCTGAAGGTGTTCATAGAATGCATTTATAAAGGATTCTGCGGTCTGGGCCGTATTTTCCACAGGCCCGGGGGCTTTGAAGGATTCCACCTCAGTTTTGAGGAGTGTGAAATTTGCTTTAGAGAAGTTTTTCACTGTGGTTTTTGGGCAGGGGGTGGGGTCGGGATGTGAATATCCAGTGAGATTAGTTTATGGTCTGATCTTACCAGTGAGGGATACACTTCTGGTCTGGAGTATAGAGTCCCCATATTGGTGATGATCAGGTCCAGTATGTTTTCCCCTCTTGTGGGAGTGGTAACAAGTTGTTCCATAGCATTTGAGTTTATAAATTCTAGGATCCTTTGGGCTAGGGTGTTGGAGCTAGAGTAATGCTCCCAGTCTATGTTTGGGTAGTTGAAGTCGCCCAATATAATGGTGTTTGGCAAGACCTTCATATTTTCTAGTGTTCTCAGAAAGGCCGAGTGGGGTTCCTGGGTTTGGGAGGGTGGTCTGTAGCAGGCTATAAACTGGAAGGCAGTTTTACCCACTTTTAGTTGCACATGGATAGTCTCTGATGCTTCATGCTTTGCCACCAACCTGGAGGTGTGGGTGTCTTTGATGAATATCGATACTCCCCCTCCTTTTGTGGTTTGGTCCAAGTTTTGGGGCCGAAAAGCATGGTATGAGGTATAACCTGGTAGTGCTGGGGTGCTCTCGGGAGCCCTGAACCAGGTTTCTGTTACTGCACAGATATCGATGTTCTCCATGCTAAGGAGAGTTTCGAGTGCATGCATCTTGAGGTTTAGACTTCTGGTGTTGAGTAGCATTACTCTTAGTTTCTTATCCCTTGTGATACCTATGGAGGTGGGTTTGTCTTTTGAGCCTTGCCTAAAAAAGGCACTATGGGGGGTAGCAAGAGCCTTTCAGGCACACTGACGTCCCACTCACTAGGCTGAACAAGGAGAAAGTTACTGTTAGCTGCCTGTCAGGTGCCAGGATCCGCCACATAACACAAGCACTCAGGTCACTCCAGAACAAGTACAAATATGACTCTGTCATTGTTCATGTTGGTGTGAATGACCTGTGCCGTACCTCCCTGGACTACATGAAAAGAGACATGAAGGAGCTCTCTGGTCACATAGTCCAGGCTGGTATGACCCTGACCCTGAGTAGCATCCTGCCCTCACCAAGAATGATACCACGGTATAGAGAAAAAATTATCAGTTTCAACAACTGGCTAAGCTTCTGGTGTGACTCAAAGGGGATCCAGTGTCTGTCAGCCTGGGATGACATGCTCGACAAACCTCGTTGCTCTGCTAGAGACGGCTTGCACCTGTCACCCTTAGGCTTTCGAATACTGGCCTAGGCTCTTGCCACCCCCAAAGTGCTTTTTTTAGGCAAGGCTCAAAAGACAAACCCACCACCATAAATAGCACAAGTAACAAAAAACTGAGGGTAATGCTACTCAATGCCAGAAGTCTAAACCTCAAAATGCATGCACTCGAGGCACTCCTCAGTATGGAGAAAATCAATATATGTGCAATAACAGAAACCTGGTTTAATGCTCCAGAGAGCACTCCAGCACTACCAGGCTACAACTCATGGCATACATTTCGGCCACAGAACCCAAACCGAAATACAAAAGGTGGGGGCATATCCATATTCATCAAGGATACCCACACCTCCAGGTTAGTGGCATAGCATGATGCTTCAGAGATCATCCACATGCAACTAACAATGGGCAAAACTGCTATTCAAATTATAGCTTGCTACAGATCACCCACCATGTCCCAGGACCAAACATTAACTGGGAGAACTACTCGAGTACAAACTCCCTTGCCCTACATTTCCTAGAATTATAAACTCAAACACCCTGGATCAACTGATCAACAGCCCCACCAGAGGTGACAACATATTGGACTTGGTCATCACTAACATGGGCGACTGGTGTGCCACACCGGAGGTCAACCCCTCGCTGTTCAGATCTGACCATAAACTAATCACTCTGGATATCCGCATTCCGTGACCACCCCAGAGAAACCACTGTGAAAAACTTTTCAAAAGCAAACTTCACGTTACTTAAGACCAAGGTGGGAAGTTTCAAAGCCCCCATGCTAAAGGATAATGCTGTCCAAGTTGCAAAATCCTTTACTAATACACTCTATGGGCACCTACAAGAATGCATGGATCATGCTATCCCAAACAAAACTAAGACTTACTCCTCCAAGAAAAGGAAACCAGTCTGGTGGACCCCTGCCATAAACAAGCTATACAATAGAAGGAGGAAACTAGTACAGAAAAGAGTAAAATCCCAAGAAGGGAAGACATTCCTGATCAGTATCAGCAAGAAACTACGTTCCCTCATAAAATCATCCAAGGCTAGCTTTGAAAGAAAAATTGCCATGGACTCCAAAGATAACCACAAGGTATTCTTTAGCTATGTTAAGAATCTAAGTGGCAATTCTCAGATCTGCTCGGAGTTAGTGCAGAATGTCACAAAATGCACTGAACTGACCAATATAGCCAACATCCTGGCAGACAGGTTCAGTGAAAACTTCATCCCCCCTCTCACCCCCAAAAGGGCCCATAACTATACCAGAAGAATGTAGTGCCCCTGAAATCACAGACACTCAGGTTAAAACAGCCCTCTCCAAAGCCAAAAACGCAGCATCAATGGGACCGGACGGTGTCCCAGGCTGCGTCCTACACAAGCTCAAAGATGAACTAACCCCTCACCTAAACACACTGTTTAAACTCAGTCTTTCCACAGGCTACATGCCCACAGAGTGGCACACAGCAACAGTTATTCCACTCCACAAAGGTGGAGCCACAATGGACCCCAAGAACTATCGCCCTATAAGCCTGACTAGCTTGGTCTGCAAAGCTATGGAGCGCATCATCATGGATCTCATTAACAGAGACATTGGAAACCTCCAAACACTGGACCCTACCCAGTTCACTTTGTTAAGGGCAGATCATGCTTCCTAAACCTGGTGGACTTCTTTGAGACAGTTACCAAGGCTGTAGACGAGGGAAAGGTGGTCCACACAGCCTACCTAGACCTTGCAAAGGCCTTCGACACCATTCCCCACACAGGTATTATAGACAAGCTCACCAGCCTGAACATAAACTCCTACGTCACAAGATGGGTTGCCAACTGGCTCATGGACAGAACCCACATGGTAAGAGTTGCGAGAGCTAGGTCTGACTCTAAACCAGCTGCAAGTGACATTGCCCAGGGCTCAGTCCTAGGACCCCTCCTGTTCAGCATATACTTCTCAGAGTTACAGGCAAGCACAGGAGGACTATGGCTGACCAAGTTTGCAGATGACTGCAAACTTGGGGCTATAATTGACAGACATCCTCCAAAAGGGTCTCACTGAGACAGATACCTGGTGTCAAAACCATGGCCTCAAGCTAAATGCTAAAAAATGCATAGTTATCCCCTTTGAAAAAAACAAAATACAGAAGACGTAATAAGGGATCTGGGGACCCAAGTAGATAGTAACCTCTCCTTTGATAATCACATTGCCAAAGTGGTTAGAAAATCCTTCTATGTGGCCCACCTAATCACAAAAGGGTTTGCATCCAGATTGAAAGAGGTCATTGGGCCCCTCTATGCATCACTCATCAGACCCATCATAGAGTACAATGCCCCATTTGGGATGTACCTTGCAAGACACCTGCAGCAACTGGAAAGACCACAGAAGTACCTCACCAAGAGGCTCACTGGCCTCAAGCAGATGCCCTATGCAGCTCGACTGAAGAAACTCCAGCTGTACTCGGTTGCATACCGCCTACTCAGAGGTGATCTCTGCCTGACATACAAGGCCATGTCCAACCCAGAATTGGTGGACATGCTTCACCTAAAGAAAACCATATTCCCTCAAGCCACATGCTTCAGGGATCTAAACCTCACCACAAAAATAAACAAGATGTGCTGGAGGTATAGATTCCTGTCCCAGAG
The DNA here is from genome assembly GCF_019279795.1 of Protopterus annectens. NCBI lineage: Eukaryota > Metazoa > Chordata > Ceratodontiformes > Protopteridae > Protopterus > Protopterus annectens. The sequence goes on from NC_056749.1 coordinate 546,949,613, forward strand.
ACTTCCCATGCTCTGAAACAAGATTCCAATCTACATTAGGTAGAGATCCTCGCTAACCCACTTCAAGAGAAACCTTGACGAGTGGATGGGAAACCGTAAGTTTACCCCAGGGATCACTTCAATGGCTCTGCTGGACAGAGGCACAGGGAACTAATCTAAGTGGGTGATAAAAGCCAACACATTCTGGCTAGGCTTATAAATGCCTTCGGGCAGATAGCCTAGTACCTACCTATGACCCGTCAGTCATGAACAAAATTCCAAGACACTTTAACTTCTCTACTAAGTATTGTTGAGTCTATATTACCCAATACTGTATGTATGGTCTCAAGCACTTCAGCTTTGCTGTACAGTACAGTTTTCCCTGGCTTTGTTTGCCTGTGCAGTATTTGTGAAGTTGATGCATACATACATTTTGTTGGCAGAGGGAGATTAGTCTATGTAATCTGTTTATTGCCTTTGACTAATACACTGCAGCCACCTGTCTGCTCAGCCGTCCGACTCTTTTTTCATGCTTGTGCCCTATTGATGACATCCATTGCCCTTTTCCCTTCCACCTAGTTCTGTAAGGTGTTCACTTGGTTTACCATTGTCTTTGAATTGCATTTCCTCATCTCTAGGAGATAACTGGCATCTTCTATATGAATATCTTATCCTTGTCTTCCTCTTCTCCTTTCTAAATAATTCTACCCTTCCACAGCCGACTGTCATAGTTTTCACACCCTAATGGTGTATTTCCTTTTCTTTTGTCATCATCTGTAGAAAAGCTGAGCCAACAGTTAAACTGATGTCAGACTTTCAATATTTTGTATGAGTAAGCAGGGATACACTGCCTTGTTAAACAATAGGCAGCTGCAGGCGTAAATACCACTGAGGCGTATGAGCATGCATCTTATATAACTGGTGACACAATGCAAAAAGGCAGTTAAAGTAACTTAGTACCAGTTAGTAGACACTAGAAAGATAAGCACAAACACACTTCAAAATTAAAGTCAGATAGAATTTATTGCAGAAGTCTAGTAAGCTTAAAGAAAAGGACTAATCATAAATCTGATTGCTACTTCTAATGAGAGTTTTCTTCTTCTAAACGACAAGTTCTCAAATAATGCAAATTTGAACACCTTATCTAAAACTTATATTTTACTCCAAATCTGTTGAAGGAAAGAGTAATTATTTTCCCTTTTAGAAAGAGTGACCTCAGAATTGATTATATTAAGAGTTTGGGGTGGGAATAGTGTTTGCCGCTGTATAAAACACTAGCTTCGGGTCTGTTCTGTTCTAGATCTTCCGATTAAAATGTTATACATTTGGAAAGGAAGGTTTGGCATTTTTGAGGAGCTCCACTTTTAACACACTCTCGTAAGGATGTAATGCAATGGGAAGATTCAAAGAGGGTAGATACGACTTCTTTTTGCACTTTCTCTGCAGGGGCAGAGTAAAGGTAGCGAACAGAAAGCAACAGCCTGAATACCTGCTCGTACTTCCTCAGGTGTAATCAGTGCTAAGAAAAATGGTGATGGTATTACTGAAACAAAATATAGAGCACCTGCAAGCCAGCAGAGGTAAGACCATCACTATAAATAATGTACCACAGGACTGCCATGTTAGCTGAATTCATTTAGGTTCTTTGGACGTAATGACTAACATAAAAAAATGGGCTACACTTCAGCAAGCTCTTTGCTACAAAGTAAATTCCTCAGTAGAAACTCTGCCCATAAATGGCACCCCTGTGAAAAACAGCAACAAAAAAAATCTAAATAAACTAATAAAACTGACCAGTGTCATTGATAAATAGCTATGCACACCAAACAAAAGGGAGGGCACTAATAGGGCTTCCCAGAACACATTAGGAGTCAGTGTATGTCAACTTGAAATACAATTTGCATTTATGCTGACAATACACAGAAATCTGTACAAATGCTTACATACTAAAATGCTAGTAAAATAAGAGCTTAGGTCCAACACAAAGTCTTGCTGACAAAGTGGTGGGTAAAACATGGAAGATGGGGTGTTAACAGCAAAAATGATCTACAGTAATCTTACTGGACAACTTAATAGGAAAACACTACCTGAACACAACATGGATAGTCAAGCATACTTTTAAGTAGCAAAAGATCAGTGTTCATATCAGATGACTTCAGGGTAGGCAAACAGCCTTGGAAAACAGAAGGACATGATAAGGGTAAGGGTAAGGGTAAGGTTTCACTAAGGGGGAGGTATTATTTATTTTGCAGACAGAACGCACACCTTCATATAGCATGTTACATACTATCCTGAAAACTTGTTTGTATCAGGACACAAGACAGAGGGGTGCTATTAGCACTGTTGAATGTTACTTATCTTGCATCCAGTCCCATGACCATACTGACAGTTATCAGGTACTTTATGCTTAGAGTAGCAACAAAGAATGGAAAATGCGAACAAAGCTGAGTTGCAGAGCCATGCTCTTAATATCTATTAGCAAAATCTGGATTTAGTAGTTTTGTGCATTCTAGCAGTTCCAAATGAAGTTTTAACATTCCAAGCATGTATGTAGGACCAAAAAAAAAATAATCATGAAGACCTGCATAGGAGAAACACAATGATGCAATGTTCATGAAGCAGCTTAACATGAGTGCTTCTGAGAAAAAGTGCTCACAATATTACATTTCCAATTGTGTCTCACGAATTAAAACTCAAGGTGACAGCATCTTACAAAAAAGTTAAAAGTTGAAAAGGGATGCAGCGTTGAGATTAAATGTGTTACCATGGGGGTGATAACTGAGGGAATGATTTGAGGATCAAACATAATATATGGAAAGGATTTTTAGTCTGGACTAAGAGAAAGAAAACTTTTGAATAAGCTAATTGTGTAGCTTCCACAGTATGTAGGTAAATGGGTAAGTCAAGCGTATCTTATCTGTCATCAGGTTTTACACATTTTTCGTTACATTTGCTTGTTCACAGGATGTGAAAAGGTAATGTTAAGTGTCACATTTAAAGACAATTGAAATTTATGTTTTTTTTTCTTTCTGTCAGAAGGAATTATTGATGCCATACACAATCCTAGTAAAATATGCAAGAAATGTAATTTAATCAGTTAATGTAATTTAGACTATCTTTTTCATAGAATATGCCTAGAATATTTAGTGTAGCATCAGTGCTGTATGAATGCTTTTACTTGTTTACCATTTCCTGTTTTAAAAGAGGACATGAGATCTCTTTTAAAACAACAGGAGCAGCTGGTGTGTAAGTATTATTTCCAGATTATGACAGTTTTGACAGGTAAATATGGGATGTTGGGAATAGGCAGTACAAACTGAGTGAATATAAAACCGATAGCTGTCTGGAGGGCATTTAAATAATGTTAAATGGAAGGACTACATGTGGGACCTTATAATTAATGAAAAATAAAGATATTGAGTGGAGACTAAAATAAAAGAGCTGGAATGATATAAAATGTGATGGATATGAAAAAGTCACTGTGGAAGACAAAAGGTAGTGTGGAGACAAATATAAATAGAATAGACTTAATTATATAAAGTCAGAGAGTATGGAACCTGAAACATGCTGGTGTTTCTAGCTAAAAAAGGTAATCACAGCAGGTGCAGGACTCTAAAATGGTATGCACACTGATATAACAATATTAGCTACCATCTGTCAGCTTTGCACCCAGGGGTGACTTATGTTTCCAAGTCACACTGTGTTGCAATAACCACTGTACTCCTGAAGGAACAGAAATAATAGTGTAGACATAAGTAGAACCTCAGTGTGCAGCTGGTAAGAGTGGTGATTTCAGAGGCTGCAACCCTGTTAATCAGTTTATAAACTTAATATGGACCTTTGTGATATGAATTCAGGACAGAAGCTCTGTCTTTGTGAAGTCAGGGAGCCACTTGCAGTGCCAGGAATTAAGGTACTTGATTCACTGCTGATTGTATATTGATTTTGTATACAAAGGGAAGCAGCTGAAATAGATTGAACTAGATGGATTGCAGTTGTGTGCAGCTATCACGGAAAGGTGAGCTGGCATCCAAGGCAGGCTGCAAACAATACACCATTCACACATGCAAGTTACTGATGCTGACTTTCTCTCCTTATTTTTTAATGTCCTCCAGAAAATTCAGTTAAAGTCACATGAGAACTTATACCAAGAAAATTGTACCAGAGGATTAGCTTAGAGCTAAAATGATAAACTCTAACATTCTTTAAAAATAGTTAATTTTGTACTTATTGCCATGCTATGACATGAAGTATATTTAATGAGAAGTGTGACGTTTCTCTGCTTTCATAAGGAGTAATGTCTTAGGCAAAGAAGTGCATATACAAAGTTGCAATGATAGTATCAAATGAAATCTGTTTAATAAAATATTGTAAATAAGATTACTGATACTGATATATCTTCTAGTACCAATCACTATGCTTGTATATTGCACTATTGATTGTTTCCTTTTCATCCAGAAATAAACGTTCAACGTTCTTAAAATGGATTCAAAAGCATTCTTTTCATTCTAGTTAGAAGCCATAGTGCCTTGTATAGGGAAAAGACTTCCCTGTGTCACTGTCATTTAATACATTATAATGGCTGGGTGGTTAAATGATTCACATCTCTTGTATGCAGGGCTCATTAATGACCTCTGATCACCGTTTGTGTGGAAACTAACATTTCTGTCAATGTTTTGTGTGTATGTTTTTTTTACAAAATATACCTGTGGTTTCCTTCTCAACATCTGCAATGCTTTCTAACTGGCTAAATACAGGTATCCATATGATTTATAGATAGCATTCATTTTACACTTGCCTTTGTGGCCTGAGTTGACTTTAATGATTCTGAGAAGGGCCTGTTCACTTTGACCTGTTAACAAATAAATAAAAAAGCAAAGCAAAAAAAAAAAAAAAACACGTATGTTGCTTCGTCTATAAACTCTTTGCATCTCAAATATGAGTGGCACTACTGTTTTGTGATTTCTCTTGAAAATGTCCCGAGCATCTCTGATAGTATTCTTTGCTTATTTTTTGCCATGTTCTGTAAGTTCCTACAGTATGTTGCATTTGTCCAGTTTACAGAATGAACATGTGATTTCTAACTTCTGCTATGAATGATCAAGTCAAAGTCTTGATCTTCTGAATAACACTATTGAAAATGTCACTGCATTAAAATACCTAGGGATTTGGTTGTCCCCTTCCCAAATTTCCATCTCCACCTGGACTACACACACACACGCACACACACACACACACATACAAATACAAATGAATTCTGTCCTAATATGATCTCCCCTTTCCTTTCCAGGCATTGTAGAAATGCCAAAAGTTAAGGTATTTTACTGGCTAAACTAAAACATAAACCCCCCCATTTACTGCATCCTCTAAAAGAAATACATTCACATTTCAAACCATCTCACATGCTGTATGAAGATTCATCAGTCTCTCCCCAAGTAGTGACCACCACTGCAGAACCATTGAAAAAGCTAATTGCTAATTGTGAAACAAACATTCTGATTTTCTGCTCATCTCTCAGCTGTTGAAAACGTATCAAGAATGAGGCCTTCCCTCTGCTGGCCTCCAGATTATTCAGAGAAGAACCGACAGATAAACTTAAAGATGTTAACCACTCAGATCCTCTCCACCAAACCCCCCAAACTAGGCTTCAGTGCACAAACCATGCTTTTTCAGTCCACAGTCCCAAACTGTGTGAATCCATCCTTTCTTTTCTTAAAGTTTGTTCCTCCTACCTCATGTTTGATCATAACTAAGACTCAAGGAAAATGTAACTGGTCCTCTTGTTCTCTGTCTCTCTCTAGTCATATAAAATAACCCCTTCCTACCCTACTCCCCTCTACCTTGCTTCCTCAGACTCTAATTTTCATTGTGATTCTATTTTTTTAATTTCTCCAAATCTTTTGGGTTTCTAATACTATCACAGGCATGGACCCCATTTCTAAGTCAACGAATGATTAAAGTTCATGAAATTAGTATTGTTCTAATCTTTGATGTTAGCCAGTAGCACTCTTCACAGCACCTGCAATGTACCCAGGACTGACATCTTCTGCAGTTCATATAGAGTTGCTTGTAGCAGTAATATATCTAAGTATGATTGTAAATTCTTTTTTATAATACCTGTCACTCCACTGGAACTAAGTATCCTTCTTCCACATTGCCCTCGTTTCTGCCTGCAAATCCTGAAATGTTATGACTTTGTGTCTCTCGGTACATAAGGCACTGTAGTCAATGATCAATGGTACTTTTGTCTTCTTTTCATGGACTACTACATCTGGTTTTCTTGCATTTCTTTTTTGAACTGTTGTTAATGGGTGATCCCATGTGATATAAACTTCATCATTCTCTGTAATGCTTTGTGGCTCATCTTTCCAATGTTTTTTCAGCTAATGTTTGCACAATCTCCAGTCCAACAGTCTCGCCACATTATTGTGCCTTTCAGTATACAGTCCTTCTGCCATTAGTATATCACAACCAGCAACAAGATGTGCAGCTGTTTCCGGTTCTGTTTTATGACACCTACATTTGTCTGTTTCACCCACATGTTCAATGGACTTTGTAAACCAACTTGTTTATAGTCCACTATACTACTACTTCTTCTTTCGGCTTTTTTCCCAGTTAGGGGTCGCCACAACGGATCACCTGTCCGCTCATGATTGGCAGTGGAGTTTTACGGTGTCAAGTTGCCACCCTGGTGCCCAACCTTCCACAGAAGGCACACACATGTACACACTCACACCTAGGGCCAATTTAGAGTGCCCAATCCACCTACAGCATGTCTTTGGGATGTGGGAGGAAACCGGAGCACCCGGAGGAAACCCACGCGACCACAGTGAGGACATGCAGACTCCGCACAGAAGGCACCCCAGCCAAGGATTGAAATGGAGAACCTCTTGCTGTGAGGTGGCAACGTTAACCGCTGCACCACCATGGCCACCCCATAGTCCACTATACAGGGCCGCCAATATTAACTTTTCATCTTTTGATTTAAAGTCACTTCTATTAAACCATTTCTGTGTTCGGTCCTGATCAACATGAGATTGTTCCAAGAGTTTTCTATACTTGCAACTATATTTATGCATTTTCCACATTTCTTGTCTTCTCATCTGGCCCTTCACCCAATACTCTTTCTTTTGTTTTTTTGGCACATTCAGTTGCTGCCTGATTTTTTTAACTTCTGGTTTGATTTCCATTCCCGTTTGACACCATCATGCTTCTGCTAAACTAAGCAGGGAAGTCACCTTAGACTTATTCTTTTCATGTTTTAAACTTTGCTTAAGTTTGGGTCTTGTGTGATCAGCAGTTATGTATGCAGTCCTACAATTGCAGATCTGTACATGTAATCATGTTCAAGGAGGCCCATACTTCATTCAGAATGGGAAATATATAATCTTAGTATACACTGATTTTTATAAATCATTTGATAAGCATGATCTTGTTTTCCTGTCTAGCCAATCCAACACCTTTTGGTGCCAGTCAATCAATCCAAAACTGTAAGTTAAGATAGGAAGAGCAAATTGGTTTATGGCATGGATTTTGTTCAAAGATGTCAACACTGTTTTCACTATTAATTTTAGCCTTCTATCAGTATGACAACTCTGATACATCTATTGCATTTTGCCAGTAATGCTGTGTGTCTAATGTCTGCCCTCAAGTCAACTCTGATATTCAATAACAGCAGAAAAAGACCACAAATAAAACTAATCCCATGCACATATTAAAATGAGTATTGTTGAATGGGTCAAACCCTCTTGCACCCCTTATGTGGAAGGATGCTTCCTGTATTCCCTACTAATTCCATGGTCACATAACAATAGATAAAGGAGAACTCCCCAAGAAAGTGCTTTTCTGAAGGATGAAACCTATGATCAGATGTTATACTAACCATTTGTGTTGTACAGTTAGATTCTTTGCATGAAAGCCTGAAGTCATAGCTGGTGTAAGATATAAGGCATGAAAAAAGCTATTAATATAAATGGAATGGGGCCCTACCTCTCAAATGTCCAGATTTTCACAGAACGTCCACAGTTTTGTCCTGTATTTTTAGACTGTTCCACATAACATTTGTGGTTGTCTGGCAAATCACTGGCGATTGAAGTCAGTAATTAATGAAATACATTTGAGTTTCACATTTCATATCCTTCAAAAAATGTATGTCAAAACAAACCCTGCTACTCTAACAACTTTCTGAGTTTATAAGAGCAATATTGCAAATATGTTCCAATTTTTGGGTCCCCCCCATCCCATTTTGTCAGGCTTTGTCCAGATTTCTTGCTGTAAGAGGTTGAGAGATATGAATGGGACTGGAAACAAAATATAAATGAGACTATATGTAAGTATAACATTTTCAGCTTCAATGAGCCATTCAGTGCATAAGATATTTTGTGGTATAATGTACAATCTGCACATTGTTTCACAGTTAAAGGAATGCTGGAATTAAACAGATTATGGCCACACTGCATGCTTTAGAAGTCATCACATAAGTTGACTTTCTTGCCATGCGTGTTGATATGCCAAAAGGCTACAAATATACATAAGAAATGACAGAATCTGTGTGATATACAACTCATGCAAAGAGAGCAGCACACTGCTATCCAAACAAGTAGAAAATGGTGTTTGTGTGGATAAGTGGGAAGGCGACATATGCCTGTGCACTGAGTTTAGACAAAAATAATAGCTCTGTGTGCTTAATTTGTGTGTGTTTGTGTTGTGGGGTGAGTGTTCAGCCATATAATCATGAATTATATAGATGTAATGAACTGGTGTGTGTTTCATAAGAAGAAAATGAGGGTGAGGAGTACATTCTCTTACACGCAGTATAAATATCCCTGTAATGCTGAATATATAGGTATGTAAGATATGTAACCACAATTTGCCTGAAAGAATATATAAAATGTGTGTGTGTGCGTGTGTATATATATATATATATATATATATATATATATATATATACATATATATATATATATATATATATGTGTGTGTGCATATATATATATATATATATATATATATATATATATATATATGTGTGTGTGTGTGTGTGTGTGTATATATATATATATATATATAACCTGGGAATATTGAGGCAATGTTACAATTGCCTCATGTACACAGACAACCCTCTCCTCCTCCCACAAAACACAAATACATGCGAGAGATGCAACTATACGGCCAAACTGGAGGCTGAGCTCTCTCAACATAGGACTGGCAAGACCAGTCAGGAGGAGAAGGTTACCACACACACTATAGACCCAATCTCACATAGTACCATCACAACCTCAAATCATACACATAAACACACAAAGACATACTCGGCGGCTCTGATCAAAAATCTACCAAAACAGCAGAGGCCACCAAAGCAGACACCCAAACAACCACCACCTCAGAACACAACACCCGCAACACATAGACCTCACAGTCAGAGTGTCAAACAGTCACAGCCCTTAAAGCCAAACACAATGCCAGACACACTAGTCATTGGTGACTCCATAGTCAGACACACTGACGTCCCGCTCACCAGACTGAGTAAGGAGAAGGTCACAGTAAGCTGCCTGTCGGGCGCTAGAATCCGCCACATAACGCAAGCACTCAGGTCTCTCAACAGCAGGTACAAATATGACTCAGTCATTGTCCACGCTGGTGTAAACGACCTGAGACGTACCTCCTTGGACTACATGAAAAGAGACATTGAGGAGCTCTCTGATTATGTAGCCCAGGCAGGTATGACCCTGACCTTGAGCAGTATCCTACCTTCACCAAGAATGATGCCACAATACAGAGATAAGATGATCAGCTTTAACAATTGGCTTAAACTCTGGTGTCATTCAAAGGGGATCCAATGTCTGTCTGCCTGGGATGACATGCTGGACAAGCCACGCTGCTTCCAAGGGACGGCTTGCACCTGTCACCCTGGGATTCTGGATATTGGCAAAGGCTCTTGCCACCCCATAGTGCCTTTTTAGGCAAGGCTCAAATTCTAAACCTACCACCCTAGAACACAAAAAGGAAAAAACTAAGGGTAATGCTGCTCAATGCCAGAAGTCTAAATCTCAAAATGCACGCACTCGAGGCCCTTCTCAGTATGGAGAACATCGATGTCTGTGCAGTGACAGAAACCTGGTTCAAGGCTCCTGAGAGCACCCCAGCACTATCAGGTTTTACCTCTTATCATGTGTTCCGCCCCAAAATCCGGACAATACCAAGAAAGGAGGGGGTATCCATATTCATCAAAGACACCCACACCTCAAGACTGGTGGCAACGCACGATGCATCGGAGACCATCCAGGTGCAATTAACCATAGGCAAGACTGCTCTGCAAATTGTAGCATGTTACAGGCCACCCTCACAAACTCAGGAACCTCACATGGCCTTCCTGAAAACACTAGAGGGGATAAATGTATCACCAAACACCATCATACTAGGTGACTTCAATTACCCTAATATAGACTGGGAACACTACTCAAGCCCAAACACCCTAGCCCAAAAGTTCCTGGAATTCATAAACTCAAATGCCATGGAACAACTAGTCACCATCCCCACAAGAGGAGAAAACATACTTGATCTCATCATCACGAACATGGGAGCACAATGTTCAACACCGGAAGTATACCCCTCACTGGTGAGATCAGATCACAAACTAATCTCGCTGGAGGTCCTCATCCCACCCCACCTGAAATAAAAAGACCACAGTAAAGAACTTCTCGAAAGCCGACTTCACACTTCTAAAGACTAGTGTGGTCTCCTTTAAGGCCCCCGAAAAACAGTACTCAAGCCGCTGAATCACTTACAAATGCCTTCTACCAGCACCTGCAGGACTGCATGGATAAGGCAATCCCAAGCAAAACAAAGACTCTTTGTACCAAAGGCAAGCGTCCACTCTGGTGGACCCCAGCCATAAACAAACTCTACAACAAAAGGAGGAAGCTACTACAAGATAGAGCAAAATCCTTAAAAGGTAAGACACCCTTGATCACTATAAGTAAAAACTAAGAGCTCTCATAAAATCATCCAAAGCAAATTTTGAGAGAAAAATAGCTAAAGACTCAAAAGACAATCATAAGGCCTTCTTTAGCTATGTTAGAAACCTGGGAGGAAACTCCCAGATATGCTCAGAACTAGTTCAAAATGATGTGAAGATTACTGATCCTACAGACATTGCCAACATACTGGCTGACAGGTTCAGTGCAAACTTCTCCCCTCCTCCCAAAAGGAGAGATATCTATACCAAGCGATTGCAGCCCCAAACATCTCCAACGCCCAAGTGAGAACTGCTCTCTCCAAAGCAAAAACACAGCATCCATGGGACCTGATGGTGTCCCCGGCTGTGTGCTCCACGAACTCAACGAGGAATTAAACCCACAGCTAGGACAGCTGTTTAATCATAGTCTTACCTCTGGATACGCACCCAGGAGTGGCGCACTGCAACTGTGGTCCCACTTCACAAAGGCGGTGCTTCCACCGACCCTCGAAATTACCGCCCATTAGCTTGACAAGCCTTATCTGCAAAGCCATGGAGAGGATCATAATGGACCTCATAAATAAAGACATAGGAATTTGCAGACTTTGGATCCATCCCAGTTTGGCTTTGTCAAAGGCAGATCATGCCTTCTAAACTTGGTTGACTTTTTGAAACAGTCACCAAAGCCATTGATGAGGGAAAGGCAGTCCATACAGCCTACCTCGATCTGGCGAAGGCCTTTGATACAATACCCCACTCGGGTATCATTGAAAAACTCATCAGCTTAAATGTTAACCCATACATCACAAGATGGGTTGCAAACTGGCTGAGTGACAGAACCCACAGGGTCAGAGTTGCTGGCGCCATGTCAGACTCAAAGCCTGTCACAAGTGGTGTACCACAGGGCTCAGTCCTGGGCCCACTCTTGTTTGGCATCTACTTTTCCGAAGTACAAGCAAACACAGGAGGGTTATGGCTGACAACGTTTGCAGATGACTGCAATCTGGGCACCATAGTAGAAAACACATCTGACACAGATATCCTTCAGAAGGGTCTCACAGAAACGGATAACTGGTGCCAGAGCCATGGCCTAAAGTTAAATGCCAAAAAATGCATAGTCATACCCTTCGGGAAAAACAAGGTTACCCCTAGCTACCAAATAGGTGGCAATCCACTGAGTACAGAAGAAGTTATCAGGGACCTGGGGACCCAGGTTGATAGTAGTCTGTCATTCGACACCCATGTAGCTAAAGTAGTTAGGAAGACCTTCTACATTGCCCACCTTATCATGAAGGGATTCTCATCTAGATCAAGGGAGGTCATAGTCTCCCTATACTCATCACTCATCAGACCAATGATTGAGTACAATGCCCCATTCGGAATGTATCTGACCCGACACTTGCAGCAGCTGGAGAGGCCACAAAAGTTCCTCACCAAAAGGATAAAGGGTCTCAAACATCTGTCCTATGCTGCCCGACTGAAAGAACTCCAGCTCTATTCAGTCGCCACCGCTTGCTCAGAGGTGACCTTTGCCTAACATACAAGGCCATGTCAAACCCAGATTTGATGAATATGCTTCACCTCAAAAATCTAGATCCGTCAGAGCCACAAGGGCGGGAGACTTAAACCTCGACACGGCTATTAATAGGACGTGCTGGAGGGATAGATTCATCACCCAAAGACTCCCTATGCTGTGGAATAAAATCCCGGTATATGTGAGGCAGAGCACCTCGCTGGCCTTGCTCAAGAGAAATCTTGACCAATGGATGGGAGATCGCAGATATACCCCAGGGATTACCTCAGTGTCACTGCTCAACAGAGGCACAGCAAAATAATGGGTATAGTTCCCCATACTAAAGGGGTGGCGTAAGCCACAAAACTATGGGCTAGGCTTGTAAATGCCCTCGGGCAGATAGCCTAGTATGAACCTATGAACCTATGAACCTATATAGATCTACCTGAAGACCTGCGGAGGAAAACACCGACATTGAGAAAACTGAGATGGGGAAAGGATGTGTAAGTATGCGGGAGTGACGGCCGTTAGGGTGCGAGTAAGGTAAGTGTGCGATGTTGACGGTCTGTAGGGATAGGGGAGGGATAAGTGAGTTAGGGTTAGGGCACGGGTTAGGTAAGGGTGCAGTAGTGATATTTTTTGGGTTAGGGGCGGGTTAAGTGAGTTAGGGTTAGGGCGCGGGTTAGGTGAGTGTGCGGTAGTGACGGACCTTAGGGTTAGGGTTTCGGTTAGGGTTGTAGATAGTTGTGTATGTAAGGGTTAGTGTTGGTTTGTAAGGATTTTGGTGTGCTTGTGTTATGTGTGTGGGTTTTGGACAGGGGATTTGTTTTGTTTGTTGTTATGATGTGTCGAGTGTATGAGGTGTCGTGTTTGTGAACTGTCGATTATGTGGTGTCGGTGAGGTGGTTGTCGGTGTTATGAAATGTCGATGTAGTCAAGTAGATCCATATATATATATATATATATATATATATATATATATAGATTATATATATTTATATATATATATATATATATATATATATATATATATATAGATATATATAGAATATATATATATATATACATATATATATATATATACATATATATATATATATATATATATATATGTATATATATATATATATATATATATATATATATATATATATATATATATATATATAGGTTCATAGGTAGATACTAGGCTATCTGCCCTAGGGCATTTATAAGCCTAGCCAGAGTGTATTTGGCTTCCGCCTCCCTATTAGATTAGCCTACTTGTGCCTCTGTAAAGTAGGTCACAGAAGGTACCCTTTTAAGATTAGTTTACTGTGCCTCTGTCTAACAGGGACACAGGAGAGATCCCAGGGGTGAATTTGCGATTTCCCATCCACGTGTCCAAATTTTGCTTGAAGAGGGTCAGCGAGGTGCTATGTCTAACATGAATTAGGATTCTATTCCAGAGTGAGGGGAGCCTCTGGAAAATGAATCTGTCCCTCCAGCATGTCCTATTTATTTTTGTGCTGAGGTTTAGGTCCCTGGAGCGTGTAGCTCTAAGGGACTTGGATTTTTTGAGGTGGAGCATGTCCATTAATTCTGGGTTTGACATGGCTTTGTACGTCAGGCATAGATCGCCTCTGAGTAGGCGGTAAGCAACTGAGTAGAGCTGGAGTTTCTTTAGTCGAGCTGCATAGGACATCTGTTTGTAGCCCATGATCCTCTTGGTGAGGTACTTTTGGGGTCTCTCCAGTTGCTGCAGGTGTCGGGTAAGGTACATCCCAAAAGGGGCATTGTATTCAATTATGGGCCTGATGAGTGAAGAGTAGAGGGGCACAATGACCTCTCTTGATCTAGATGCGAACCCTTTTGTGATAAGGTGGGCTATATAGAAGGTCTTTCTAACCACTTTGGCAATGTGACTATCAAAGGAGAGATTACTATCTACGTTGGTCCCCAAATCTCTAATTACTTCTTCCGTACTTAATGGACTACCACCTATGTGGTAATTTGTGGGCACCTTGTTTTTCCCAAAGGGGATGTCTATGCACTTTTTAGCATTTAGCTTGAGGCCATGGTTCTGGCACCAAGCATCCATCTCTGTGAGGCCCTTTTGGAGGATGCTTGTGTCAGCTGGAGATTCAATTATGGCCCCCAGTTTGCAGTCATCTGTGAACTTTGTCAGCCATAATCCCCCCGTGTTAGCCTGAACCTCAGAGAAGTATATACCAAACAAGAGAGGTCCCAGAACTGAGCCCTGTGGGACGCCACTTGTAACTGGTTTGGATTCGGACATGGCACAGCCAGTTTGCAACCCATCTTGTGATATAGTGGTTGATATTTAAGCTGGTAAGCTTATTTATGATGCCCGAGTGGGGTATTGTGTCGAAGGCTTTTGCGAGGTCCAGGTAGGCTGTGTGGACTACCTTGCCCTCATCTATGGCTTTGGTAACTGTTTCAAAAAAATCAACTAGGTTTAAGAGGCAAGATCTGCCCTTAACAAAGCCAAATTGGGTAGGGTCCAGTGTCTGGAGGCTCCCAATGTCTTTGTTTATGAGTTCCATGATAATACGCTCCATAGCTTTACAGACTAGACTAGTCAGGCTTATGGCATGATAGTTTCCGGGGTCCGTTGTGGCACCACCTTTGTGGAGTGGGACCACTGTAGCTGTACGCCATTCTTTGGGTGCATATCCTGTAGTAAGGTTAAGTTTGAACAGTGACTTAATGTGAGGGTTCAGTTCTTCTTGGAGCTCATGTAAGACACAGCCTGGGACACCGTCTGGTCCCATAGATGCTGTGTTTTTTGCTTTGGAGAGGGCAGCTTTCACCTGTGCATCTGTGATGTCAAGGAGGTTACATTCAGTTGGGATAGGCATTTGCTCCTTTGGGGGGGAAGGGGGGAGAAGTTTGTGCTGAATCTGTCTGCCAGGATGTTGGCTATATCTGTAGGTTTGGTATATTTTGTACCATTATGCAACAATTCAGAGCATATCTGGGAGTTTCCGCCCATGTTTCTGACATAACTAAAGAAGGCCTTGTGATTATCTTTAGTGTCTAGGGCAATTTTTCTTTCGAAACTGGCCTTTGATGATTTTATGAGGGATTGAAGTTTCTTGCTAATACTGATCAGAGATGCCTTCCCTTTTTGGGATTTTGCTCTGTCATGTAGTAGCTTCCTCCTTCTGTTGTATAGCTTATTTATGGCCGGGGTCCACCAGACCGGTCTCCTGTTTTTGGAGGAGTGAGTCTTGGTTTTATTTGAGAAAGCACGATCCATGCATTCCTGCAGGTACTCATAGAATGCATTTGTAAAGGATTCTGCAGATTGGGCTGTATTATCCTCTGGCCCAGGGGCTTTAAAGGATTCCACCTCAGTCTTGAGAAGTGCAAAGCTGGCTTTGGAGAAGTTCTTTACAGTGATTTCCTTGGCTGGGGGTGGGGACAGGATATGGATGTCCAGGGAAATTTGTTTATGGTCTGATCTTACCAATGAGGGGTTTACCTCTGGTGTGGAACATAGAGTCCCCATGTTGGTGATGATCAGGTCCAATATGTTGTTGCCTCTTGTGGGAGTGGTGACCAGTTGTTCCATTGCGTTAGAGTTTATAAATTCAAGGAACCATTGGGCGAGGGTGTTTGGGCTTGAGTAGTTTTCCCAGTCAATGTTTGGGTAGTTGAAGTCACCCAATAACATAGTGTTTGGAGAGACCTTCATATTCTCCAGTGTTCTCAGGAATGCCAAGTGGGGTTCCTGTAATAGGGAGGGTGTTCTGTAGCAGGCTACAAACTGAAAGGCAGTTTAGCCCGCTGTTAGTTGCACATGGATGGTTTCCGATGCTTCGTGCAGTGCCACTAACCTGGAGGTGTAGGTATCTTTGATGAATATAGATACTCCCCCTCCTTTTGTGCTTCGGTCTGAGTTTTGGGGCCGAAACGCATGGTATGAGTTATAACCTGGTAGTGCTGGGTTGCTCTCAGGAGCCTTGAACCAGGTTTCTGTTACTGCACAGACATCGATTTTCTCCATACTGAGGAGAGTCTCGAGTGCATGCATCTTGAGGTTTAGACTTCTGGCATTGAGTAGCATTACCTTTAGTTTTTTATCTTTGGGTTGTCTATGGAGGTGGGTTTGTCCTTTGAGCCTTGCCTAAAAAAGGCACTATGGGGGCAAGAGCCTTGGCCAGTATCAAAAGCCTAAGGGTGACAGGTGCAAGCCGTCCCTAGCGAAGCAACGTGGCTTGTCGAGCATGTCATCCCAGGCTGACAGACACTGGATCCCCTTTGAATGACACCAATACTTTAGCCAATTGTTGAAACTGATCATTTTGTCTTTATACTGTGGCATCATTCTTGGTGAGGGCAAGATTCTACTCAAGGTCAGGGACATACCAGCCTGGGCTACATGGTCAGAGAGCTTCTCTATGTCTCTTTTCATGTAGTCCAGGGAGGTACGTCTCAGGTCATTCACACCAGCATGGACAATGACAGAGTCATACTTGTACTTGCTTTGGAGTGACCTGAGTGCTTGTGTTATGTGGCGGATCCTGGCACCCGACAGGCAGCTTACAGTGACCTTCTCCTTGTTCAGTCTGGTGAGTGGGACGTCAGTGTGCCGGACAATAGAGTCCCCTATAACAAGTGTATTTGGTGTGTTGTTTAGCCTTATGGGCTGTGACTGTGAGGCACACTGATTTTGTGAGATATGTGATTTGTGGGTATTGTTGAGGGGTGGCTGTTGCTTGGATATCTGCTTAGGAGGTCTTTGCTGTTTAGGCAGATTTTTATTTAGAGCATCCAAGTATGTTTTTGTGTGTTTATGTGTTGGGTATGCAGATGCAATAGGTCTGTGTGAGACTGGATTTGTGGTGTGGGTGGTTACCTTTTCCTCCTGACTGACTGTGCCAGTCTTGGGTTGAGAGAGCTCTGCCTCTAGTTTGGCTGTGTAACTGCATCTCTCACATGTATTAGAGTTTGTTGGAAGGAGGAGAGGGTTGTCTGTGTACATAAGGCAATTGTAACATTGCCTCAAAATTCCCATATAGGAGTATATATATACATATATATATATATATATATATATATATATATATATATATATGTGTGTGTGTGTGTGTGTGTGTGTGTGTGTGTGTGTGTGTGTAGGTTCATAGGTGTGTACTAGGCTAATGTCACTGGAGCCTTTACAGTCCTAGCCCATATGATTACCCTGGCATTGTGCCACCTGACCTTAGTTCCCAGTGCCTCTGTCGAGTAGAGCCACTGGAGTGATCCCATCTACTCATCAAGATTTCTCTTATAGTGGGCCAGTGAGGTGCTCTGTTTGACATGTATGGGAAGTCTGTTCCATAGCATGGGCAGTCTCTGGGTTATGAAACTGTCCCTCCAGCATGTTCTGTTGATTGTGGTAATGAGGCTGAGGTCTTTGGAGTGTGTGGTGTGGAGGGATTAGGATTTTTTTAGATGTAGCATTTCTAACAGAGCTGGGTCAGACGTGGCTTTGTAAGTCAAGCAGAGATTGCCTCTGAGTAGGCAATATGAGACAGCCTCTCCATACATACATACATACATACATACAAATATTTCAAGCACAGGCATTAATGCCCTTCTAGCTTACCAATATACTAAAATACTTCTTCCCATAATAAGTGTCCAGGCTGTTCACTTCTCGTTCCTATAGAATCTTCTACACAGGTTGTCTGATGATTCTCTAGTACTTTTTTGTTAACCCCAAACTTCACAGATGTAATTGTCTCTAAATGCCCTATATACCTGAATAATATCTCCTCTTAGATATCTGTAAGAGACACTGTACAAATTCAGATATTTTAGTCTTTCATTGTATGTCTTTCAGCTTATCCCAGTTAGGGGTTGCCACAGCAGAGCTCCAGTCCGCTAATGATTGGGAGTTGATTTTTATGGTGCCGAGTTGCCAGCCTGATGCCCAACCTTCGAAGAAGGTATACCCATTCACGCACGCACCTACCTGCATGTCTTTAAACATCACTCAACCATGGGGATGACATGAAGACTCCACACAGAAGGCTCTCCAGCCGAGAATCGAACGGGAGAACCTCATGCTGTGAGGCAACAATGCTAACCACTGCACCACCGCGGCTTCTCAAATTTTCACATTCATGGATGCCCTTGGTATATTTCTGCTGTAGTCTTTCCAGTTTATTCATTCTTGTTTTCTTATAGGGTCCATATTGTTATTCCATACTCGTGTGGGTCTAATGTAACTAACAAACAATGGCTTCATCATTTTTTATTTCCTAGACTTTATAAATATTTTTATACAACATACAGTTCTATAACTATTATTTACCAATTGGTTGATATGATTAGGAAAAACTCATGTCTGGATCTACCCATTTACCTAGGTCCTTAAATGAGTCTACAGTTTAAATCACTGTGCTGTATTAAATATTCACCTTTCAGTTTCTGTCTCCCAAATCTCATATGCTTAATTTTGAAGTATTTATCAGCATATTATTTTCCTGTGCCCAAAGGGTCAATTTAGTCAAGTTATTTTGCAGACGTGCCTTATCGAGGGTGGCCTAATGGTTAAGGTCTTTGCTTTACAAACACAAGGTGCAGGGTTTGAGTCTCACAAAGGATAATTGGCTAGACTTAAAATGGCTCACAAGGGCAGTTAGTCTAGTTCTAATCTAATCTATGAACCTATGAACATGTAATCAGTTTACCCAATTTCAGGTTGTCTGCATATAGACTGTGGAACACCTCAGATAAAAAAGTTAGGTCTGAAAGATGCAATCTAAACAAGTAAGGGCCTAGTACAGAGCCCTGTGGGACACCCTGACTGTAACTAAGGATTTCACCTGTCCAGTTGCTGTATGATACTTGCCATGCCCTATTTGGAAGCCATGTAGCTATCCATCTTATCAAGAGTACATCAATACCTAGGTTCTAATTTATTGACCAGTGTTTTGTCTATGACTTTGTCAAATGCTGAAGTTAAATCTATATAAATTACATCACAACACAATTTTTCATTAATAGCTGTTATTATACTGTTATTGAACATCATGTTACAGGTGGTACTAGATTGTTGAGGACCACCTCAAATTCAATCTGCATGTTCTAAACAACCCACCAAAAACTTGGATTCCTTTACAGGAACAAAAAGATTTTAACCAATAATGCTACAATCTCCCTATGCCATGCCTACCTCCTCCCCACCCCATTCTATGGCTCACAGATCCTTACTAACCTTCAAACCACTGTCCTAACAAAGTTTGAATCTACCTACAATAAAGTTGCTAGATTCACAGCAGACCATTCCTACCACTCATACCACTGGCTTGATCTTAGAAGGTTAAACTGACTAGAACTTCCTCACTATCTGCCTCTCTCTCAAATTGAAATGATTCATTGTATTTGTATGTGCCCTCCTTCTGTCCCAACATTGATGTAGTTGTCTCCCTTTACTCCCCTCCTAGACCCCTAAGAAGCTCTGAACAAAACCATCTTCAAATCTACAAGCCTAAAACAAAAATAGGGCAAAACCTGCACAGGTAAACCTCAGACCAATCCTGGAATAAACTTCCTTTAAATATCAGTCATTCACTAAAATTCAAAACTGCGATTAAAAACTATCTGAACAGGACATGGATCTGTCATTGCAACTACCCCCTTGAATGATCTCCCTTTACTCATCACTTCTCTCTTACCTAACTCCCTGCCTTTCTTCTATTCACTAATATCCTACAATGAAATGTTATCTCTTTTGTACAATGACTGTAATGTGCATCTTACTTAAGTAACTCAAGTCAGAATCTCTGAAAAGATTGTACAGCTTCTTTTGAATGATGTAGAAATGTATATATCTCTGGGGTTGTTAATCATTTACTGCATGTTATGTTAACTTCCTTTTAATTTTTGATGTATCTGTGTTTGTTTTTATATCTAATTTTTGTAATTGTGGAGCTACCCCTTCCCCAGGCCTTGGCTCAGTCAGACTAACTCGGTCAAATAAATAAATAAATAAATAAATATTTTCAACATATGCATGCTGATATATGGTTTCAAACCCCAACCTATTCAATTCTGACAAAAACTTATCCAGTATTACCTTCTCCATTATTTTTCCACAACATGAAAGTAAACTTAAGGGTCTATATGATTCTGGGTTTGTCCTACTCCTCTTTCCCTTAAAGACAGGTTTAATAAGCACGTCTCTAATCTTGAGGAATCTCCTCATATTTATATGACATAGTGAATAACATATAATGGTACCGTAAGTTCTTACTGAAGTGTTCTTGGGTCATTGTTACTAATTCTGTCTCCTCCCTGTGCTTCGTTTGGATCCAGTTTGCACAGTTCTTTTTCAGTATAATCTAACTTGATTTCAGTATTTGAGGTTACCTGAATGTCACTAGGACAGCTTTTCACCTATTTTGTGTAGCCAAACTGTTTTTCATAAGATTATGTAAATTTATCTATAATCTGTTGTGTGTGAGAATAAATTTTAGAATCTGCTCACAGTTTATCAATTTGTATGTCTTTACTCCTTCCACATCTTATGTATCATTAAAAAGGTTTCATATTATGCACAATATCTTTATATAAATTTTCTTCAATTGTTTCTAGATCGTGTCTCACACTATGCTTAATCTGTGTGTCCAGTATGTTTATTTCAGTTTTCAAAGTTGTAGTTCGACCTCTTTCCATTTCTTATATTTTTTGTCTCTCACCTTAATCAGATATCTTGTTCTTATGGAAATATATCCACCTGATGTTGAATGCCTAGATCCTGATGTTAAACATTTTTTTTTTAATTTTTGCAATTTCTTTTTCAAAACTTTCCACATTCTAATTACAGTTTTTCCACTGAACACCTCACTCCAGTTAATTTTACATAGTGACTGTTTTGCTTCCGTATAATTTGTAATTAATCTTCTGTGCATTGGTTTAGATTTCCATTTGGCAGAATTATCTAGCAACTAATTAACCTTTATAATCCCATGATCACTGCACATCAATGGTGGTAAAACCTGACTTGAAGTAACAGTAATTTCTTTAGGAACACAAACGATGTCTAGTATGTTCCGTCCGCTAGTAGGTTTTTTTTACAATCTGAAGCAATTGTTGTTCCTGAATATATGTTGCAAATAATTTCCTTGCTAATCTTATTGAATCAATATTATTCCAGTCTGTTTCTGGTAAATTTAATTCCTCAGTTAATATTATTCGTCACTCATGTGTTACATGCAAGAAATGTATGAATTCATCCAGGTCATCTGTACTTGAATTTGGTGGTCTATACACTTCAACAATTGTTATGTGTTCCAGTGTTGTCTTTATTGTCACAGTTACACAGTCTATAGTATTGGTGTTATCAGTGAACATGTAATAATCACAGGTACCATAACTAGCTTTAATCTGTATTATAACACCTCCATCTGATTTTTTGTTGGAATGTCTGTTATGGTAAAAACATTTATACCCTGACAGAACTAGTCTCCTGTCATTGTTCTTTAATCATGTTTCACAAAATAACGACATCAGACTTGTGAGAACATAGCAAAATTTCCAATAAAAATAAAACTTTATTATTAATGCTCTTAGCGTTAACAACCATCAGAGATGCATCAAATGTTGCTACCTGTGACTTGGCAAAAATCCTGCCTAGTGTTTGTCAAATGTTGCAAAATATCTCCTGCCAAAATTCTCTTATCTGAACTTGACAAATGCACGCCATCCTGTCTGAACACATGTATGCCCAAAACTAGGTTTGGATACTCTACACATTTCCTTTTTTTTTTTTTTTTTTAAAGGACATTTTTTCCATGTAGGTGTGTGTGTGTGTCTGTCTGTCTGTGTGTGTGTGTACATATATATAGTTTCATTGGAAGGTTGAGCCCTGCAATGTCAAATCCAGCAGGGATGATTAGCAAGTACTTTAACATAAAACACCAGAAACCTAAAATACAAATACTCATGTCCCAGAATTGACCCCCCCCCCCCAAGAAGCATCTTAGCATTTGCTCCTGGGTTTGGAGTAGTAGGAGATTTCAGGATTCCATATATTTTTTAGTTGGCAGTGTCTGGTGTTTCTTTTTTCTGTATCCCTGCAGTTCAGTTGACCAAGTGTATATATATATATATATATATATATATATATATATATGTGTGTGTGTGTGTGTGTGTGTGTGTGTTTGTGTGTGTGTGTGTGTACAACTGTATTATGTTTGGTCAACATTCAGAAGTATAGATATTCAAAACATTAATGTCAGCATGTTGACATATATTTACTGAAACAAAAATGAAAACAAACTAATCTCAAAAGGAAAGTAAACATTTCACATATGCCCTCCCTTTTATCAGCTTCGTCACAATTATCAGACATTCTCTCTCTTCTCAGATTCTTTCCAACTCATAAATCAAATATCAAACAATATCCAGTCTCCACTGGAATGTCAAGATGGCCCTGTGCTAAAACTCTATTATTTGCATTGCAATGAATCTATTAATAATTGCCTGTAGAGAAACATATTATAAACAAGTAAGCAAAACTGTATTACTCATGAATTTTTAGCAATTCACATTACATGAAATATTGAATCTCTGTAACTCTGCAAGACAATTTTTTACTATATAACTATTTCTATTAAGTATAACCTTTGCTGATATAAAATGTAAACTAACTCAGTCAGTATAATTTCAAAAAATATCTGTGTAATATTAGTTTAATTGTTATCTCTGTAACAAATTGCATAATTCAGTGCAGGTCATGGCAAAAAAGGGCACATGGACCACATCATTACCTCGTCAAAAATGGAAAAAAATAAAAAAAAATAGAAATCAAACTCTGTTGCCAAAAAGCAACACACACATGTGAACACACCAAAACACACTGTAAGTCCAAGGGTCACTATAGGCAGGACTTGGTTTATGTTCACAAGTCAACAGAACATCAAATTAATAACACAGTACCTTAACTTCATAGGTACTTTCTAGGCTATTGATCTGTGAGGCTCTTTAGAAGCCTAGGTGTACATTCCCATGACGTTTATAGCCCTTATATTTTATGCACAAATAGCCCAGAGAAGAGCAGAATATTTACATGTTGCTCCTGTCCATGTCGGACAAGGTGAAGTTCCTGTTACCCATTTGTTTGTCCAGATAACATTTGAATAGCGTAAGAGAAATACTTTGCTTTTAGTGGAAAGGAAGATGATTCCAAAGATGAGGTATTATCTGTGATACCTATCTATTGTTCCAACATGTGCTGTTTATGTTGCAAAAGAGGTTTAGCTCCCTTAATTGGGTTTTTATGCCCTCATGGAACTTGTGAATGAGCAGCAAGTCTGACAGGATAGGGTTTGTTGATTCTCTGTATGTGAGGCAGAGATCACCTATAAGTAGCCTGCATGACACCAAAAAGAGGGACAAGGCTTTGAGATGGTCCCCATAATTTTGTATGATATAGGCCCTTGGTTTTCTTAGTAAGAATGCATTGTGGTTGTTTGCATAATGCCAAGTGTTTGAACAGGTATATACTGAATGGAGGCATTTTATTCAATGCTTCATAATTGATAAGTGCAGAATACAGCAGAATGATCACATCCCCAGACCTGGGCATCATACCCTTCATAATAAGGTGTGTAATGAAAAAGCACTCTCTTACAATAGTGGATACATGGTGATCAAAGGATAGTTCATTGTCTCCATAAGTACCCAGGTGCCTAACTACTGGATCACTTTTCAGGGGTGCATTGTCGATATACTATTTACAAGGGACTTCATGTTTGCTGAAAGATACTATTATATATTTTGTGGTATTTAGTTTTAGTCCATGGTTTTGACACCAGCAATTGGTTTGGGATAGGCTGTCTTGGAAGATCTTGGTATTCTCTAGGAAGTTTATGATGGCAACAAGTTTACAGTGGTCTGTGAACTTGGTCAACCATAAACCTTTAGCAGTAGGTTTGACCTCCAAGAAATAAATGCCAAAGAGAAATTGTGCAAGGACTGAATCCTGGGTTACACTATATGTGATAGGTCTTTTGGAGGAGACAAAGCAACTCACCCTAATTTCCAGGGTAATATTTGTAAGCCAATTTGCTATTCAGTGAATTACACAGAGATTAACATTTTCTTGCTATAGTATATCTATGATACCTGTGTGTGGGATGGTGTTGAACACCTTTGTGTGGCGTAGATGTGCAGTGTGTACTAAATTTCCCATCATCCATTGTTTTAGTAACCTTGAAGAAGTCAACCAATTAAGTAGGCAAGATCTGCTCTTAACAAGTTTGAACTGGCTTTGGTGGAGAGATACCTGTCCTTAATTCCATGATGATCCTTTTCATAGCCTTACAGATTAGGCTGGTCAGATGTATGTGTCTATAAAACTGTTTTTTTATCTAAGACTGACATTTCATACAGCTCTTCCAAGACACAGGCTGTCTTTGAATCAAAATGCAAGGCTGCAGGCCTCTCCCATGCTCAGCTTTGTTCTCTGTAAGCAAGTACTTCCAGACGGTACACTCCAGAGGGTAGCTCTGAATTGCTTTCCCACCCCACTTCCATAGTCTTCCTTCAGATGATCTTCCTGGTGAGAAACACACTGTTTTGCTGCTTTTCAATCAGCCTTATTATAGTGATATTTATTGTCAAATAACATCCTGTTATTTAGCTGTTTGGTGAAAACATTCCTGTTTTCCATGCTGCAGTACTCTTAAAGGTACAATTTACAAATTCAGTCTGCACTTTTAAAGATGTGTCACAATGACCACTTATCATATTACTTGTGTGTGTGAGTGTGTGTGTGTGTATATATATATATATATATATATATATATATATATATATATATATATATATATATATATACTGACCTTAATTTGACTCTGATCAGGTGATTCATAACCTATCAATTTACTGGAATGGTGTTTAACATGGGTCCTGCAGTGGTAGGGGGCAAGTCCGGTTCTGTTTCCTGATGTTTGATGCATGCTCACGCAAAACATGTTATTCTAGCAACTTTCTAAGTTTATAAGAGCAAGATATAAAACATGTCCCTATTTTAGGGCCTTTATCCCTCCATTATTTTAATCTTTGTCCAGATTTCTTGCAATAAGAGGTTGAGAGGTATGGAAGCCAATAAAAGCAGTGTTCTAGTGCCTTCAGTCCCCCTTGCTTACTTCACAAAGCAATGAATGCACTAGGACAGTTGCATATATAAACTTATAAAACAATGTGGGATAAAGGCACCAAGATAGATCCAGCAGTACTAGGAGCAAATAGGCCAAAATAAATGCATGATCTGTGGATGGGGGCATTTCTGTGAATATTGTGCATGATAAGAAGAGCTGTTGTGGTAACATCAAAGACTGAGGTAGTACTAATTTTTCCAGCTCTGATAGTTCCTGTAATAATATGAGAATCTCAGGATTTTGGAAATATAATAAAGAGAGAAAACACACACACACACACACACACATATATATATATATATATATATATATATATATATGTATATATATATGTGTGTGTGTGTGTGTATATTTGTGTGCGTGCGTTTGTGTGTGTATATATGAAGATATATGTATGTATGTATGTATGTACGTAGACACACACATATAAATATATATAATGTAGTGTGTGCGTATGTGTATGTCTGTGTGTGTGTATATTTTTATATATATATATATATATATATATATATATATATATATATATATATATATATATATATATATATATATACATGGTGGATATGTGTGCTTGGATATAAATAGATAACTTTGTATGGATATGGAGTTGTGTGCATGTTTATATATGTATGCATGTGTGTGTGTGTGTATATATGTCACAGCAGATAGATACAGCTTAATATACATGTGTAAATATAGACATAAAGGGATATTAAAAAAAATACATTTAGTTATACATGGTATGAAAAGTCATACGAGTCTAGCTTATTTACATTACATAACAAGAAGAGAGCCATGAGAGAATGACTTACAAATTAGGTATATAGAATAGAAGGAAGAAGACAAAAGGACATTTTTGACAACAGTGTTTAAATGTAGAAAAAAG
Source organism: Protopterus annectens (assembly GCF_019279795.1). Taxonomy (NCBI): domain Eukaryota; kingdom Metazoa; phylum Chordata; order Ceratodontiformes; family Protopteridae; genus Protopterus; species Protopterus annectens. The sequence continues at coordinate 546,976,114 of NC_056749.1, forward strand.
GTTAGTTATGATATAAGTAGATTCAGCCAGCGTTAGTACATGGACACAGCCATTGTGAGTTAAGGAAGATTTTTAGATGCTTTTTGAAAAGACGGGTAGATGAAAGGGATGTGAGATTACTAGGAAGTTTATTCCAATGGATTCCAATAGTGTCAGTAAATAGAGAATCACTTGATTTGTTATTGGATTTTAGGGTAGCGGCTAGTAATTTATTGGCTGAGTGAAGGGTGCTTAAATTTTTATAGGGGTTGATTAAGTTACAGAGTATGGGAGTATTTGTAGGGTGATGCAAGATTTTGTGGGTGATGGTTAGTTGTTGGAAAAGAAGCTGATTTTAAAATTCCAACCATCCTAGTTTATGTAGATTTTGACAATGGTGAGTATGGAATGTGGACCCAATGGCAAACCTGGCAATGTTATTGTAAGCGGTGACCAGCTTGTTTTGATTATTTTTAGATAGATTTGTAAAAATTGGGGAGGCATAGAGAAGTGTGGAGAGTAGGTGAGTTTGGGCCATAGTAGTCCTGGCTACAGGTGTAAGGAATGGTTTTAGCCTATAGAGAAATCCTAGTTTTATATTTACTGATTTGATGGTTGAGTTTATGTGTGAGTCAAAGTTGAGGTTATGGTCAATAGTTATTCCTAAGAGTTTAGTAGTTGGGTCTGGTACAATTACAGTGCCATTTTTTGATGTAAGTGTGAAGTCAATAGGAGGAGAGTTCTGGGTAGGGGTAAACAGTAGAAGTTTTGTTTTTTTAGGGTTAAGGAGAAGACAACATTTAGAGAACCAGTTTTCCACTAAGGTAAATACTTTCTGGGAGTTGGACTGAAGTTCAGCAGAAGCTGCTGCAGCACAGATTAGGGTTGAGTCGTCAGCGTATTGAATACAGGTGGTTTGTGGTATAGATGTTTGCAGGTTATTAATAAAAATAGAAGGGGCCCCAGAATAGAGCCTTGTGGGACTCCCTGTGAGATAGGAAGTAAAGTAGATAGGTTGTTGTCCCAGAGGACTGCCTGTTGTCTGTTTTTAAGATAGACAGCCAAATGGTTTGAATCCTATCAATTGAAAGTGTGGCAAGTGTATCTATCATTAAGTGATGATTCACCATATCAAAGGCTTTGGAAAGGTCTAGAAAGAGGGCAGAGGTGAGTAAGTTGTTGTTACAATTTTTATTAATCGAGTAAGAAAAAGATAAAAGTGCAGTAGTAGAACTGTGAAAAGGCCTAAAACCATGGTGGCAGTTGGCTAAAAGATTGTTTTGGAAGAGGTGATCGAGAAGTTGCTGGTGAATGCATCTCTCCATGATTTTAGCTAAAGGAGAAAGTAGAGCGATGGGGCAGTAGTTAGAAAGTTCAGTTGAGTTGCCTCCTTTATGTAGAGGTATAATATAAGAGACCTTCCAAAGAGATGGTACAGTACATTCTGTGATGGTCCTATTAATTAAGATAGAGATAGGATAAGCAAGTACTCCAGAAGCCATTTGCAGAAATTCAGCTGGAAGGAGGTCAGCTGAGGGGGTACATGGTTTTAGTTTTTGAAGATGGGCATGGATGAGAGAGGTGGGAACAGGCTGTAATTGGAGGGGAGGAGGTAAAATGTTTTGTGAGTGTGCGTTGGGGATGCTGGCTGGTGATAAGATACTAGCTAATGTTTGGACGGAGTTCACAAAGACATTATTAAAGGAATTTGCAATTTGGCTGGGAGAATTTTGGGTTAAGTTAGCTGGGGTTGGAGTTTTGGAGTGGCCAGGGTGGAGTAGGGAATTTATAACTGACCAACATTTTTGAGGGTTTTTGTTTTGTGTTTGTTGGAGCTTATGGTAGTGGTTCTTTTTGTCTTGGACTATCGATTTTTTTGTAGAATTTCTTAACTGTCTAAAGATTTCATGATCAGTTGGGTTTTTAGTATTTCTCCATTTCGACCAAATTCGATTTCTTTGAAGGATTTTTTGTCTTGTCTCCTTAGTGAGCCAAGGTGCAGGTTTGTTCTTAGTTCTGACTGTTCGAGAGGGGGCATGGTGTTCTAGGATTTGTAGAAATTTATTATTAAAGTATGAGACAGCTTTGTCAAGTGGTAGGTATTTAAGGGGTGTCCAATTGCAAGCTTTGAGTTCAGCTTGAAAGCTAGCTTGGTTAAGGTGTTTTTTGTTATGGACAGTTCTATAGATTGGTTGTTTGGAAATGAGGGTTTTTTGTCTGATAATGAAGATGAGAGAGTGGTCACTGATATCATCAGGAAGTATACCTGATTTATAGGAAAGGGGGTTACTGTTAACTAGAATCCAGTCTAAGATGGTTTGCTTGTTGCTAGGTTTATGGGTTCTGGTAGAGGAGGTAATAGTTTGACTGAAACCATATAGATTTATAAGAGTATTAGGTTGGGAAGAGTTACAACAGTTCCAATCAATGTTAAAGTCACCAAGGATTATGGTTTCTTGTGGAAAGGATGTTGTGAGCCAATTAAGGACAGTTTCAAGAGTGTTAATGTTGTTGCCTGGTGGGATATAGGAACAAATTATATGTAATGCTTTATTAGCATTTATCTGTAGTTTAGAGATTACGATTTCTATGCTATTGGTTGTGGGCAGTTGGGTATTTAGTGGTGTAACCTGTAAATGAGATTTATATAGTATTGCTACACCACCACCCTTTTTATTAAGGCGATCTAATCTCAGGATGTTATAACCTGTAGGGATTATATCACTATCCTTAGTATCTGGTTTAAGCCATGTTTCAGTAAGACATAGGATGTCAAAGGAGTGTACGTGTAGAAGGGCATGAATTTGGGTTATTTTATTATTTAGACGACGAATATTAAGGTGGCCTATGAGGAGAGAATTGTCAGAGGTATTAGAGATGTGAGAAGTGATGAGATGGTTAGTGTGGGGTTCAGATATTGTATTAATTGGGCCTGGGTTTGGATGGATGTCTCCATGCAGTAATAGGAGCTGTAAAGGGCCATGAAGGTGTTTCAGGACTTTATAAAAGAGAGGGAGTTATTTTCTAGTTTGTGGATACAAAATATGGGTTGATCTGTGAAATTTAGGAAGGAGGTAGGATGAAGAGGATATTATATTCATATGGATTTCTATGGTTAGCTGAGAGATTGCAGAAATGTGCTTTAAGGGGGGTTGAAAATTAGTGGGGCTATGATGCTCATAGCAAGTGAGGTAGTGTGATAAAAATAGGGGGGGTAAGAATGGTGAGAAAGAGAAGGCCATTGTTAAGGGTAGGTTTGTATGTGGTAGGCATGGCAGGGAGGAATAGGAGATAGATACAAGGAGATGAAGGCAGAGGTATGAGCCAAATAGATTAGTAATGTTAAAGGGAAAAAACGGTTAATAGGAAATGTATACTAATGAGATATAGAAAGGGTGAGGTAGTTAGATAGGAAACGTGATAAATTATGGCAGTAGGGGATAGGATGGATAATAGTAATGAGGAAGTGAGAGTTGATTGGATAATTGGAGATAGAGGTGTGGTTACGAGTAGTATAAGTTGAAGTGTACTGGGGGTGGGTGGGAATTGGGGGTAGGGTAGGGGAGCGGAGTGAGCCCGCATGGCAAACGGAGTGGGTTAGAGCAAGTGAGAACTAGCTCACAGAAAACAATCAGTGAAATAGCAGAATACAGCCAAGTTTCTGGAAGTACGAAGTATGAGGGTGAGTCAGTATATTTGTAGCATAGCTGGGGTTAGGACTATAGCAGAAAGAAAGAGGAATGGGAGGGGGGACTAGACAGAGTAATATAAATGGCAGGACAGAGAAGTAAAACAGATAGTTTAAGCATTAAGGAACTAAGTGGGAGCCTTTAGAGGGGGATCCCCCTAGTGGACAGAGTTTAAAATTACATTCAAATATGTAGGAGGATGAAGAGAAAAGAGGACAGGGTTAGATAACGGAATATAGGAGAGCTAAATACCCTAAGGGGGAGAGGGGAGCTAGGCTTCTGGGTACCTGGTTCAGGTAGGAGAGTAATACGAAGTACTGCACTATAGCAAAAGACTAGGTTATAGTTACAATACAACTTCACAATTTAGTAGAGTGGTCAGACATACTTTCACTGAGTCTTTGGATGGAGGGAGTTTATGAAAATAGGACAGCAGCTTCTTTAGCTTGTAGTTTGATAGTTGAAGTTATGTTGGGGGTTCTTGCAGCATAGGCAGGTAGGATACACAGGTCTTACAGCAGAAAAAAGTTTAGAAGCTAGGTGGGTTATGGAGAAGAAAAGGAGAGCAACAAATTAAAAATTGTACAGTAAAAAGTGTAACATGAGACATTAAGCAGAAATTAGGTTGTTAGACTAAAAATGCAATAATAAACATTAACATCATACACCTGTATTCATATGATGAGAATCAACACAAACAGCAAGAAGGATTCTATATAACAAGTACACTCTATGATACCTTCAGTAATCAGCATTAATTCCAATTATATATAAAGTTTATTAGCAAGCTAGGGTATAGTTCAAGATAGATTCTATAAGATTCTGTGTAACAAGTACACGAGGATATCTTCGGTAATCAGCATTAATTCCAATATATAATACAGAATAGTCTATTAGCAAGCAAGGATATACATTAGATTGGAAGTAATGTAGACCATATCTATCTAATGGTGTTGTTAAGGAATAAGGCATTAGCAATCAAAGCAACCACTTAATTATGCTGACGCTGGTATACATTAGTTTAAAATAATGCTTCAGCAATATCAAATCAGAAACATATGCCAGGTTCAGGAGTAAAAAAGATAAAAATGTAACCCTCTTGGACCCAATGTTGTTACAAAAGGTAATTCAATAAAAGCGACCGCCAATAGGGTTGTGCTAGCTAAAATTTCTTAAAAAGGTAGCCAAATACCAAAACATGTGCTAACGCTGAGTGAAATAGATATTTTACAGCTAAAGTAGCGCTCCTAATAAGGAGCATAGCCTTTCCACAGCGACTGCCAATAGGGTTGTGCTAGCTACAGTTTCCTACAGAGGTAGCCAAGTACCAAACATGTGCGAACGCTGAATAAAACAGCTATTGTAGAGCTAAAGTAGCGCTCCTGATAAGGAGCATATCCTTGCCACAGCAACTGCCAAATAGGATTGTGCTAGCTACGATTTCTTAAAAAGGTAGTCAAGTACTAATCATGTGTTAAGGCTGAATAAAACAGCAATTTTACAGCTAAAGTAGCACTCCTGATAAAGAGCATAGCCTTGCGTTTCAGCTTCTGATGTAAGAAGGGATGAGTTGACTAAGGAAAGGATAGAACATGCGCAGATATAGGTCGGTGATACAAGCAGTAAATGTATCCCTTCACGGAGATACTTTTGGCGCCAAGGAAGTATTTCAAAAACCTGCACGCCAATATTCAGCTTTGTTCCTTTTAAAATGTCAGGGTTTAGAAAAGATAGATGGACTCAGCACGTTGTGGTAAGATGCACAGCAAGGTATAAATGTAGGCACAAATACAATAGTTTAAACACCAGTATAATACCCTGTGTAACACAGAAGACCTACATTCAAGTGTGGGGTTTAGAAACAAGCCCCATATAGGGTGAGATATGTGTTCAGATGATGTGGGATTCCGATTAAACATGTATCAGAGGCAAACATGAGAGCATATTTAATTACTCACAGCCACCGTATCTAAGGTGTGGTAGATGTCGACGCTAAGCTCGACAAGATAGCATGGTTATAATGCAGCGAGTAATACCAAAAGAGAGATAAAGAAGACAAAAACAGTAAACAAGCATATTAGGATAAAACCGCAAAAACTAAAAAGATTCTAGGTAGAACGTCAGCTAAATATTATAATAATATTTGCGCTGAGCAACTCTACAGGTTCCTGGAGAAGAAGCATTTTAATTTAAAAAATGCACAAATACAAAAGTGAGTGGTTTAGTGACAAACAAATAATAAAAACACAGCAGTTACTTTGCCAAACGACAAACAAATGATAACAACACAGCAGTTTCTTTGCCAGAATATAAAACAGTTAGTTGCTTTCCAGGTACTTACAGTAGGAGACTGAGCCTAATAAGGATGGCGCTGCACTAGGCAATCCATCTTTATACTTTTAGGAGCAGGATATGATGTTAGAAGGCGGGGAATGGGACAGGTGAAGAGAACCAGGATGCTAGGGCGGGGCTAGCCTCTAGTCCATGTGCATAGCAAGGAGGAGCTGCCTAGTACAGACAGAGTAACTAGTAGAGAGACTAAAAGGAAAAGAGGGATAAGGTTGTATTAACAGAGAAGAACAGCAGAGGAGAAGTAGAGGAGTGAGCAGATAGGAAGAAAGATAGTTTCTGTTTATAGAATGAAGAGGTTCAGAGACACAGAATTTCTTTCAGTGTTTGCATTCATGTATGCCCTTGCCATAATCCCCCTTAATTTCCATTTCCACTCCAGTTTTATTTCTGATCCCTCCTACTTTTCCTGAATATATTGTTCAATTGTGTCCATTTCTAGCACATGCAAAATTGTGCTATCTCATCCTTGAACTTCTGCCCTCTGTACATTGCAAAAATCTCTCTATTTCATAGAAATTTTTATGTATTTATTTATTTATTTCACATTTGTTAACCAGGTTAGTCCAACTGAGTTTGCAAATAAACCCATTTTCAGTGGAGACCCGAGGGGAAAAGCCCCAGCGAACATAAGTAAAAATAAAGTGACAATATACAAATATTAAATAACAATCATAATACAAAATAATTGTAAAAAAAGAAAAGGTTATTAACTATTTGCATTGGATTGGTAGTAAGCAACCCATTTTCAGTGGAGACCCAAGGGGAAAGAACACCAGCAAACATAAGCAAAGATAAACATACAGGACAAAAACTATTAAAAACAACACTGCAAGTAAGAAATTAATTATAAAGAGAAAAACAAAAGAAAAAAATTATGAACATTAAGGGTTACACTGATAGTAGTGGGTTAAAATTTACTACATATGAGAGTAAAATCAAAAAGATAATCATTGTTCAAAAGAAGGACAATGTATAGACATTGATAGGAAGTGGGGGGGGGTAGTGTGGAGAATGGATAGTAGTAGAGCTGAGGGTTTAGGAGATTAGTTTATGCCGAAGTTACTAACAAAGAAAGAAAGTTAGGAGATGCAACAGGTTATACAGTGGGAGAGACTAAGACTACATGTGGTTAATGCAACAGCATAATTTCAAGTTTAGTAGGTGGGATTCAAGTTCCTTTTTAAAACAGGGAAAGGAAAGGTTGGATCTAATATGGAAAGGGAGTTTGTTCCAAGTTATTGTGACAGAGTGTTTGTAAAGTAGTTTGCCAATATTCCTTTTGGGTTTATAAATTGAGAGAAGATGCTGATCAGCACTCCGGAGAGGCTGGGAGGCGGGGAGTAGGGAGTAACATGGGAAGCAAGAGCAGGGCAGGCAGAGGGGTTGTTGAGTATGTAAAAGGTAGTGTGGAGTTGCGATTGTAGGAGAAGGTGTGGAAATTCCAGTCACTGAAGTTTGTTTAGTGAGAGGCAGTGATGTGAAGAGAGTGGTTGGTTTAGAATAAATCTGCAACTTTGTTGTACGTTTGTTCCAGTTTCTGCACTGAGGTAGTTTGGATATTGGTAAGGATGGGGGAAGCATATAGAAGACTTGATAAGAGAAATGCCTGTGCAAGAGTGAGTTTAGTGGCAGTAATGAGGAAATTTTTGTTTCTATAAAGTAGTTCAAGTTTTAGGTGGGTTTTTTGATGGCCTGTTGTATGTGGAAGTCAAATTTTAGTTGGTCATCAATTATTACCCCAAGGAGTTTTATGTGTGAGGCAGGGGAGATAGTGGTGCCATCTAGGGAGGAAAGAGAAAAGTTCAATTTAAGGTGAGAGAGTGTCTGAGGTAGAAAGAGAAGGAGTTGAATTTTCTTAGGGTGAGGATTAGTTTATTGTTTTTGAGCCATTTTTCAACAGCGATAAAGGAAGTCTGTGTTAGTGAGTGTTGTTCAGAGATAGTATTGGAGATAGATAAGATATTAGAGTCATCTGCATATTGGATTACAGATGAGAGACTACAGGATGAATGTAGGTTGTTGGTAAAAATGTTGAAAAGGAGCGGTCCAAGTATGGAGCCTTGGGGTGCTCCTGTTTGAACAGCAAGGCAGGGTGAGAAAGCCATCTGGCATCTAGCAGCTTGTTTTCTGCCAGTAAGGTAGGACTGGAACCAGCCAAGAGTAGAAGGTGACAGGTTTAGGTTTGAGTGTTTGTTAAGAAGCATGGCATGTGAGACAGTGTTGAAGGCTTTAGAAAGATCAAGGAATAGACAGGAGACAAGGAGGTTGTTGTCCCTATCTTCTGCAACCTTTTGAGTAAGGGATAGTAAGGCAGTCAAAGTACTGTGTTTAGGGCGGAAACCTTCTTGCGGGGGATTGAGGAGATTTCATGAATAGGATAGGGCAGTAGTTGAGTATGTATACATTTTTCAAGGATTTTAGAGAGTGGTGAGAGAATAGCGATTGATCTCTAGTTAGAGGTTTCAACAGAGTTGCCACCTTTGTGCAGAGGAGTGGTATAGAAGGATTTCCATATTTCTGGTAAGGTAAATTCCTGAATAGAGTGGTTGGTTAAGATGGATACAGTAGTCAGCAATTGAGGGGGGAGTTTATCAGTGGAGGGAGAGCATGGTTTTAGTTTATGAAGCAGAGGTTTGATGTATTTAGTAGAAACAGGTCGCAAAGTAAAAGACTGAGAGACAGAGGAACATAGAGGTTTGGGGGAGGTGAGGATGACACAGAAGAGTTGGGACGAGCAGAGTTACCAGAGGGTAGGAGTTTAGAGATGCTGTCTATGAAGTGTTTGTATTCTATATTGTTATTATGCTACCATGTAAGAGATGTGCTTTACTGACTCTGCTTCCTTACATTGTGCAATTTCTTTTTAAAAGTTGCAACCATTAGCTTCTTCTGTCTTCTACTGGTTGCATATTCTATGTACTTTATTATTCAACACTGCTTGTCAATATTTGTATTCTTTGTTTATTTGTTCATGTACATAATTTTTGTTTATTTTGCTCTTGTTTAATGTTAATTCATGTATATAATTCATTGTTTCTGTAAGCTGGAGCTTTCTCCTCTGGTCTCCACTGAAAAAGTACCATATGGCTCAGCTGGACTAACCTGGTTAACAAATTTCAAATAAATAATAAATAAATACATTTCTGAATGACAATAACGTTTACTTTGACTTTGAAATTGTTATACTTTTACTTTTTTGGTTTTGAAATTGTGACTATTCATATTTCAGTATTGTAATTTGCTCTAAAAGTTTACTTTTTTGTATTTTTTTCTTCAAAATTTTAATACAAATATGTTAGAAAAAAATAGAAAATTTGGACATTCTTCTAAAAATTGGAGAGTTGAGAAGTATGGTCAGGGACCAGGGCTAAATATTCATCACATTGTAAGAGTCTCAATAATAGGGCCACTGGAGTATACTACTAAATTTGGCCAATATTTCTAGTTTCAGCAGGATTTCCATGATTCTAAATGGCATGAGATTGTGGAATAATGTGATTATCACTTAAATGCGTATGTCCCAATGCAAACATGAAGAATCGGCCACTTATCTGGTCCAGTACTTGTGGGTCACAACAGATTGTTGTTATCCCAGTCCTTAAAAACCTTTTGGCCAAGATAAAAAAGAGAGAGAAAACCAAAACCAAAACAATCACACATTTAAATAAAACTGGCAGCACTGTCCAAACAGCAGGTTGACTGCATTTTACATTGATAAGCACTCATCAAACTGTAGTGGAAATCTGTGTTGCTGCTAGTGGGAAATCCCTTGGGTTTTTATTTATTTATTTATTTGAGGGGGGATTAATCCCTATCTATACATAAATGTCTGTTTGCAATAGGACAACAGGAGAAAAAAAAAAAAAGGGTTTGTCTGACTCTAACTCACTACCTACATGCAGCTGACAATCCAGGTGTGGAATGCAGTTAGTTTATATTTGGGCTTTCCTTTCCTTTTCTTTCTTTTTTTTTTTTAAATTTATGACAAGGAAGAGAAAATCAGTGTCCTTGAAGTAAAAGTTTTTCCTTACTAAAGGTTAAATTGTGACTGAAAACAGAATCTAAAAACAACTTATTTTTACGGCTATTATGGTATCAAACACAAAAAATAGCTATGGGAAACTAGCATGGCTTGAATCACATGTATAGCTTCTGGGATCTAGAATGCCATCAACATGTGGAATGTGATGACATTGGTCAGAGAATTGGAGCATGCTATGCCCTGGATCTGTAGAATCCTATTTTTAATATGTTCTTTAATAACTGAACAAGAATGCGAAAAGAGTCCAAAAGCACACCAAAGCCAAAAAGTTAACGTATTTTATTAGTAACGTTTTCGCTTCTGTTTAACAGGAGCTTCATCAGACAAATAAAAACAGCGCCAAATGCACTTTTTAATAGCAACCAGGTATGCAATATGATGTCATTTCCTTGGAAACCAAAATGGTAACCAACACACCTGTTTAACAAGGTAGCATCAACATTTAATGTAAAAGGGCATTACAAATCCCGTAAAATTTTTATGTATGGAACAAGTGTTAAGATTTTTACCCAAATAAAATACACAATCATTAGGTATAAACTACTGTTGAGGCTGTATATTCATGCAGTCATTTAAAAATTGTTTAAAAATTGTTTAAAAATTAATCACAACGGATCCAATCAAATACCCAAAAATAGGGTTAACACGGTTATAGTGTCTAAAATTGATTTTGGTGACCAAAATGTATAGTTACATCTAACTCAAAGCATACTTTCTAAAAAAGACTCATAGGGGAAGCAATTTAAAGAAAGTAAAACACATTTTTGTGACATATTAAAAAAGAAAAGGTACAATAAGTGATCCTAACTTAATAAGGTGTATATTGTATGAAGTAAGCTTTTCAAGGTAAAGCAGCAAAAAGTTCAAGACCTAAGGTAACTTTTATACTTTAAGATGACAGAGATATTGCAAGCTTCGTTTAAACCTGGGGGAGAAAATGCATTTAGTAAGAGTTGCCATTCTAGCTCTTTTATTTCCAATAAGAGGGGTTGGGGACCCCCTCTAATGCCAAGTTTTACCAGGTCGATGCCCATAAAACAAAAGCTGTGCCCAGGGATCCCATCTGATGTGGATCTGTTCTGTTTTTCACTGATTATTAAGGTAAGGCGGTTGTGAACTTGATCTTCAAGCAAGCTACCTCTTGTTAGGATCCTACAATGCAGATGCATAGAAGTGTTCAGTCACATTGGGAAGACACTTCTGGCTTCTGTAGTGTTGTGGATCTGAGATCACCACACCCACAGATGGGGTTAGGTCACTTCAAAAGGCTCTCAGTTCCAGAATGCTGGCAAGGGCGTAAACACAGCCTCATGGCTGCCTGAATCACTGTTCCTCTCAGCAGTTCTTCTCCTGATCCCAGGGGAAATTCCAGAATATGGGTACAAATGTGAGATGTCCCATTCAGAGCAATAGCTAGATCATTTGGTGCCTGGAACCAATCATTGATCTGCTGCCCCTCAACTCTAAAGTGAGTTGATGAGTAGGATAGAAAAAGTCCCTGGTCTGTTCTTCCATCTGGTGCTCCTTACCTCTTAGCGAGCACCAGGTCCCCTGCTGTAAGTTGCCCTACAGGGCAAAAAAAAAAGTCCATAGTCCAGTCTAGTACTCCTCATCGTTTAAGGTGCTGTGAGAAAAAAAAAAAGGTAAGTGGTCTTAAACTTTTAAAAGCTTGTCTGAAGCAAGCACTTCAGTACTAACTGCGAAATCAGTATCAGTTTCTATTTCCATGCAGTCAAGTAAAGAAATTAATACCAGTACTTCACTACTTTCCAAATGGTATCTACCAATCGTACCCCCTAACACCATTTCCTGGGGTGGCCATCCACTTTGCCCCACCTACACTAGGCTTCTTATTGTTGGTCAATGCAGAGGCAGAAAAAACACAATAAAATATTCATCATATAATGTTAAGTGTAATAGTAGGTGGAATGACTGCAGCTATGGGCACATTTGAATTTAAAGGGTCTATATTAAATAACCGAAATAAAGAAAGAGCAAATGCTCTTTCGTAGACACGTAAAACCTGAAACCAGAAAACAGCAAAGTTACGGAACAGCAATTTTTTTCCTCCAGGGGAAAAAAATTGCTGTTCCAAAAAAAAAATAAATAAATTAGAAAAAGAAAATAAAACTCCGAGATCACACCTTAGTGGAGGAAACAGCAATGTCCCAAGAATGGCCCAGCCATTTTTTCCCCTTGGGAAAAAATTCACTGTTCCATAACTTCGCTGGTTTCTGCTTTCAGGTTTTATGTGCCGACAAATCAGTGTTCGTGCTTTCGTCGTTTTGGTTATTTAATATAGACCCAAATTTAAATGCCAAGAAGAGCAGAAAAATGAATTAGAATTTCAAAAGTTTGTGCCTGGTGTTGGTGCTGTGCTTGGAATTCATGCTTCTCTTTTTTTAAGTATTTCATGTGCTTCCCAGGGGTTCAATTGCTGCTTACCAGGGGTTCAGTTGCTTGTTGGATCATCCATCTTACTATTATGGTCTCAAGTGGGAATACTTTTAAAGTTCAAGAATGTTTTTTTTTATTACTCCTTCAACCATAAAGTCTTCTAACTTTATAACATCTGTAGCATTTCTGAAATTCTCTGCACAGGCACTAGGAAAACATTATACAGTGTTATATTACTCAGGAGTTTCATGTAACACAGTTTGCATAGCATGCATATAGTGCATTCTCACTGCCATAGTATATTGACAGTATTTTTCTTGTTAAGTAAAATATTTCATAGAATCTATTTCTGTCCAGAGTGCCTTTTGTACATCCTTTCTGTGTCCACATGTTTGGTGAAGCACTGTGGTTTCATTACATACTTCAAATTTGCCGTATGTGAATGTTGATACATTAAGCTGTTCATTGTTAAGCACGTCACATGTGTGCAACCAACAATGGTCTGGATCCCCATCTAGGATTAGTTTCTTTGTCTTATGCCCATTGATTGCTAGGGCAGGCTCCAGTCTTACACAAGACCCAAAAATGGATTAAGTAGATAAGTGGAGACAAATTAAATGAGTTAATATTGCCTAAGTAGGCGTTTGAGATGGAAGATAACCAGATGTCATGCTTAAGTCAGATGTTTGATGTTAAGATAAATTAATAATCAATCCAGTAGTCTTCAAAAATGTGGATTTTACTAGTCCAGTACCTGAGCAGATTTCCACTATCTCTGTATAATGATGATGGTTACCTTGTTTCCAATTGTATTTTTCTGTCATACTTGTTTCATCTCTTATTATTCTTTAGTTTTTCACTGTTGTTTCTTGCATTGTTATGATCGTTCTGTTTTTGTTTCTGAGAACTTATACCTCTCTTGTTTCCTTTAGTTTCTTAGCTAGGTTGCTTGCATTCTTTACTATCCCAAAATTAATGTTTTGGCTCTGGATCTGTAAATGACCTCTTTTTCTCTTTCATTCTTTTCATTCAGTATTCACAGTGCTGGTTCACTTTCTATACTTTGCACAATAATAGACCCAGCTTTCTTATTACTTAGTTTATGAAATGGAGAATCCTTCTTACCCTTGTTTTTTTCTTTCTTTTGCATTTTTTTACACTTTTAAAAATAGTGGTCCATTTGAAGAATATTTATTTGATTCTTGTGTTCTTTGCTAATTCCTTTGTATCCCTGGTATTTTATAGTTAGGAATTACCATGGCACGCATCCATTTTGATTAATTTATCTTTTTTGTCTGATCATTGAATTTGACTGTGAAGATGCTGCTCTTTTCATCTCATCCTTTCCTGGTTTTATTCAGATAACATGTTGCGGATTTCTTTCTCACTACCTTTATCCCTTTTTAATTTTATTGCCTACTGTATCTGTCATTTCATCTTATACTTTCTTTTTGATTATCTTGCTTGTTCTTAGCTCCTCTGGTTTTGCTTTGTTGCTTCTCTTCTCTAAAGGCTATAATAAATGTTTCTAAGCTTATGCATCCCATTTGGATGTTGGAATGCATTGTTTTATTCACAGCTGATTTCATCTAGTTGTACTTTATTTATTTAAATGCAATTTATTTGTGCTGCCTAAATTCAGTTTTATACCACGATATAAACCAATGCCCTTCAGTTCTGCACTACAAGATGCTTTTCGACATAAGATGAAAATAATGAACAATGCAGGTGCAGGTTTTTATCAAATGGAGCTCCATTGATTATAAATCCAGGTGGTTGTCAATGCCACTGAGAAATGCATGTGTCTTGTTAAATGTAAATGTATCCACAGCACATTGCAAGGTGTACATTGATTTTCACATATACAACTGCACTCCTTTCCACAAATGGACTCATTTAGCTGTTTTTGTTTTGTTACAGCTTGCTGTCCCTTTCTTCTCCCTCCCTCCCTCCTTCAGTTTTGACCTCTTGTCTTCTTTGCATCTGCTCTGAAAGCTATTTTAATTGATTCCCTAATTGCTAAGCAGTTTCCATTAACTGGTTAGAGTCACTTGTTTCAAAACCCAAGAGAAACCAGAAATTGTAGCTATAACAACAGCTGCTGCCTGGGCTCTACAATTAATTAGCCTTACTCCCCAAGCAAATTTTAACATAAAATACAGCCACGGTAATAAAGCAGTTAATGAAACTGATTTGCTATCTTAATAATTAAATGAAACATTAATGAAAATAATCTGGTGGCTTACCATACCAACACTGTACTGTGAAACGAGATTAATTTCACAGGGAACACTAATACAACTAAGGGTTAAATGGCCACTGTAATGGGCATTTATCTGCAATGAAGCTTAGAGGCATTAAATGCTGTTTCAGATTTCTTCACTGAGCCAAACAATTTCAAGATAAAGGGGAAAGTCCATTCTCATATATAATCTGAATGCAAGAAAACCTTAGCATGTATGAAATTTATCCAAAGCACAGAAAAATCTTATTAAAAATGTAAAACTCAGTGCTAACTGTCCCAGTAATATACTTCAAATGTTAAGTCTTGAAACTCTGGATTCTTGATAAACCCAGGGCAGCTACCCTTGAAATAATACAGTTCAGGCAGAGGCATTTACCTCTTTGTTGTATTTTATTTCCTTCTGTTCAAATTCTGCAAACTATTGATCTGAACATAGCCTCACCATCAGAGGCTTGAAAACATCTTCTCTGATAAGGTCAGATATTAATTACATTATGCTTAGTTCAAACACAGTCTAGGAATTTTCAAAATGAAGGCTGTCTCAGTTTTACTATGACCACTTTCCAGAGTATAGCTTAGAAAAGTGTTGTGTTGCTTATCAGCAGGGTACATAACTGCTGTGAAACATCACTAATATTCTGGTGTGGTCTTAAAAGAGAAACAGGTAGCAGTGATTGGTTTAAAGGGTGATCATGGTCAGAAACTGAATGACATGTACTTTTTATTGTATCTTGGTCAGTTGCACAGCAGTATTGTTCCAGCATCTCTCTCTGTCAAAATACCATGATGTGGCTGCCATACTGGCTTGATCTTGATGTGATTTGTAAAGATATAGATTCTTCCCTTCAACACAGTAGACTCTGCTTCTCAACAAGATGACATTGTTTTGGTCTTCCTTTTTAAGTAGGTTGATATTCCCATTCATTTAAAACTGGAATACTCTAAATTGCTGGTTTATTTAAGAATTTCTGGAGGGAGAGAACGTGTGCTGTTTTAACAGTGCCCCCCTTGATTTGTGTTCCTTGTCCTGTAAACTAACTTGCATTGGCTCCTTTAGCTTCAGCTGCAGTGAGTGATTAAGTAGGATGTCATGGCTTGTTGTTTCCCATGCACTGACTCCAGGTTATCCCATTTTATCCTTGTGTCTACTGTGACACCTACTGAATTAGCTAAAGAACAATAAAGAGCAATCCAGCAGTCTTCTGTTAAAACCTCAGACAGCATGAGCCGGTCTTCTATGGATGCCTCCAGACTTCAGCTTGTACACTCATTGACATTTATAAAGCAGACAAGAGTTGCTTTTATTTCCTAGACTTTCATCACTAGCTACAGACAACCTTTCACCAGAATGACTTGAAATGTGAACTGAAATAATTCCTGTCCTGTACCCATTCTCATCAGCTACTTATCTTGTTGAATCTTATGTCTCTGAGGATTGGAAATATTTAGTTGTCTCACTCTATAAAAAAAGTTTATTCTTGGAGCTATCTAACTATAAAATGACAACCCTTATCTTGCATATCATGCAAACATTCACGACACATATAACAGCTAGCAACTCAACACTGTTTTCAACAAACCGAAAATGAACCTCCATTAGTTAACTGAGTAGCTATATGCAAGTCATTTAACCAAACACCTGCTCCCGTTCTGAGTCTGAAAAAGATACATGGAAATCAGTGCTCTACCCTGGAAAACATATATATATATATATATATATATATATATATATATATATATATATATATATATACATATACATATATATATATATATATATATATATATATATATAGATGAACTGTTGGGAAGGTTATCTTGAATCTCTCTAAGGTTTCCAAAATACTTTCTCAGCCTAAAACCTTTGACCGTGAATCCAGTCCATTCAAGTAGGTTGAAGTATCTGAGATAAAACACAGACTATCCCTTGGGATAAAGCTTTCTCTTCTGTAACTATATAATAGGTGTTTTTTAGTGGTCTGTATGTGGTCCTCTTCTCTTAGATATCCTTGTTATCACCAAAGACCATAAAATGTCATATAGACTGCAGATGACTCATCCTAAACCTGTCCTGCCAAATCAGCTTTGAAAGTTTTATCCCCACCATAGACATATTTTACTATGCTACTGGATTGTTAGACCAACCAACTTCTAATCTCAAAGGAAAAACATTGCTTATAATAGTTGGTTGCAAGGGCTCAATCCTTAATGTGACAGAACCTTATAACAACATAATGTAGAAGGAATGCTGAAGTTTTTGAACATGTAATACTACTAGGGGTTATAAATGACCTCAATGTAACATTTAACAAAGACACCAATAAAAATTGTAAAAACAATCAATACATAGAATTACGATGTAAACTCAATCCTTTTCTTACAAGCTGTGCTTGCATAAATACAGCTTGAATCTATCTTCTGTCCAATTTCCTTTCATGTGATATTCTTACCAAAATACCATCTACTTAACTTCACAAGCAAGAGTAGTTAAGTGTGCATTTTAGGCATATACATCATCCTAGCAGAATTCTGTTCAGTGCATTTGGAAACATGGAAGAACTGTGTTTCTTTATTGGCAATAAGCAGAATGATAGAACCATGGAAACACACCCACGGAATATCAGAACACCATTTTTCACAAAGTATTGTTGTGAAATATGTAAAATGTTTTATCAAAATACTGGGATATTTTAAAAACTGGAGTTAGTTTAGAAAGCTGTGTGTGTGTACATATGTATGTGTGTTTGTGTGTGTGTGTGTGTGTGTGTGTGTGTGTGTGTATACGTGCTGTCAGACTTCTAGTCAGAGTGTATAGAATGGAGTGGGTTATTATTAGCTGAATGTCAGCAATGGAATTGTTCTTTTCCACCTCCAGGAGTTTCTTTTCATTTGTTAAACATGTGGCACCATCCACTGGAAAGGATAGTAACAAACACAAATTTCCTCAAATAACCACAACAAAGTTTTCAGATCCACCACAAGATGCAAGAAATCATTGGAATAGTAGCTTCCTCGGTTCAATTAACAATGCCCTTCTTAGGTGCTAAAGTGGGATAACACATGCGCATGTCACATTAGATCTCCAGTGGAGGACGTGGAGATTGAAGTCTTAAGGAAGCAAGGAGTATTGGCAGAGTTGTTATGGAGATGAAGTTATACACCAGCACACATTGTGCATCTGCCCTAGGGCAACCAAAGCAATTGCCTGGGGAAAGGGAAGTTAACGACTAAAATAACAAAAACCTCACAGCAGCTGTATGATGCTGTACTAGAGTGCACTAACTCTCTTTTTTATCTCTAGACATGGGTCAGGGCTAATGTGGAGGAGGTTAAAGCAGGTCCAGCAGACTTGGTGATTGAGGAAGGGATGTGAGGACTTTCTGCATGTTACCTGACTTTTAATTATATCACATCTTGCTAAAAAATTATGGCAGAATGTATCTGAATACGATCTTAGTTTTATCATAAAACATTTCTCTGTGAATGTCCACTGGAAACCAATTATTACCAGGAAAAAAAACAGCATCCTCAATTAATAAAAATATACATGTCATATGAAAGAGTAAAAATTGTAGTTATTAAAAGCATCTTCCCCCATTTGCCCATTTTGGCATTCAGACCTGTGATGTTTCCTGAGCTGCTCAATTAACTACAGCAGCATGACTGGATTTTCTCTGATAACAACACAAAACCTCTGAAAGTCAACAGGCTTGTAGCACCAGCCAGACATAAAGGTGAAGCTGCAAACACATCACCACGTAGGATTTTTCTGGGTCACAATCTTACATGCATTAGGCAATTAAGATATAAAACTCATGGAAACAAATCCCTAAAGAAAGTATTTATGTGATTCTTGTAAACACTATGTAATGGGTACTGTGCAAGCTGAAAGGTACAGAAATGTCACACACCCACTTCTTCAAGCAGCAATGTCATGGTTTTGCCTTTATGGTTCACCAAGAACAAAAATATACTCTGTGATGAGAGAGTTATGTCCAAGGAGTAGTAGTTCTTTAATAACAACAGCAAGGCCCTAAAATATAATTTATTTCACATTTGTTGGGTAGGCAATACTTTTAGTAGGTCTGCAGAGGTTATTCCCAGAACCAGACCAGTAAGAGCTTACTACTGACCCAAAATACTGAATGTCACTGTTAACCAGAAAATGGGGCAAATTCCAATGGAATGGGTAATGATGGCCTGTGGCCAGTATGACATTTGGTTCATTGCATGTTATTAGGTATATAGTTGCTAAACAGAGTGTTATTTATTGTTTATTCATGACAACTATTGCTACATGATAGTCAGATGAGAGGGAATTATCAACCCAAATTCCCACGTCTCTAACTATATTTTCATTTTGAAGTGGGGTCTTGTCAAATACTATATGTTGGGTGGTGGGTTGTCTGCCAAATGTGACAATGTTGCATTTTTTAGCATTTAATTTAAGCCCATTTTGAATACTTCAGGCATTTATAAGTGGAAGTTTCAACTGCAGGGCTTCTGTGTCAGAGCAGGATTTGACAATGCAGTCATCTGCAAATTTGGTTATCCATAGGTCTTGTTTTGTTTTACTCTGTAGGTTAGATAAGTAAAGAGCACACTAATGCAGTCCATGCACTGAGGCCTGCAGGACACTGCTGGTCACCTTCTTGCTCTCTTATGCTGCCCCTACCACCTGCACTGTGTGGATTCCATTTTTTTTTATCCAATGTTGAATGGACTTCAGACAGCAGCTTAATGAACACCTATTCACCCAAAGTACAGCTGCACTCACTCAGGTCACATTACATGGACCCTGGAGCTCTCTCATACAACCTGTATCCCTCTTTCATTCTTTCTTATCTCATCTTGTCATCCCTTCGCTCACTGCTTTCATTTATTCTAGTTTCCTCTTCTCTTTGCATCTGTCACACTTCTCTCTGCTTTCTACTCCTCTTCCCTCAGCACGCCTGTCTTACCGTTTCTCTGTCATATCCCCATGGTATCATTTCCTGCAACTATCCACACTCACTTCTTCTACTGTCCTCATCCCTCTTTGTATAATGCTATGGTGCTATCTCTGTAGTGTAAGTCATCTCACTTACTATGGCCAAATCTTATCCAAAAAGCTTGCTAAGCATGACTCTATTATTCCATTTATCTTCTGACATTGCAAGCTGCTTCTTGAACTAAATGTTGTAGCATATTCTTGCATCTGTAAATACATATGAATTTTAGCATATCCTTGCATCTGTAAATATGTTTTGCTCATTTCTTATGTGATCCTATTCACTCAGGATCTCGGGATTTGGCTGCAAATGATCAGTTGAGATCAGTGCACTCCCCCAGTAAACAAATCAATTTATATGAACATTTGTCATCCATCTTTCCACATAGAGCTCTATTTAGGATGAATTTAGTTTATTGATTATTTTACCAGATGTCAAATGTCTTCATCAGATCAAGGTAAGCTGTGTTCAGAGTGACTGCACTCATCCGCTTGTATTACCTTCTCAAAAAAGTTAAACAGGTTCATTAGACAGGATTTACTTATTATAAAATAAAATTGCTGTAGGTCTGAGTAGTTTTTTATCATTTAGTATGAATGCTCTATATTTTTAAGTGTTGTTTATTAGGTTTCTAATATAACTAAAGAAGGATTTTTAATTGTCTATGGCTTCAGATGCCAATCTGAGTTCCTGGGTTCACTTAGTAAATCTAATACTGTTATAAAATTATTTTTCAAATTCCTGATATTTTTCTTGACTTGGGGTCTCTAGATATGCCATATGCATACACTATAATGAGTTTTTTTCCTTGTATTGAAAATTGTACTTATGTTGGTGGGTCAGCAGGATGGTTTGCTTTTAAATTTCGCATTATATCTGGATCTGGATGGGATTGCTGATTCAGTACATTTATTTTTGTGGATATAGAACTTCTGGGAAAATCTAACTGCTGAGGCACTGTCTGGGATGATGTTCTAAGTGAAATTCAAGATGTCATTATTAAATTTGAGATCATTTGTAAGATGAAAGTCTTTTAATTCTGATATATTGGTTTCAAGAGGTTTAGATAATTTGAGGGAAAAGGTTACCCTCTTATGATCTGATTAGAGAGGGAGTTACTTGGGGTGCTGTGCATGGTTACACTACATTTTTAAGTACCAGGTTGGGAAAATTTGGATTCATGCCAATATGCAAAAGGAAGCTTCAGCAACTGGAAAAAAAAATCAAAAAAACATTCACCAAAACTACTTTCAGCAAACATTACAACAATTCTTTGCAGGGGTACACACCCCACAACCCCTGACCTTATATATACCAACTCTGAGGTTACACAACAGTGGAGAAAAAAAAAAGCAAACTCCACTCTCAAAGGAAGTAGTTTCAGATAATAGTAATCTCTATTTTTGCATTCCCCAAAACTACAGTCATCCAAATGACATCCATCCATCCGCAATCCCTTTTTCCCATTTTTTCACATGAGGTCAGGCAGTCAGTTCAACAGTGACAATCATATAAAGCCAAAGTTCCAATGACCTGGTGGCTAGCCCTGCCATGGTAGTTCTTTCACCACCCCACATTCTCACTCACATTCACACTTATGGCCAATTTAGTGTCGCCAGTGTACCTGCTGCACGTCTTTGGAAAGTGGAAGGAAGCCAGAGCACCCAGAGGAAGCCCACATGAACACAGAGAGGACATGTAGACTCCAGACAGAAGGCACCCCAGCCAGGAATAGAACTGGGAAACCTTTTGATGTGAGGTGACAATGTAATCCGCATGTTCTCAAACATTGTCCTCTAGTAGGGCTAGAAGCAATCTGGCCCATTTTTTAAATTACGTCTAAAAACCTTTGATCATATTCTTTTTTGATGGTGTAGGTACTCCACTCAATTGATGGATAGTTAAAGTCTCTCAGAATAATAGAGTTCTTGTCATTGGGAGCTCATATATGACATTTAGCTACCTGATATGGACTTCTGGGGTTATTGCAGGGGTCCTGTAGCAGGCAGTCAACTAGTCAATTAGTGCAGTTTGGAGTTTAACACATTTAATTTGCAGGTCTCTGACATGATATGGTCACTGACAAATATGGATACACTATTGCAATTTCCATTGGGTTGAAGGTATTATAGACACTAAAACTAGTAAGGAACCTACATCTCTCTCTCTATATATATAGACGTGTGTGTGTGTGTGTGTGTGTGTGTGTGTATATATATATATATATATATATATATATATATATATGGATATACCTGACTACATCGACACTTCACAACACCGACAACAACTTCACCGACACCAAATAATCGACAGTTCACAAACACGACACCTCATACACTCGACACATCATAACAACAAACAAAACAAATCCCCTGTCCAAAACCCACACACACAACACAAGCACACCAAAATCCTTACAAACCAACACTAACCCTTACATACACAACTATCTACAACCCTAACCGAAACCCTAACCCTAAGGTCCGTCACTATCGCACACTCACCTAACCCGCGCCCTAACACTAACTCACTTAACCCGCCCTTAACCCAAAAAATATCACTACTGCACCCTTACCTAACCCGCGCCCTAACCCTAACTCACTTATCCCACCCCTATCCCTACAGACCGTCAACATCGCACACTTACCTTACTCGCACCCTAACGGCTGTCACTACCGCATACTTACACATCCTTTCCCCATCTCAGTGTTCTCAGCGTCGGTGTTTTCCTCTGTCGGTCTTCTGACTTGTCGATCTTCTAAGTCGTTGTCAGTGTTATGACGTGTCAATGTAGTCAGGTAGATCCATATATATATATATATATATATATATATATATATATATATATATACACACACACACACACACACACACACATCTCTCTCTCTATATATATATATATATATATATATATATATATATATATATATATATATACACATATACACACACACACATATATATGTGTTTTACAGTACATATGTTTGTTGGGGAAATGCAGGGGTGTGATTTAATATCGACAGTATGAATGAACGAATGGTGGATATGTCTGTGGTATGGAATGCCTATACAGGTAAGCAGATTTGGGTAGATGAGACCATGTGTGTGTATGTGAGTTAGGGTTAAGGTCAGGGATTAATGAAAGATGGGTGCGTGCGTTTGAGTGCGGGTTGGCATATTTTAAGGTAAAGGTAAGGGTTAGGTTAGGTGATAGATGCAGCATTGTTTGTCTGTGTTTGTGAATGTTTGTGTGTCTTAGTCTGTCTTGTGTAGTGACAATGTTACAGGAAGATTTTAATGATGTTATGGTGTAAGGTTAGGTTTGGGGAAAGGGCAGTGTTAGGACTTGCATTAGTACCCATTACTAAGGTGGTGAAGGGGGGGGGGTGGATCCTCCCTACTCTCTTTAATGATAGGAACTAACCCTAACCTTAATGCTGACTCTTCCCCAACTGTAATCCACAGAAATTTGTAATTCTCTATAGACATAAAGTATTTCTCAACATCTCCAGTAAAACTACACTGGCCACTATATCCCTTTTACCATCACTGTTGTATAGTGCCCAGTACTTACTAACCCTCCATTCCCACTAAAAAGTAAACTAGAAACTTGCTCTACAAAACAGCTGAATTTGCTACTTGCTCTAAACATAATTCCCACCAGTGTACTGCTCTGCAGTCTCTAAAATGGCTTGAGCTTCCGCACCATCTTACTTACCTACAACTTCTTACTACCCATAATCTGATACACAAACCGACAGCCTATCTTGCCATTAACCTTTCCTCCATGACAATCTCCCAATAGTCCACTGTATTCAGAGGACAAACAACTGCTCATGGCCCATAAACCTAATAAATCCCATGGTAAAAGCCTTTACTCATGCTCTGTAGAAAAAAAATGGAATTCCTTACCTCTTGATATCAGGTCTAACCCTAGCCTACCTTCCTTTAAACCCAAACTAAGGAAACATTTATCTAAAACTTGGCTTTGTTGATGTATTAATCCAGACTGAACCTTTTCTCAAAATTCATATCTGCATTTTTCTATCTCACTTTCCTGCCAAAATCGTAACTTGCAGCGTTCAGTATAATTCGCATTGTACCCTACTTATCTGCTCTTCTGTAGTGGAATCCTTTACACAAAATATTCTGTACCTTGTCTCTTCCCTCTTTACTTCTAACTACATTTTCCTTTACATTTTAAATATTTACTATGTGGCATAATCCCTCTGCTTCTCTCACACTTAACTGTGCCCCCCCCCCTCACTACTGTCCTGTATACTTATGAACGTATTACTTCTTTCTCTGTACTTATCAACTATTTCTTCTATCAACTCTGTCTTTTTTCTCCCTCCATATACATTGTATCATAACAATTTCTCATAATACTCATTATAAGCTGATTGCTGTAGTCTACAATGTAACTTTTTATTTTTTGTGTACTTGTATGTAACTTACTGTATCTGGAGCTTTTCTCCCTGGGCCTCCACTGAAAATGGGTGCTTTTTGACCGAACTGGACTTTTCCTGATAAACAAATGCAAATAAATAAATTTGAAGTTTTGCAGATGTATAAAACAAGGTTGGACTCTAAGGGATGGTACAGCCCTTCAAGAATGAAACTGTTTTGAATTGCACATCTTCCTTCTCATTGCCATAAACATCTTGATCAGTGATTTAGATCTACTTTATCTACAATACAAATATTTTTATTTCTTTATTTCCTGGTGTATTGTGTGACACAGTGTTTGTTTGCCATTCCTGTCATCCTTTTTGAAAAACCCCAGCTCTTCAATGGATGAGCGCTTTACAAATCTTGTCAGTGAAGGAAACTGCATTTACTTATTTTTCATTTTCTGTCCTACCTCTTGTCCTTATAAGGACAGGAAGTTGATAGCTTTTAGTGTATGTCTTTGTTTCCTGGTGTCTTGGTGGGCATTCAGTTTGATTGACATTCCCTTCTTCCTCTTAGAAGAGATTGCTGGACTTAAAAAAAAAAAAAAAAAAAATTACACTTCTCAGGTAGAAGCTCATGCCACTCATTGATGTGAGGACAAAATACATTGTGTGTGTGTCACTATGCTCTCAATTTAATGGTTGACCATTAGGCAGTTTGATTTCAGGAATTTCATTAGTGAGGAGATACTTTTTGGAGTAAAACCTTTGGTTTGTACATATTTATTTATAGTTTTTGATTCAAATAAAATGTGGTATGTATACCTTTGATTTCACTTTACAAGTTTTGGTTTTGTTTGTATGTTTTTCAGTACTGATGCTGCCTTTTGCCAACAAGTTATTCACATTCTGATTGATGGTGAATCTTTTTCTATCCCTTCTATAGTTTAGAGATTCTGTCTGCCCTTTTTTTGTCAGTTCTCTCTTTTGGCAACATATTGTGTGTATTTTGTTAGTGATATTTGTGGAGCCTTTATTTGGGTTTTGATTTCCTTTATGCTATGATGGAATCACTCTTAACTAATGAATACTTAATTAAATGTAAGGGATGTGCTGTGTACAGAAAAATAATCTTTATTAATATCCACTTGTAACTGTATTAAGCTTAATGAACTTTGCATTATACTAGAATGTAAGCAATTGAACTCCCAAGACAAGTGCTCATGTAGCAGTAGTTTGGGAAGACAGTCAGTTTGGAGTATGTGTCGCAAAGGAAAGAGGAGGGTGGTGTGAAGTATGAGGTGAAGTCTTGTGCTTCTGACATTTCCCAAAATAATCAAGATATTCTTAATTCAGATGTGAAAGTGAAGAATGGGAGATTAACTGTATAAACTCTTGATACAGCCGGGGGAATTTCTGTATCTATTAATGTGAATGGAAAAAAAAATATTTGATCACATAAAGTTCTTACTGTTCATACACCTAAAAAGGAAGAAGAAGAATGGTCAGTGTTTAAAAAATAAAAAAGAAGTTAGACAATAAGTCAAATGCAGTTACTGAGTGAAGCTTTCCTCCATAGCTTTAAAACTGAGATGACTCTGACTTCATAAAACTCCTCCTGTTCTAAAGGTGTAGTCACTGAGCCACTTCCAAACTAACGTTTCTGTTGACAACTTGGGCAATAGATACAAGGTAAGGTTATTATATTTATTTATTTGACATTTGTTAACCTGGTTGGTCCAACTGAGCTAGAAGCCCATTTTTAGTGGAGACCCGAGGGGAAAAGTTCCAATGTATTTACATAAAAAATTCACAATAAGCTCTTAGTGATATATACAAAGTAATTAGTGTGCAGTAGTACAATGAGGGATATATACATGAACAACAATTTTAACAACGGCATAAATATCACAGTAATGATAAAAAAAAATAGGATATAGTGCAAAGAATTCCGATGCATACATACAGAGATTAGCCTGTTTAGAAGAAGAATATGCAGTGGATACCGAGATGTGAGATAAACTGAGTAGGGAAGGCAACTATATGAAGGGAGTATAAAAAGAGAAAGAGAGGCTGTGAAGCTGATAATAGAGGTAGAAAAATGGGAAGAAACAATGAGGTGAGGTTGGAAAGGATGGGATTGTTTAGGTAGGCTCCTGGCAGGGATGGATCCTTGAGCTTAACAGGAAGAGTTTAGTTGCTTTTTGAATTAAGAAATATTAGAGGTGTTTCTAATGGAGTAAGGAAGTTTGTACCAAGCTGAAGACACACTGTAGTTATACAGAAATGTACCTATATTTCTATTAGGTTTGTGTATGTCTAGGAGCTGTTGGTCAGAGCTTCTGAGTGATCTGGAGGGGGTGTAGAAGGAGACTAGAGTAGAGAGGGAGGGGCAGGCAGTAGGCTTGTAAAGGGTGGAGTGGGTGATATAAAGTTGTGGTATAAAAAGTTGGGGGAGTTCAGGCCATTGAAATTGTGTTAATGCAATGCAATGGTGGGCTCTGTGGGGTTGGTTTGTTGCAAATCTGGCGATTGTATTACAGGTCTGTTCAAGTTGTGAGATTAATGTGGATTGCGGGCTTGTGAGGCTGGGAGCAGCATAATGGAGGCCAGGTAGTAGGAATGCTCTAGCTAGGGATAGTATAGCTTCAGGAGTAAGGTATGTTTTGTTTTGATACAGTAGTCCTAATTTTTGGTGGTTTTTTTTATACAGTGGTGAATAAGCTGGTCATCTTTTATGCTGCCTAGAA
The DNA here is from genome assembly GCF_019279795.1 of Protopterus annectens. Taxonomy (NCBI): domain Eukaryota; kingdom Metazoa; phylum Chordata; order Ceratodontiformes; family Protopteridae; genus Protopterus; species Protopterus annectens. The sequence goes on from NC_056749.1 coordinate 547,002,956, forward strand.
GTTTTGTGTGAGGGTCAGCTTTGTTGATGGTGTTATCAAGTGAGGAGATGGTAAGGGAAGATTTGTGGTCAGAGAGTGATTTAGGAAGGAAGAGTAATAGTTTAGTTTTCTTAGGATAAAATGGTTTTCATTGAGCCTTTTTTTGATGGAGTTAAATGTGTTTTGGGTGAGGTAAAGGAGATGAGCTATGCTATTAGAGGAGGTGATGAAGGTGAAGTCATCTGTGTACTGGATAAGAGTAGAGTGTTTGCAGGCAGAGTGGAGATTATTGGTAAAGATGCTGAATAGAAGGGGGCCTAGGATAGACCCCTGTTTTTATGGGAAAGAAGGGGAAGCAAAAAGTGAACCAGTGGACAGATTGTAGTCTATTAGAAAGGTAGCTGGAGAAACACTGCACAGTGGGGGGAGAGAGGCTGAGTTCAGTTAGTCTTGTTAGTAGTTTAGAGTCAGATACTGTACTGAATGCTTTGGATAGGTCTAAGAAGAGACAGGATACAAGTTGGTTATTGTCTCTGGCCTTAGCAACTGCATGAGTAAAGGATAAAAGGGCTGTAGCATTGCTGTGGTTAGTCCAGAAACCATGCTGAGTAGGGGTGAGGAGGTTCTCCAGTATGAGGTATTTAAGTAGTTGAGAGTGGATACATTTTTCTAGAATTTTTGAAAGAGCTGATAGGATGGCTATAGGTTGGAAGTTAGAGGGGTCTATGGAGTTACCTCCTTTGTCCTGTGGGATAGTATAGAAACTTTCCAGATTTTAGGAACTGTGCTTTCTTGGATTGATCTATTTATTAGTATAAAGATGGAAAAGGCTATTGAATCAGCAGGAAGCTTAAGAAAGAGGGGAGGTAGTTTATCAGCAGATGGGGAGCAAGGTTTAAGTTTCTGAAGAAGAGATTTGATATAGGAGGTGTGAATGGGCTTAAGAGATAAAGTTTTTTTTTATATAAGATGATGAGGGGGAGAGTTCGGGTGACTGGAGTTATGGTCTGAGAGAGTTAGCTTTTCGATGGTATCAGTGAAGTAGCTGATTAGCAGGGTTGCAGTCTCTAGTGGTATGTTATTGGGGAAGGGGTTTGGGGTACAGGATATTGTTAATGGTGGACCAGAATTTGTGGGGGTTGGTCTGCTGACTGGATTGTGCTATAGTGCAAAAGTCTTTCTTATCCTTGTATATGTGTTTTTGTTAGGTTTTTGATCTCCTTGTAGCTTTGTAGTAGGGTAGGGGATTGTTTTTTTTGCCAGGCTTTCCGGATACTGTCCCTTTTCTGCATGAGGGAGCGTGTGTCTTTTGATAGCCGATGTGCATATGAGGCTTTTATTCTAAGTTTTCTTTGGGGAGCAAGCTAGTCTAGGATGCTGAGGAAAATCTTGTTGAATTTTTCTACAGCTTCATTAAGGGGAGGATAGTGAAGGAAGGACCAGTTCATGGAAGCTAGTTTAGGGTTAAAGGAATCAGTGTCGAATGATGATAGTTTACAGCAGTCTCTGTATATCTGGGATTTAGGTGGTGTTGTAGCGTGTCTTTTGATGTGAATGGGGCAGGTGATCACTAAGGGAGTCAGGCAAGGTGCAGGGGTTGTTATAGAGATTAGGGTCAGTAGTAAGTATCCAGTCAAGGATAGAGCTGGTACCAGTAGTTTTGTTAATACGAGTGGGGGATGTGATGAGTTGTTGGAAACCATGAAGATTGATACACATATTGGGGGAGTCAGACATGAGTTTAGTCCAGTCTATGTTAACATCTCCCAGAAGGATAGATTCATAGGAGGTGTTGTAAGTAAGCCATGTAAGTAGTAGTAGGACAGGAACGTTATTGCCTTGTGGGATTTAAACTGAGGCAATGACAAACTTTTTGTGGGAGTTCAGGTGACAGTTTAGTATAATAAGTTCAGCAGGGTGAAAGCTAGGTAGTGGTATTTGTAGGGGGAGATTAAGTAGATCAGAATAGAGGATTGCTACCCCACCACCTTTTCATGTCTCTCTATCTAATCAGAATATGTTGTAACCTGGGGGTAGGATTTCATCATTAGCTATGTGGGGTTTTAACCACGTTTCAGTTAAGATTAAGATATGGGGAGAGTGTTGAGTTATCCAGGAGTGTAGGTCTGTGGTTTTATTGATGAGACCTTGTATGTTGATTGACAAGAGGTCTAGGGATTTGTGAGTGGAGTAGGTGGGGGTGTGTATGTGGTAGGAAGGGGTGGGGAGGAGTGCAAGCTGGAGTTGAGTGAAGGGGGAAAAGGTTCTGGGTTGGGGTGTATGTCTCCAGCTTGGAGGAAAGACATTTTAGAGGATGTATGGTGGTGAGAGTGGTTTGGGTTGTGGAACGGTAGTTGTAATTTGTCATTTGGGTAGGGATTATTGAGAGGAATGGTAATTTTAATTTGTGGGGGTGGGGAGGAGTGCAAGCTGGGGTTGAGTAAAGGGGGAAAAGGTCCTGGGTTGGGGTGTATGTCTCCAGCTTGGAGGAAAGACATTTTAGAGGATGTATGGTGGTGAGAGTGGTTTGGGTTGTGGAACGGTAGTTGTAATTTGTCATTTGGGTAGGGATTATTGAGAGGAATGGTAATTTTAATTTGTGGGGGTGGGGAGGAGTGCAAGCTGGGGTTGAGTAAAGGGGGAAAAGGTCCTGGGTTGGGGTGTATGTCTCCAGCTTGGAGGAAAGACATTTTAGAGGATGTATGGTGGTGAGAGTGGTTTGGGTTGTGGAACGGTAGTTGTAATTTGTCATTTGGGTAGGGATTATTGAGAGGATATGACCTTACCTTTCTGTCAATCCTGCTGAACTAATGCCCCAACATATCTCAATACACAGCTGTCACACACTTTCACATCTTCCTGATGCATGCCCTGTGGCAAACAGAGATGAAGCCCTGACTATGGTCCAGACAATGAATTAATTTAGCAACTCTGGTGTCTGATGGTGCTTGCATGGATGATGTGTGTGCCAATCCTGTAGGTAGGGTCTGTGCAAGGCATCTGTCTACTGATGCTTTCTTGTTCTGAGATCTGAGAGATGATGCTGGCTTGAGTGCTGGGAAGCATCTCTCTAAACCTATTAGAACTAGAAATCTGGACAAAGTCACAAATAATCAGGAGGATAAAGGCCCAAAAATAGAGACACTTTTTAAATATAGCTCTTACAATATTAGAAAGTTGATATAACATGTTTTGCATTAGCATGGATTTTGTGAAAGATATGAAGCCTGAAACTCAAATGTCTGCCATTATTTTCTGACCTCATTCCTCAATTATTTACCACTGATTTAGCAGAAATCCACAATTTTATAAGAAATGGACCAAATATATGAGTAAAAAATCTGGACATTCTCCGAAAAATCTGGACAGTTGAGAGGTATGATGGGGGAACAGAGAAGGCATGTCTGCCCTGTGGGCCTTTGCACTCAGGACTACCCATTATTGCTTGCCCAGCCTGACAATGATGTCAGTATGTAAGTGTGTGTGTGTGTGTGTGGGGGGGGGGGTAGAACTTAAAAAAGTCCTAGTGTGAGCATCATATAAGAGATGGTAGCAACCCATTCCGTTGCACCCTCTGCATTGCCTTCTACTTCTCTTGACTTTCTACCCTGCTGTGCAGTTCCAGCTGGGGGATAGTGATGGGAGGGGAGAGTCAGATGAATGGGGTGTGTCCTGACAGCTGCTGTTTAAAGACAGGGATTGGAGTACTGACATCTAACTTCTAAAGGAAACTCATTGCCTGTGAATGATGTACTGTGCCCATTGGAGCTACCTACCACATCATGGTGTAACATGTTAGTGTTACACAGTGCAGAAAACAACTACATAGCGAGGTTCTGTGCTCTGCTTTCATGGCACAAACCAATTCATAAAACTCTTTTATCCAGTTTGGTAATGAGGGATCTGCTGCTCTGACAGCTGCTATTGGCAGGAGCTCAAAGATGTCACTGTATGATGATGGAGGTAACATGTTGCTGTTATAGTACGTTTGTCTGCTATCACCCACAGGGTGGAGGGGAGGGTCTCCCTGACTAGTAGGAGTTTTTCCTTCTAAAACACACACACACACAAAAAAAAATTTCTCTCATCTATCAACTGGTCCTGCCTCCGTCACCTTCCCTTCAATGATGCTGCACTAAAATTCAACCACATTTTTCTAGACATTCTAAACTCATAGCACCCCTACAGAAAATTAGGATAAAATCAAACTATGCCCCCTGTCTTTTAAAAGACATTCACTCCCTTATGCATAAAAGAGACAATGTTTGGAAATCCTGGCTAAAAAACAAATCCATTGTACACTTTCAAAACTGCAAGGAACTCAGAAACCACACCAAAAAACAAATTATAAATGACAAGAAAAAATTCTACAATAATGCACAAACAAACCACTACTCAAATCCCCAAAAATTCTGGAGGACCATAAACAAATTTTTTCACCAAGGAAATCCTATCACCTCAAACCCCTTCCCAAACAACACATCATAGAAAATGCCACCCTTCTCAACTGCCACTTTACAGATTTCATCTGCAAACTAACTCATATAGAGCCTAACACCTATCCCCTACCCCTCCCCTTTAGTATACTAACAAAACCCCCTTTTCAGTTAAACCAGTTTCCAAAACCACATAAAATCACTCTTCCATAAACTAAAACCATGTTCTTCCTCTACCGATAATTTACCACCTCACTTTTGAAAGCTCGCCATGGACTCAATAGCCTATTTTTATACTAATAAATAGATCACCCCACGAATCCATAGTCTCTGATATTTGCAAATTTTTCTGTACAGTACCTCTACACAAAGGAGGGAGCTCCACTTATCCCTTTAATTACAGACTTATAGCTATTCTTTCCCCACTTTCAAAAATCCTCAAAAGATGTATATACACTCAGCTTCTCAACTTTCTAATCCGAGAAAACCTGACAACCACCCAGCATGGCTTTTACCCAGTCCACAGCACTGCTACTGCCCTCATATCTTTTACTCATACTGGTACTGAAGCTAGAGACAACAACCAGCTTGTCTCTTGTCTCTTCCTAGACCTCTCAAAGGCCTTTGACACAGTATCACAATCTAAGCTTCTAATATCTGATCTCACCCTCTTGTTTTCCACTCTTGAATGGTTCTCCAGCTGCCTTACCAACAAGCTGCAGTCCATCAGATGGCACACCTCCTGCTCCCCCTTTCTACCCATCCAAACATGAGTCCCTCAGGGCTTCATTCTTGGACCCCTACTTGTCAACATTTTTACTAACAACCTACACACATCCTGTAGCCACTCCTGTTTTACTTAATATGCATATCTCCTGCTCTGATAATATCGCTCATCTTCTCACACTTAACCAAAACGTATTCCTTTCTGTTGAAAGATGGCTTATGGAAAACCAGCTCATCTTAAATCCAAATAAAACCAGACTTCGTTTCTTCCTTCCAAATCTCTCTCTCATCACAAATCCACCTTTACCATTTCATCAATTAATAACACAATCATTAAAGCATAATCCCACACAAAGATCCTTGGTACCATAATTGTCCATCAGTTAAAATTTGACCTTCATGTTTAACAGTGTATCAAAAACTCACCAAAAATTGGGTTTACTTTATAGGAACAAAAAATCCTTACTTTAGAGACTAAACTTTTGCGGCTCAGGCATTCCTCCTATGCTATGCTTGTACAATCCTAACAAACTTATAATCTACATTAATTACTAAGCTAGAACATACTTATAACAAAATTGCAAGATTTGCCACAAATCAACATTACACCTCTCACCACTGCCTAACACTAAAGAAACTACAGGGGCTAGAATTCCCCCAACAACTATTACTTTTGCAGCTTCACCTAATACTCTCCCTATTCACAAACCCACTCTCTTCTCTAGTATCCTACTACATCTGAAATTGCTCACTCTGTAGTACTGACCAACATCTCGTAGATATTTTCAAGCCCAATAAAACCACTGGCAATTTTTTATACAGTTACTCTGTATCTCAAGCCTGGAACAAACTCCATTTTAATGTAAGAAACATCTTGCACACAAGTCGATTCAAAAAAAGAGCTAAAAATGCTTCTTATCTAACTCTCATATCTGCCCCTGCCAGGACCCTACATAACGTCCTTTCTTACTTCTAAGAAAATTCTTATTTATTTATTTTTTTACAACTATAACTCACATGAATACTCAACTATGGAGTATCTCTGTATCACTCAAATATGTGATATATCAACCTGCACTTCAATTAAATGTTTCTTTCACTGACAAAGGAGGTGGGATAGTTGTTATGGACAGAGCATTTTATATATATATAAGATGGAAGTACTTTCATCAGACAGCAATACCTATAGTTTCATAGTTTCATTACGAAGACCATCTTAAATGAATCTATAGCGAAAGTACATTAGACATTGTATGATCTTTTAATGAACTGCGTCTTGATGCAAGATATGTTTGATTATATGATGGTAATGAGTCGAATTATTCCTATGATACATGGCCAACCAAAGATACATAAAAACATGGAGATTCTCCCCATGTTGCCTATAGTGGCATGCCAGGGTTGTCTGACCAAAACCCATGTCATTGTTTGCTGTAAATAGACTGAGTCCAATTTTAGTCATGACAGAAATGGTTCTCAGAGATACACGGCATTTTCTGCAAACATTGCTTGAGTGTGTAGAGAACATTGGAGACATGAGAAAATGCTATCTGGTCTCACTGGACGTTTGTACATTATTTAGAGTGATATCAAACGATACCAGAATAGAATCTGTAAGGCAGTTCCTACATGACAAAAGTGACTATAATAGCACTCAGATAATCCTTATAAGTAGTCTACTAGAACTTGTATTAGAACATAATATTTTTATATTTAATGGAAAATTTTATCTACAAACACTAAGTGTAGCAATGGGCACATCACGTGCCAACAGCTATGCCAACACGGTGATGGCAAAATGGGAGGACCAATATGTCATCGGTCAGCACAGGTTTTCTGAACACCTTAAATATTATAAAAGATTTTTTGGACAATATTGTTTTGCTTTGGCATGGTACTCTGTAAAGTTTTCAAAACTTTATCTTCTATTTGGAGAACAGCACAACATTTGTTAGGTTTACTGCCACTTATTCTAAACAGTTTTTCATTTGCCAGGTCAGGATAAAACAAGTGAGCATCATGGGTTCTTATTCAAACAGCTTTATTGTATGCAAACACATCATAAATTAAGTTAAGCAACTTTAACTTATAAACAAACTAGCTATCATGCACATAAATGTTAACATTCTGGCTGCAGCTTCAAAATGGCACTGAAGCTAACATGTGCTTGGTAATTATATGCACACACAGATCCTGGAAATGCTTCTTAAAGGTACAACACATCTGTTATTCTACACAGTTGATATGTTTTTTAGATGTTCGGATCTCTCTAGATGAAAATGGTGAACCACACACACAATTATAGAGAAAGAGTGTCTGAGAAATAACTTGCTACATGGATCTGGCATGCATCCCAAGCTTGTATATAACGATGTAGTTAAAAATTAGTTCCTTAGAGTCTTGTGATTAGATACAAAAGATGAAGACTTTATGTGAGATATACAAGGAATGAGAGAGGATTTATTTAACAGAGGTTATAGAAATGAGGAATAGGATGACCTCCTTGACCAAATGACTCAGATGAGACGAGATAGGGGTAGACCATATTTTTCTAGGAAAGTAAACCAGAGCAACAACCACCTTACGATGAGATGAAATGACAATAAAACTAGATTAATGTTAACATACTCTAGTGATGTTAACAAAATATGTGATGTCATTAAAAAGAACTGGAGGGTTCTGATAGCCGATGACTGTATAAAATAAATAGTTGGTGAAAGACCCAGTTTCTGCTTTAGAAATGGATTATCATTAATAAGGCAATTATGCTATGGTCCTAAGATTAAGACTGGCATCAGATCTAATAGACAAGGCACCTTCCCATGCTGATCTTGCAAGCTTGCAATTCAATAGCTAGATCCAACTGTTTTGTTTATCCTACAATGAAGTATAAATATGAATCGAAGCTGTATGCAGACTATAAAAGTTTGAATTTGTTATACATTGCTTGTTGTAATCAATGTGCTTGTTTTTATGTAGGAAAGATGAACTGTAAGTTCAAGCAGTGCATACTAAAACATCAACTATATTTGCACTAATAATCCATAGAATGTTCTTGTGAAACATGTGGAATTAAATCCAAGGCACATTTTTAAATTTTTAATTTTACAGTTAATTACTGACAATATGTGAGGTGGTGCTATAGTGAATGACACTGAACTTGCAGAGACTAAATGGATAATTAAGTTACAAGCATACAAAGTACCTAGTTAAATGGCCATGTTCCTTTAAAGCCGGTCTTAAAAGCAAGATGGGTTACCGAATGTTTTCATGCCATTAGATACATTGTATTTCAAATATCATGAGTTGTTACATTGTTTTTAGATCTGAAGAAGAGCCTTGTGCAGGAAAGTGCTTATTGCTATTATTTTATTAATAAATTGTATGTTTTAGCCATGGCAGTCAGTTTTATGTTGGTTTGTTTGATTAGATAATGTTTCATTCTCTGCTACAATCTATGTAAAAAATATTGTTTCAATTTTATTCCTTCCTTGCTATGTAACAACTTATCTCTTAAGTTCTATATTAATTTTGTATTTCATCATATTTTTCCATGCTATGTAACAAATGATATCTCATCTTTGTTTTATATCATGTCACCAGCTCCTTGCTGTTTATTTTTGTTTTTACTGTAGTGGAGCTTTTCTCCTCAGGTCTCCACTGAAAATGGGTTTTGGCTCCATTGGACCAACCCGGTTAATAAATGTCAAATAAAATAAAAAAAAATACATTTTGACAATTTTTTTCTTTGAATTTGCTGAGCAACACATTATCTGGGAAGAGTAATTTGTGCAGTCACAAGTATTGCATAAGCTGTAGTTGTGAAATCATGGTACTATAAGTTACCCCAATAGGACGAGGATTTGTAAATAGCATATGGTCCTGTAAAGGGGCACTGCATGCGTAGTGTGTGCTTGGAGTACTATGGATACATAGTTGGGTTCTACTCCATACAAAGTCTTACCCCATTGTGTGGCAGTCTTCATGAATTACACCAGCTTTGGGCAGCTGTGCTCCAGGTGTTTCAGTGTTCATGAATCCTATACTATGTTTCTAAATATGAAGTTGACATAGATTTATCTTAGACACAATTAACCACTAAACAGAGTATAAACTTATATAACAAGTATATTATATACTTAAGTTGCAGTGTTACCATCCAGCCAGCTTCCAAAACTACCTTAGACAAGCCAGTATTTAACATAATCAATACCTCTGATAAGTTACACACCAGTTGGAAGTAACATTGCCAATGACTTCACAGCTAGATGTCTCCCACTTATATCTAACTGTGGGTATGGTTCCCCGTATTTTAAATGGTTCATTCCTAACATAGAGATAATCAGTTAATTTATGACTAAAAGTGACAGCTGCATTCTACACTATCACAGAAAACATCTGTGCCATCATTTTATATGCAGTCACACCAAGTAGCTGTTCTAGATTAAACATGTAACAGTAAGCTTTTTGATTTGTTCCTTCTGTTCTGTAGAATTATTTGATTACTGCCACTTTTTCATTCATTCATTTCATCTTAGTGGTCCTGCTCAATTCTTCTCTCAACCCAGCAAGCCTTACTAACTGTGATTTATATTCAAACCATATGACTTGGTCCTGTTTTTACAATATAATTTGCCTTTGTCTCATTAATGTAAGAAAATAACAGTCTTATCATATTGTGTTCTTTTTTCTTTAATTAATGACTTAATGCCTCTGATTTATGTAATAAGTGAGCCAACACACCTTAGTTTAAGTTCCTGTGTTGATACCTTCCATAAATTACATGTTAAAATTTAGCAGTTTATTTGTTTTTTTAACTTTAAGTATAGGGCCTTGTAGGTCACAGAGTTGTCCATTTTGAGGGAAGACCTAAAGATACTGTGCCTGCAGACAGCGATGGAACATAACAAACAGGAGTGAAATGCCTGAGATGATGTGATATAAAAATCAAGCAGTGTATATAATAGGTGTAACAGACCGTATGTAGCAAAGAAAAAAAATGGCAGTACAAGAAAACTCATATGTAAGTGCATTGTAATAGTGACAGTATCTTAGCAGCACATTAGTAAAATCACTGCAAGTTAAAGCTACAGCATGAAAAGGATACTAAGGCTATCGTTAAAGAATATAGATGTGTTATTGAAAAGGAATGCTGTCTTTCTCTTCAAACTTAATTGCTATGTAATAGGATGTATTTTTCCTCAGAAATGTGTAGCTCTATGTTTGATATCATAACCCTGATAAAAATGTACCAGTATTTTTATTTCTTTTTACTTTCTTTCATGTGCTACAAATCTATCTAAACTAAAGATAATTATGCAATCAGATTTATGTAACATTGTGAATACAAAACAGTATGGCATCTCTGCTGAAATGCTTGCCTTTTTCTTTCATAGATTACTATTGATTCAGTAAAGTGTAGATCAGTTAGAACTCAAAATGAGGTTAGATGTTGTTCAGGACATAGGATTGGCAAATCAGATATATAACTTGAAGGCATTTCTCAAAAATCAATATAATAATTTATAAATTTAAGCTAACTGTACAGGAAAAAAGTTACAGAAAGAAAAAAAAAGTATGAGTTTGAAATACACTAATGTGTTTGCAGTGTCAGAGTACAGAGTCTTGCATCTGGGGTATTGTTAAAGAGCAGGTCGTTGGAAGAATAAATTACCGAATGGTAGGAGGCAAGGCAAGCATAATAGAAAACGTGCTGATACAGCATTTCCTTTTCTCTTAACAGTGATGGACTGGCTATACAGGCATTGCGTAAACTTTGGTGCTATCCAAGTAGTACTTCTAGCAGTACTAGTCAACTTAGTAATGAACTGTTCCCTCCATTTCTGTTGCCTTTGTGAGATGTGTGATGAAAAGGTTGAACAAACAAGTCTGAGTTTTCCAGATGCATGAGGTTTATTCTTGAGGAGATCCAAGGGCAGCCCCACAGGATGGACAGACAGACCAACACACACACATCAAATACATCAAACATTGTTAATGATTTCAAATACTGCAAAATACTCATTGTGGTAAAGATAGATACCGTTGCAAACACTGTAAAAAAATATAAAGTTGACAATAGACTAAAAGCTATTTGCAAAACAGATAGTGCTATAAGTCCCAAACAAGTGATGTAATATCAGATTTAACAATCTATCCCTGTTTCTGTAATGGAAGAAATAGTTTAACAGTGATTTAATTATCAGTCTATTTTCTATTTTTTTTTTAAACTGTCCATGTGATATTTTTATTCCAGTTATTTCTGAATGTGTCAAGGATTAGCTGAAAGTATGTTTTGTTTTGTGTCAAGGGTTGTAAGTTTAGAACACAGTACTAAGATTACATTGTCAAGGCTATATGAAATGACAGTTTCTCCTGTCAACATACTGCATAGTTCTCTTTTAATTCTTTCTCACTCATATCAGAAGGATAAAGCTGTTTCTTGTTCTCCCATTAAAACAGTGATATGTTGCTTTTGACTTCTACCATCAGGTAGTCTTCCAAATTAAGCATTAGTAAATGCAATTAGTTTCAGAGAATTATCCTTCCCACCAGTTAAAAATTCAGTGGTACTTTTACAGAACAGTTTTTCAACAGTCTTGTATCACACAGTTTATAAAGTGATATTTTCAATGTGGGATTCCAAACAAGAAGTATGAAAGGTGACATCTGCTTTGCTTTACCTGGCAACCCAGTGAATTTATTTTATTTTTGTCCTAAGTAAGTTATCTCAGAATGGGAAAGGGGGACATCTTGCTGCACTTTGTGAGACTGTTTGTGGTACTGAAATGTATGCTAGTTTTGATTGCTGATATGAAGAAACCAGGTTTGAGTTCATGTAAGTCTATAGAAACTGTCTATACTCAGAAGCCGAGGCATGTCAACAGTAGTCCTAAGTTTATTTCTGCTTTATTTTCAGGCAAACTTTACCATTATCAAAAGTTTTCAGGAAGGAAATCCATTCAGGGTCTTTGTTTTCTGAACAATAATTCAGTTTCTATAGGCATATCCAAACTGAAGACATGGTTTCCTTAAAGATTTATGCTTATTCCTGGTCATGCCTGATTGTTTTAAACATCACTGTTTGTTATTTACTGGGTCCAAGACTATTCTTTTTAAGTTTGTCTTCCATTATCAAAGGTGTCTTAAACTAAACTACATCTGTTTCAGTATCCTATTTAATGCTTCCTGTTCTGCTGGTATTTTCAGTCTTTTGGTGGAATGCACTACTTTAAAATATCCAAAGCTGGAAGACCTACTATCAGTTTTCAGTATCTCTTTTACCTCTCTTTGACTCGTTCACTGATACAGCTGTGTAACCATTTTTCTCTACAGCTTCCCCAAAGATTATACTGCAACAGTTTCTGCATTTGAAACTGTCTGTCTGAGAAATAGTTACATTCCATCCTCCTGTATCTTCAGATATGTTGCTTTTCTTCATTATTGCTTGTTCAGCTCTGTATTGATAGTCTTTGACTTGAGGGATCAGTGCTCTGACATACAGTGCATTTGGATCTCCTAAAAAGCTTATCTAGAGGATTCATACCTTGTAACAGTAGCCGCAATGAGTTATTGCTATTTTTTTTTATGTCTGCTATATGCTGTGTCATGATATATGTTTGTGCCAATGATAGGGCCTGATTTTGTTTCCATAAAAACATGCTCTAGAGATAATGTCCTTAAGAAAAAAGTAAGTTGAATACATATTGTTAAGGGCACTTGTCTATCTTTTACATTTAAATATGCAATATATAATAGTGGGAAAGTAATCACTGCATCTAGGAGCACCATATTTATGTATCTAAATGCACCTTGGTTCAAACTCCATTATATATGATCTACACAGAAATTAAATCGTCTCTGATAAGATAATCAAAATTAGAGTACCAAGTCTTTTTCCTCTCTCAAGAACTTAACATTAATTGTAGTTTTATATATATATATATATATATATATATATATATATATATATATATATATGTATATATATATATATATATATATATATATATATATATATATCTTCCACTGTGTTCATATCCTTTGCCGAAATAGCCACTGCAATATCTTGTGCTCTGTCATTAAGTGAAAGCAAATCTGTAAAGTTATGCTTTAATTTTTCCCTCAAAATCATAACATATTTTTTCCAGCTTTTATGGGGTTTATTTTTGTCAAACACAGAGATGATTCTGTCCAATGATACAAGTGAAAGGGCTGAGCAAAAAGAGTTAGTTGTTCATATGTGAAATGTACTTTTTTAGACAACTGAGCCCCACAGTTCCATAGAATGTATCACCCATTTCATAATCTAAACTTATGCAAAAAACACACACACACACACACACACACACACACACACACACACACACACACACACACACACATGTATTGCAAGAAAGGCAGATATTATTGCAAAAAACTGTCTTAATGCAGCCGCAAAACAGATGCTGCTGTAAAAGTACTAAACAAGGGAACTAATGGCAAACATGTGCAAGTCAGAACTGAACCCAAAGTACTATTTCCTTCTCCAGCAGCTCTTGGCACATTGTTTTGGCCTCATAAACCTTGTCTGTTATGGGACTAAGTGTGTTTAACTGATTATTTGCACTCAGTCACTGAAAAAAACATAATTATTTTAATAGTAGTATTAAGAACGTTCATAGTAAAACTATAAATGTTAATAATTCATACAATGTTGGATCTGAAAAGCTGCAAGTGGACTGAAATATAAATGAACCGTGATTCTATTTCTTAAGTGTCATACTGTATATATGCAATTGTCTACCATAAATGCCATGTATAATGGAATATGCATAAAGATAGCCTCCACTCTGTAAATTTAATGAATCATGATGAAGACAGCAAGTAAACAGCATATAAATGTCTCAAAGACAGAGGTGTCAGAGTGAAGCAAATGAAGACTGTTGATCCTCTCTTTTCTTGCCAGCCAGAAATCATACTTGGTAAGCCAACTCTTTATAAGATAGTTCCCTGTTAACTGATAAGGTCAATGTCTTGAAACCTTGGTTTTGTTTTTGTGAACTCTATATATTTCTTAGCAATGGTTTTGCTTCAGTAAGGCACCTATCTGTATTAAAATGATGATTTGAGACTTTTGACAGAAAATCACCTTTGATCTGAAATTTTAAGAACATTAAGGTTCAGTATACTGGACACCAACATCTCAGTTTAAGTACTTTTATGCATCTAATGACTAAGCCATGTAATCTAAAGAAGTACTGATGACACTACCCTTAGCAGTTAAGATATGTGTGTGGGGGTGTTGAGAGATTATATATTTAAAGGTTTTGTGTTGTTTTTGATGCTCCCATTGTTGCTATATCAGCTTCTCAAGTTTCTTGCTTAACTAACATAAATAATTTCAACCCCCCCCCCCCCATTCTGACCCTAGAGTCTGGTCAGCCAATAGCTGGAGTATTGTGCTTCCACTGCAGTTGTTCCATAATATTCTAATGAGTTATATGGCAAGATATGGCAAGACATGGGACTGACTGAGATGGCTAACTGAGAGCAGTAACTGGTGAAAGGTCTGTGACTAAAACCTTTTCTCTGACGGGAAATGTAATCAAAAAATTAAAATAAGGAGATACTTGTTAGCTAATTGTATTTACTAATAGTCAGATTAAAGATTTATAGCTTCAATTTTTTTTCAAAAACTGCAATTTTCCTGTCAGAATTCAACTGCTTGATTAAGAGAGATGAGACTTCAGCGTAAGGCACTCAAGAAAACGTATGCATGATACTTGTGTTAAAAAATACATCTGGTCACTAAAATATAATATGCAAGATGTATTATTTAAAATTAACAAACTGGAAACCAAAATATAAAGTTTCAAAGAAGAGTCCAGAAAGAAGATGGAACATTTAGACTAACTTATGAAACAACAAAGTGCACAAATCAGCAGTAAGGAAGAAAATTTAAATGATCGTGAAGGGAGAATAACTGAGGATGAGTCTCAGACTGAGTTTCTTAAAAAAAAATAACTGGCTCATAGATAAAGTTGTTGATTTTAGAAAGTAGACTGAGACAAAATAACATTAGAATTTATGGTATACTTGAAAAGTATGAGGGAGACAATATAATAAAGGTTTCAACAACCTGGCTGCATAAAACATTATATCTACCTGAAAATTTATCTTTTTGAACTGAAAGGGCACATAGATTCTTGGGAGCACCATCAAAGAAAGAAAAGTCACCATCATGTTCAGTTATACTTAAGTTTATGTCCAGCTTAGAAAAAGATCAAATATTAAAAACAGCATGGTCTAACCCACCTATTAAAATAGGTTAACATGTAGTCAGATTTGACAGTGATTATTTCAGCAAAGTAATGAGTAAAAGTAAATCCTGCTTACCACTGGTTAAAGATCTTAAAAAGCAATTTTAAAACAACTATGGCATTTCCTGAAAAGATCAAATTATTTATTTCTGAAGAAACTAAAATATTTGACAAACTGGAGGAGGTATCCACTTCTGTTAACCAAAATAAAATCCTTAATACTGAAGACATGGATTGTAACAGTATACCTCTCAAGAGACAGAGTGAGCTGAATTCCTGGAATATTGCTTCTAAAATTAAAAAAAAAAAAGTTCAAAAACAAGTAACTTTTACTCTCTGATTGCAGGACTTTTATCTTCTGAAACAACAGATTTACCCTTTAAGTAAAAAGTATCTACTGGACATTAAGCTTCAAAACATATGTAATAATGGATTTACTATCAAATTGTGGAACGGCATTTACACAAAACTAGGATGGTAGAATGCGTGTTTTCCAGTTTTTGTAATGCCGATACAGAAATGTTTTAATCCTCATTAGTGAATGGCTGTGTGCATATGTTAATATGGGATCAATGTTCTGATAGTGGATCGCACTACATGGGGGATCAGGAAATTTACCCTTTTCCTCACTGTACTGCAGTCTCAGATTTTGAAATATTTAATATGTAGGGTTGGAGGGGGTTGCAAGGGGGCTTGCCCCCTGCAAAAACATTACTGGTAACATGGAATTTTGACATTGGAACATTGGGTGATTGAATGCCAATTCTGTGGTTACTATTTCTGACTTTTTGGGAATTCTGTATTACCAAATTCAGTGAACTAAATCAACCAAAAAGTGGAAAATTGTTTTTATTTTCCACATTTTGATAGTAAACTATAATTATGTATTTATATTTTAAGCTAAAACATTTTTCATGATCATAGGAGGTTACTAGGCTATTGGCCCTGAGGTCCATACAAGCCTATCAAGAGTTTAGCTCATGTTTAGACAAGTCAGCAGTCAAAGCCCCTGTCCAGCAGGGGCACAGGTAAAATCCCAGGAGTGTATTTTCTGTTTCCCATCCAGTTATCCAGGTTGTGCTAAAAAGGAATAATGAGGTACTCTGCTTGCTGTTGAGAGGGAGCCTATTCCACAGATGGGGGAGTCTCTGGGACACAAATCTGCCCCGCCAACAAGTCCTATTGTTATCACAGACCAAGTTGAGGTTGTGTGTATGGGTTGCTCAAGTGGAGCTTGACTTATGGATATGCAGCAGTCCCATTAAGGCAAGGTCTGAGATTGCTTTGTATGCCAGATAGAGGTCACCTCTGAGGAATTTGCATGAAACTGAGTACAGGGACTGGGCTTTTAGCCTATCTGTGGGGTCTATATTAAATCAAGCGAATGCTTAAAAATAGAGAATGCTGATTTATCAACCCTTTAAAAGTGAAAGCTTGAAATCCTGAAGACATGGAACAGAAATTTTTTTCCCAGGGAAAATCGCTGTTTTCACAAAAAACACATAAAGTTCCAAACACTCAAAGTCGGGGACCTTGCCCCCACACCCCTATGTTGGGGGGATGTGCCATCACATCCCCCTACTTAAATATACCAAAATCAAGATCGCACCACAGTGGAGGAAATTTCAAAGTCCCAGAAATGGCCCAGAAATTTTTTCCCTGGGGAAAGAAATCACTGTTCTGTGTCTTCAGAATTTCAAGCTTTCACTTTTAAGGGTTCAATAAATCAGCGTTTGCTATTTTAAGCATTCACTGATTTAATATAGACCCTATCTGTGTAAGGTAGATGTTTGTGGCCCTTTATTTTCCTGGGGAGGAACCTCTGTTGTCTCTCCAGCTTCTGCATGTGCTTTGCGAGGTACATGCCGAAGGGGGTGTTGTACTCAGTAATTGGCCTTATAAGGGAAGAATACAGGGATGTTATGACCTCTTTGTCCCTGGATGATATACCCTTACTTATGAGGTGGGCCATGTAAAAAGCTTTCCATACAGTGGAAGCAACATGGTGGTCAAAAGTCAGGTTGCTATCAACCTGGGTGCCCAAATCCCTCACTACTGATTGTGTACTTAGGACGTTATTAATGTGACAATATATGGGAATATCACTCTTCCCCAAAGGGGATGATGATGCATTTTTTGTCATTCAGGTTGAGGCCATGTTTCTGGCATCAGTCATTTGTTTGGGTGAGACTCCCTTGGAGGACATTCACATCACTTGGGAAATTGATGACTGTGCCCAGCTTGCAGTCATCTACAAACTTGGTCAGCCCTAGCCCACTGGTTTTGGCCTGCACCTCAGAGAAGTATATTCAAAATAACAGAGGCCCCAAGACTGATCCCTGGGATACGCTGGTACTCAGGCTTTGGTTGAATAAAGTGCCTAATGGTGCTGCACGTTCATGCCTGAGTTCATGTAGGATGCAGCCTGGGATGTTATTGGGTCCCATGGAGGCTGTATTTTTGGCCTTTGAGAGGGTACTGATGACCTGTTTCCTAGAGATAAAGGGTGATGTCCAGGTACTAGGGATGTCCTTATTTACTGATGTGGGGGACAGAGGGGAGAAGTTTTCGTGAATCTGTCAGCCAGTAGATTGGGTATATCTACCGCATTTGTGCATGTGGTGTGCTTGACCACCAGTGGACACATGTGAAGAAGGCCTTATGATTGTCTCTAGCAGATTTGGCCAATTTGGACTCAAAGTTGGCTTTAGAAGATTTCACTAGTGCTCTTATTTGCTTGTTTCTGCTAAGGAGAGATTGCTTCCAATTGGGCACCTGCTCCTTCTTGGCCCCGGACAGCAATTGTTTCCTTTTGTTATGTAGTTTATTTATTGCAGATGCCCAGTTGACAGGTTTACTCTTCCTTGCAGAGGATGATTTTGTCCTGTCTTGTGTTACTGATTCCATGCATCTATATAAATGCTTGAATACTACTTTGGTGTAGATTTGGATATTGGTGTCAGTTCCTACAGTGGGGGTAAGGGCCTGTAAAGCTGTTTATACTATCCCTCAGGAGGCTGTAATCAGCTATGGAAAAGTTTTTAGTTTTTTTTGTTTGACCCTAGCTAGAGGGGGGGGGTCAGGGGAGATGCTGACTTTGAAAGTGACCGCTTTATGTTCGGATCTTACCGGGGAGGAGGATACTATTGGGGTGCTTTAGTGGTTATTCATGTTGGTTAATACCAAGTCCAAGATATTATCACCACTTGTGGGGGTATTGTCTAGCTGTTCCAAGGCATTTGCATTGATAAAATCAAGGAATCTGTGGGGTTTGTGTTCTGGCAAGAGTAGTTTTTCCAGTCTATGGTTGGATAATTAAAGTCACCCATTATCAGTGTAAAGGTTTGAATGTTAATAAGATTTGAAGAGGTCCAGTTAGATGGAGTGGGGATATTGAGTCAAATGTGGGGACCTGTAGCTAGCTATAATTTGAAGAGGGATCTTGTCAACAGTTAACTGCACCTGGAGTGTCTCCTGTGCATCATACTGTTTGACCAGCATGGAGGTGTCTGTGTCTTTAATATATATTGAAACTCCACCTCCTTTTGATTTTCTGCCCACAGTTTGGGGTCTGAATGCATGATAGGATGATTAACCAGGTAAGGCTGGGGTGCTCTCTGCAGCTTTGAACCAGGTTTCTGTGACTGCATAAATGTCAGTATCTTCCGGGGTCACAAATGCATGCAATGAGTTCAGTTTCATGTTCAGACTCCTAGCATATAGCAGCATGACCTTTAATTTGCATTTTGTTGAAATTTTTATATTGGTAGTATTGACCTCATGACCTTTCCTAAAAAGGCACTATATGGGAGGCAAGGGCCTTTGCCCAAAGCCTGAAGCCCAAGTGAGACAGATGCAGGCCATCTTTAACAAAGCATCGTGGTCTGTCAGTCATATCTTCTCAAGCTGTCAGGTACCAGATCCCCCTGGAATGAAACCAGAAACTAAGCCAATTGTTAAAGCCAATTATTTTCTGTTTGTATTGAGGCATCATTCTGGGTGACGGTAGAATGATGCTTAAGGCTAGGGACATACCTACTTGGGACACCTATTCAGCTAGGCTCAATCACATCTCTTTTTGTATAGTTAATGGAGGTACATCTCAAGTCGTTCATGCCAACATGGACTATGACAAACTCATAAAAGTACCTGTTGTTGAGGAACTTGAGTGCATGTGTGATATGGTGAATTCTGGCACCTGCCAAACAGCTAACCATGACTTTATTCTTATCCAGCCTGGTGAGAGGCACATCTGTGTGTCTCACAATGGAGTCTCCTATGACTAATATGTTGGGTTTATGGTTAGGCCTTAGTGGTTGTGAGACACTGGTGTGGTTTGGAGGGTTGTGGAGTTCCATGTGTTTTTGCCTCTGAGGTCTCCTTTGTTTGGGTTTGTTTTTGTTGAGAACCTCCACATATGTAGTGCATGTTGTGTAGTTGTGGGTGGTATTTGAGGTGTAGTGTTTGTGTTTACAACCTTCTCAGTGCCTGATATACTGGCTTGTGAGGGAGAGAGCATAAAATCTAGCTTCTTTACATAATTGCATCTCTCACAAATTGTGTTCCTAAGTAGTAGTAGTAGATGGTTGTCTGTGAACACGAGGCAGTTGCTACACTGTCTCAGAATGCCCATATCAACCAGGCTGGCAGGAGAAATCATAGGAAATTGTCCATCCATACTTGTCAGAATCTGAGGGAGAGAGGCTAGGGAGAGCTAAGAAGTAGGCCAAAGGCCCAAGTGCTTAAACAAAAACTAAGAGGTTTAGAATAACACTTAACATTAAAACAGGCTAAAAATGAGCAGTAATAAATGCAACAGAGAAGATGCAATTGAACACTTTAGAGAACAAGTAGCAGAAAAAACAAGATGAAGTAATAGAGTAGGAGGAGGAAACACAAATACTGTAAAAGCAGCTGAATAAAGTTTTTTTAGTAAAGTGGAAAGTGAGAAACAGAAGATAATTCAAAGCTAAGAAACTAAGGGGGTTAGCCTTCCCAAATGTTCTCTTTGTATTAGGTAAAATGAGCTAATAACACTGGACTGGGAAGAGTGTACCAGATTAAATATACAGTAGGGGCAGGCAACTGCAAAGCCACCAAGTATAAGAACAAGACACCAATAGGGAGGGAGGTTAGGAAATTATGTCACAGCTACTAGCTACACTATTTTAGGCAGAGCCCACAATAGAAATTTTTATCACAGCAGAAGAACAGCAGTGAAACACTAAATGAAAGTTTTAAACAGATAAAGAAGCAAGGAGACTCTAGAGGATGCTTTTAATTGTAAACAAATCAGTTATATGATACATTCCTTGGCAGGAAATCAAAACAAACAAAAGATGCTTAACAAATGGAGAAAACTTTCAGTTAATACCTTTTATACAGTAAAACTAGCTAAAAAAGCTTTCCAAACAGTGTGACAGCAACAAAAGTAATTTAACAGGTTCTTTAAATCAGATCATTTCAGTAACAGTGCAGATACGTTTATAGCAATAAAATGCAGTAAAAAGTAGCCAGCAGACAATAAAAAGTACTATAAATGTTTAGAATAAGCAATAACTAGTAAAACTAAGCAAAAATACAGGATACTTATTGTTATATATCAGAGATCAGAGTTGTGGTCAGTGCCCCTCCTCTGTTCAGCTCAGTGTGAATAAATAGAAATCATCTGAAAGGTAGGGCCTAAATCCCAGAAAGTACAATCCTGAAATGACTTTTAAAAAGCTCAAAAGAACCAATGAGTGCTTGTTCCAAGCCCTAGACCAACCAACCTTTACCGGCCAGTGGCCAAGCAACACAATTCTCTCACTAAAGTTAAGAAAGGCTTCTGCTAATCCAAGATGGCCTAGAACATGTGCTCAGAACACACAGCCACTGCAAACAAACAACCAGGCCCTGAGACAGGAAACCTGAACTGGGCTATGCCACAGCTACCAGCAACACTATTTTAGGCAGAAAACACTACAGAAATGTTTATCACAGCAGAAAAACAGCAGTGAAAGGCTAAATGAAAGCTTTAAACAGCTAAAGGAGCAAGGAGACTTTAGAGAATACTTTTAACTGTAAACAAATCAATTATGCAATACATTCCTTGGCAGGAAGTCAGAACAAACAAACAGATGCTTAACAAATGGAGAAAATTTCCAGTGAATACCTTTTACACAGTGAAACTAGCTAAAAAAGCTTTACAAACAGTGTGACAGTAACAAATGTGATTTAACAGGCCCTGTAAGACAGATAATTTCAGTAACAGTGCAGATTAGTTTATAGCAATAAAAATACAGTAAAACGTAGCCAGCAAACAATACAAAGTGATATAAACAGAATAAGCAATAACTAGTAAAAATAAGCAAAAAAAAAAAAAAAAAAAAAAAAAACAGGATATTTATTGTTATATATCACGGATCAGAGTTGTTGTCAGTGCCCCTCCTCCATTCAGCTCAGTGTGAATAAGGAATATAAATGGCTAGTTTTACTATTTTACTATATTTATTGTGAAATACTTAACATATTTTATTTAGCTAAGCGTATAAGTGTATTAATAAATGAGAGTATATCATTAACTTATAAGCAATAGAATTGGTAACTTTAAGACTACATAAGTTAATAATTTTATTTTATTTGTTTAACTTTGTATAGTATGTGCACTGATGGGTTAACTGAATGTCAAGTCTAAGTAATATGCTAATTAGAAGTGTTAAAGTGCTGGTGATTTGATTTTCTTTGTTCCTTTTGTGATGATGTAAGGTAGTGCCATCTTTACTAGGGGCAGTAGGCCAGTGCATCTGTAACATATGCCAGCCTAGCTAGCTGGAGTTTTGTAAAGAATTATAAGTCATTTGAATATCAAACTGATTTGTATAGATGTTTGTCTTAAAAACTTATCAACAGTAGGTCCTACTGGACAGAAAATAAATTTACATGTATGCCAGACTGTTTTGTTGTAAGCGATTAAATGTATATATTTTAACAGAGGATGCTAGAAGGGAAAGGGTTAACCTCAGCCCAACTAACCTTAAAAAATAGCCTGAAATTGAATGACTTGGTTTAGGCCATAAAGATTTTATCTCACAGGTCTGAATATAGCCAGAAACACAATGTCTATGAAAAGTCTTTCTGCAGGGTGGAAGTTTTGGAATTGTTTTAGAGCTTATAGATGCTGTATTAAGTCTTAGCAAACTTTTTCTGTGTGTATTGTGACACATCTGGGCAAAATCCTTGCTCATTTGCTAGTGAGAGAATAGTGTCGGAACCACAGAATCAGGTGACCAGATGTGATGTCATTCTGTAGCCAGCACTGAAATTGTATTTGAATACTTGTGGGAGATGTGATAGATGCACTATGTCTTGGACCTAACAACAAAGACTCGCATCTGCTTCATCTTGCCTTGCTTTTTAGTACGTAACTAGGGAACAGTAATCCTTACGTTAGTTAGAAAATATAGTAAAATTAGATAAATATTGTTTCTCTCTGTCTCTTTCCATCTGTGATGTGTTTCATATTTCCTGTGAATTGAACTCTGGTGTTTATTGTAAGTAGATATTCAGTATATTCATGTTGTCTATTTTATTATTTATTATTAAATATATTTGTAACTTTCATTGTTGCTGGTCTTTTAAAAAATATTTAATCTTTGGGAGTAATTGCATTTATTTATTGGTACTGTGGCTCCATGTTCCTGAAAGTCTTGCTGTTTGGTCAAACATTACCATTTGTATAAGTATTAACTTTACTGAGAGTTATTGGGTACCCTGGTAAGAGCCACAGAGTAACTTGCTTTGGGTGTTCTGGTTACAATGTATCTACCTCATAGTCTGGGTGGAGATGGCAAAGTGGGTAAGCTGTGCCAGCCTTTCACAGGTGTGTGTGTGTGTTTGTTAAAATCAAATCTCAAAAAGAGTGTGTGTGTCAGCTACTTTGAACAGGGACACTAAAAGCACTGATTTCACAGGGGTGGTGGAAGACTTTGCTTGGAAAATACAGCTAAGGACTGAACTCTACAACTGTGTTAGTGGGAAGTCTTATTTGGGGCCTGGAGAGAAAGCCCAGCCACAGGATTGGAGTGTGCATTCCCTGTGTGCACAGTGTGCATTCCCTGTGTGCACTTAAGGGAAATTGTGCTGCATTTGAAAATACTGGGTGGGTCTTTTTTTTTCATCAGTGAACGGTCCCCCAACTGTGTCAGTGGTGAGGATTGAGGCTCCTTGATCACAGGCCAAGAGGAGGGAAATCACCCCTTTCTTTCACAGGGCATTTATGAGGCAATTAACTCTTAAAAAAGCTTGAGAACAAAATATTATATTTGTGCGAAAATGCTTGATTCTTGCTTGCCTCACTTCCTGCCTGTTTCTGGAGTAGTTTTGAAGAACATCTAGGTCAAAGTACATCACTGATGTCTGTGAAAACAAAAAGGAACTTTCTTTTTTCAAATATATATGTGAGAAATCTATCAAAATTAATTTTTTTTAAATATTTATTTAAAAGTGAAGAATCGGTAAAACAAAAGCTATAGTAACATTTTATATTGAGCTGTTGCTGACATATAATTTGCTTCATTTTGCTGAATGTTAATAGCTTATGCTATAGTGTTATGAACTTTAGATATTAATGGAAATAAGTAAAGTTAGATGTTTTTTCCAGATTAGAACAGTTTAAAAGTATTACAAAGAATCAGAAACTTACAGAGGAGATTCACAGTTGCTGCGTGCTGGTAGCTGTCATTTTCACATGCTGCAATCAAATTCTAATGCCAGAATGTGAAGCTTAGATTAGAATAGAACAGCACTTCACAATGGCTAAAAGTACACCATCAAATTAAACAAGCAGGAATTATTTTATGTATAGTCAAGATTCCTTGTAATACTAGAATTAATAAGAAGAGTAAACATCTTGTGAATAATATGCAAGTACACAAGGAATGAAATATCTACTAAGTAAGATTAATAAAAAAGCAGTACCAATGAGTTAAGAAATGTATACACATACTGTAATCTCTAATATAGAGCTGATGATTAAATAGCTCTTTGATGGAAGATTTCAGAAATACAAGTTATATAGCATAAGCAAGCAATAATGCCCAACAGGGTGTGTGTTATTGTGGAAATAATGCCCACCCAGGGGTGTTCTTTGTCCTGATGCCACAGGCATTGCACAATGTAACGTATTTGCCATCAGTTATTTACATGTTACTTTCATCAAATGATATGATAGTTCACTACACACCTTTTTGTGCAAGAAAACTGTTAACAATAATTCTTTATTACTTAATACCAGCTGTCATCTCAGTCAAATCATGAAACTCACACGCATGTCTCAATATATAAGAATAAAAATAATTTATATTACTTTTTAAGACTTTGAAAAAGAAGAACATAACAAATAACTTGAACTTAGAAGGTATAATGAAAGTATTTCCGCCATATATTTGGAATTGGTTAAGGACAATGAAAGACAAAACATATTAGAATAAAGACATACACATACTGAAGTAAGTGGTTCTGCACCATTAAGATTGATTACTACTTATGGTCGCATGTTTTTGCGATCAGGCAACTGATAGACATATATTGAAACATGATAAAGAATCATCCTTTCTGTGGTGGATTATTACCAGATAAAATGCATGCTCAGTTTTTGATGTGGAAGAACCCTTGGTGAACAGTTGGAAAAGCTTGATAAAAATACAAGAAAACTGAGTCATGACAATGAAATGATGTACACAAACCAGTGCTTGCCAAGATCATATATGCCTTGATCTAAAGTAGGTGTGAACATACTTGAACTTGACTATATGTTCAAGTCAGTGATTGTGGGTCTACATAAATATTTATCGGCACCATCAAGTCTATGTTGACATCTTTGCTCAAGTTAGCAGGCACCTTTAGGAGGGATTAGGCATGGAAATCAAACCAGAAATGGACAAAAATAAAACTGATCGCAACAGAACGTGTAAATAAATAAACAAAGAAAATAATAAAAACAATGTTATCAGAAAACTGAAAGAAAATCAGAAAGCCCACAGTTACAGTGGAAAGCACAAAGAACTGCTGGAACATTATGTTGATCAAGATTTGTCACACAAATGCCTCAGGTGAGGTGAATTTGAACCAAAAGATGAAAGGTTAATGTTGTCAGCTCAAGACAGTGGCTACATATGTAGTGGTTCATAAAATCTATGGAGAAGACGAAAGATACATAGAAATTTAAGTTCTGCAGTACAGAACTAAAAGCAGCTTCACATTTTTGTTCAGGGTATGATACACTTTGGTCTTATGGTTGGGTACTGAAAAACATAATAATCAGCTCACATGGACCTTTTTTGCACATCCACAAAATGAACAGTATCAGAACCACTAGGTCCAAGAATTTAAATTTTGCTTGCAACATAAATAACACAGGTTGGTAAGAGAGGTATGTGTCTTAGAGGATCCCCAATGGGTTGGAAGAGGCCGTCCATCCATGAGAAACAAAATCCATTGCTAACCCAATTTAAGTGTAACTTTGACCAGTGGATGGGAAATTGGAAATTCACCCCTGGTCTGGCCCCATGTCTCTGATAGGGTGAGGCAGACTATAACTGCACCAAACCTAACACCCCCCCCCGACATAACCTTCAGAAACTTCCTATCTAACATAGCCCCTCCATTATAAACATCCTTGATACAAAGGGACTCAGTTGGGTTGGGTTGTGTGGCTGGACTTATAAAGGTCCTGGTGGTAGTTAGCCTGGTATATACCTATGTGGTAATGTTGTTAGACTGGATACTGTGTAAATATTACATCCTATATATACATATAGATATATTGCTGAGAGCCACAGGAAATGTGAACCATAAAGTCATCATCATCAACCTCCTTTTTTCCAATTTTCTATACGGGGCCAAGGTGTTGTGTCAAATATTACCATCTGTCTCCACTGCAGTGCCACTCTCCTAACTTTTTCATTAGCCATACCTAACTTTCACAGGTCTTTTCTCACTCAGTCCATCCATCTCTTTGCTAGATCCACTCATTTCCTCTTGTCTTCCTGTCTCTCCCAAAGTTTCTTTAGCGTATTGCCTTCTACTTTTCTATGCATCTGCATGAACCACTGAAATATGTTCTCTTCCTCTTTGAACTTCTCTGCAAATGGAGCTACTTTTACTTCTGAAATAATGTCCTAATTTCTTAATTTGTCCCACAGTGCATATCCTGCCATCTGTCTCAGGTACCTCATCTCCATCACCTCTAGCTTCCTCAACTGCTCTGCCTTTACTGCCCATGTTTCTGTGCCATACAGTAGTTTTGGTTGTACCACTGTTTTGTACACCTTATTTTTCAACTTCTTTGGCATTCTACTATCATACAGTAACCCTGACACTGTGCCATTTGGCTGTAGCACCTTTGATTCTAGCTTTGACCTCTTCATTCAGACTTCACTTCTCTTTAAGCACCTCCTCTCAGATACTTGAAGCTGTTAAGCTGTTCCATCATTTTCCCATCTATGTTATTTCTCAGATTCTTTTGATTTCCACATTTGCCGCCATTACAACTGTTTTATCTGTACTCAGTTTTGTTCCGTGTGCCTTCAGTTTTGCATTCCATTTCCCAATCCTTTGCTGACATTCTTGCTCAGAATCTGCTTGCAATACCACATCATTTGCACAGAGCAACTTTGCTGATCTGTCCTCTCCATCCTTCTTGCTAATGTAGTCCATCACCATTATGACCAGCAGTGGACATAGATATGAACCCTGATGCTCACCTGCTCCCATTAGGAAACTGTCAGTGAGACCGAACACTGTTCATACTTGAGGTATTGGGTCCTTGAATGTTACCTGCATTAATTCTTCCAGTGTTTCTGGGACTTTGAACCACTGCACAAATGCCCAAATCAGCTTTCTTGAGACCTTGTCATATGCTTTCTCCAAGTCTAGGAATGTCCAGTTGAATTCTTCTCAACTATCTTTCTCACTCCACACATCAGTTTGTTTATACCGCATCCTGATTTGAATCCAAAATGCTTGTCTCATATCTTACTTTCTACTATTCTGCATATTCATTTATCAGTCACCCTGTCCAGA
Source organism: Protopterus annectens (assembly GCF_019279795.1). Classification (NCBI taxonomy): domain Eukaryota; kingdom Metazoa; phylum Chordata; order Ceratodontiformes; family Protopteridae; genus Protopterus; species Protopterus annectens. The sequence goes on from NC_056749.1 coordinate 547,030,461, forward strand.
ACTGTCACGCTGTGTAACAGGAGTTTGATACCTCTGTACTGCCCACAGTTGTGGATGCCCCCTTGTTCTTGTACACTGGCACTAGTAAGGTTATTTTCCAGTCATCTGTGTTAATGCCTTTGTTTGCATACTGTTATGAATACCCTAAAGAACCATTTCTCCCCCATCTCACCCAATATCTTGATCATATTGCACTGATCTCATGTGAGTCTACTGCTTTCTCTGACTTCATTTTCCTTAGTGCTGTTCTTACTTCTTCTAAAGTAGATTCCTCCTCTTCTTTCATTGTAGTCTATGTCTCAGGCAGTACAGCTTCTGTTTTTTTTTTCTCATTTAGAAGCTGCTGGAAGTGCTGTTTTATCTGACATTTATGAAGGACATCTGATGACTATCTTATTTATCTTTTTGCTTTTGCCTTGCAACCAGATAAAAGTTTCTGTGCCATCTACTGAGTCACTTTCTATAAGATGGTAGAGTGCCTCTGATACCTTGTTCTCTTTTATTGCAACTCATCTCTTAGCTCTGTTAGCCAACCAGTATTCCTTCTTGGCCTGGTTTGTCTTTTTTATATCCCATTTTTTCCTGCACTACTCCTTTCTTTTGATGATGTCTAACCATCAAAATGTGAACCATAGAGGATTACTGACAATGAATTAATGATCACTTGGTTTCACCTAATACTAATAGCTAAGAAAGCAGAAACAAGGAAACCAGTTTTTGTAGTTCAAGAAAAAAAGGCTACAGCAGTATTGATCATACAGATTGCTACACCCTGTAGATGTAATGTCTTATGATTTGAAAGACATAGACTGGTTTGCTTTTTTCCTCTCATGATTTAATTAACCCTTTCCAAGTTTCCCATACCTTCTTGAAGATGCCTGCAGATTCATAAGCTATTGCATACATGGGTAGACTGTTCCAGAGGTGCACAACTGTGAAATGTGCATTCTTGGAGCCAAGTTAGTGAGTACCCTTCAGCTACATTTGATGGTTCCATCCATTGTCCATATGCCTTTTTAGTTTTCCCATGCTTTTTTATGAGTGATTGATGGCTATGTGATTGAGATTTAACTGCCTGAACACATTTGCTTGCAGTTACACATATCACAGGTTGCCTTATTCTGTTGTAGACACTATGGTACTGGCGCTTCTCCTTTACTCAGTCCTGGACAGTCATGAAGATAATATAGAAAAAACATAATATGTAGAAGGATCTACATTTTAGACATAACCCATATGTCACACGTAGGCTGTCAAGTCAAACGTCAATGAGGAATTTGTGTATGAACTATCATGTTTCTGTCATTCACTAGCAAAGCATTTTCTCATTTAACATCTTGTACACTGACATTTTAAATCTCTCTCTCAAGTTCAGCAACTGAAGACACTGTCCATGCTCCTTTCTCTGCATCCTCTGGTTATCACTGTGGGTTTATTCTAAATATTTTGCATGAGTTATACACAGTGGCAGCTGGTGACTTCAAATGAAAGGGGGGCTGCAGGATACAGCTGACTGGGTGGGGCCAATGGGAAGGGGTGTGATCACCTAGAAAGGGGCGGAGCTATGCTCAAAACCACAACAACGGGAACTTTAATTAAATACGCTGCCCTGGGTGCCAAACTGTCATTACGAGAGTCCAATCAAGACAAAATGAAGTGTAGAAGAAAAAATATTTCAATGCATTGGCTACATGACAACTTACTTAATATCTAGATGGAAACACAAAGGTTGTGAGGCATGAAAAAATAAATTGCTTTTTAAATACATTACTGGAATGCCAGTCAAAATCAAGTATAAAATAAAACAAGCAGCACTCAGCTCAAACCACTTCTCCTTGCACTGCAGTTCTAATTATAGTTTATATTCAGCTTTATAAAATTACCAGGTAACATGCTGAAAGTAGCAATCTCTGTGATACCCCCACTTGTAAAAATGTTTCTTATCCAAAAAAGACCTGCTGCCTGACAACAACTATCTACTTGTTTCATGGGTAACACATGATCAAAGTAAAAAATGAACAGCGAACAAGAAACAAGCTCAAGATAAATTGCTTAAAGGATTACTGCACAAGTTATGGACCACACATGATAGATTGGCATTCTGTTTAGTTTACGGGTAAAGCCTGCAATGATAACTGCAAGTGTATAAATGTAATGAGCTTCTGAAAATACTGTAATCCTATCCTTTATTTCAAATACTGTCATATGCATTTTACTACCTAAGGCTTATATGTTATCTAGTTATGTAAATATTCTCTGCATGGCAACAATGAAAAGGCTTTCAATGTTGGTAATTCTTTAACAGTATCTTATTAAAGCTTACTTGCATCTTACAATCTCTGACAAGCTTACCTGATGGTTAATAAAGCATTGCTACTTTAATACAGAGCAACAGGGTAGTGCAACAGCATGCATTTTCTGAATAATAAGAAGCATAAATCAACAGTATAAAAATATGACAGAACCAGAACATTCTGCAAAATCAAGGACAGATGAAAATCCACGGTTGTACTTGTGGTCTACCTTGGATGGGGGAATACTCTGCACACTTACACTGCATAACTGCTCCTTGCCTTGCTTGGACACATCCAGAGCCACTACAATGGGGAGTGGGGTGCAACAAGTAGGTCACAGTTTGAAATGTCTCTGGCTGACGGTGATGGCTCTGACACTCATATCTCTCAACCTCAGAGTAAGAAATCTGGACAAAGCCATACATAGAAGTGGGACACAGGCCCAAAAATAGAGACAATGTTTAAATATTGCTCTTATAAACTTAGAAAGATAATAGAATAGTAGTAGGTCTTGCATTAGTATGAATTTTTGAAGGTATGAAATCTGAAACTCAAATGTCTGCCATTATTTTCTAACTTCAGTCTTTAATGATTTGTTACTAATTTGCCAGAAAACCACAATTTTATGAAAAACAGACCAAAAATGTTATGCAAAAATATAAAATTGCCACACAATACAGCTGGGAACCTGTCAAAGAAGGGACACCTTTTTAAAATTAGTACTGTTAACTTGAGCAGCTGACAAAATAAGATCATTTACATGCATTTCTGAAATGAAAGTAATCTATAACTCTGATCATTACAGTTATTTATAATTGTAAACCCTCCATGTTTTCTTCCAAAATTGCAATTTTGCAGAGGGATTATTAGGGGGAGAGCAACATTTTGAGCCAAAATTGGGGACAGTTGAGAGGTTTGGATATTCCTAATTCTATAAAGCAATTTATTTGCACATACCTCTCAACCTCTTAATGCAGGAAATCTGGACAAGGCCAAATATATTGGGGGAACATGTAAACAGTACTAAAAATTGCTCTTGTATAAACTTAAGACAGTTGATAGAATAACAGGTCTTGCTTTAGCATGCATTTTTCTGAAGGTTATGAAGTCTGAAACTCAATGTCTGTCATTATTTAGTGACTTCATTCCTAAATGATTTGGCAGAAAACCACAAATGTTATGAGGAACAAACCAAAAATAAGAAGCAAAAATCTATTCATTCTGCAAAATTCTGGACAGTTGAGAGGTATAGTTCAGCTGGGGCTGCCTGAGTTTGCTGTCTTCCCCCCCCTCACAAAATCATGGTTGAATGGGGCGTCCCCCCTGCAGCCATTTCAATGTCCCATTCCTTGGTTATTTTGCCCCATTTGCCATAAACACTGTAATGTGCATACTGCTTTACTTCTGCGATGATATGGATTTCATTTGAAAGTTTTATTTTTTATTTTACAGCATAAACCCTAATAGAAATCTGCTAAACAAAGCAATGCAGTCTCACAATGAAAATAGACTTAACATTAAAACTTCTCTGCCCTTGAAACTCACATTCATTGAATTAGCATTGAAACCCACATTCAAAGAAAATACATTTTGCCAGTGGCAGATAAAGATAAATTTTGGGCTGTTTTCAAATCATAGGCCCCTTGAACACGAAACATACACATGCTCTTTGATACACCTTCCTGACTGTATTAAATTATATTCCTTGTACAATAAAATACAGTTGAACTGCCCAATTCAGAACATTTCCATCATAAAAGTCTACTCAAACTTCAACAGTCCACCAGTATCAGTAAATATGCATGATCTCTGAAGAAGTAAAAGCCATCTAAATAATTCCACATTAAAGAAATCTGTTAACTAATGAAGAGGTTACTGCTAGCAAACAACTTTATATGTCATTGTTTCATCTACGAATAAAGTGCCTGTTGCCCTTGAGGGATAAATTGCTTATGTTGCATTAAAAAAATTATAATGCTAGTAATATCGCAATAGGGAATGGATGGCAAACTGATAACAGGTTCATAGTTACTGGGTATCATCTCCAAAGAGGACTGCAGCATCCATCCCTTTTACAACAGAGTACAGTATCAGCAATGGATCTACCTACTGTCGGAGTAGAACCCACAGCCTTCTGCATCAAAAGCAAGTGCACTACCTGTTGTGCTATTTACAATATAAGCAGACTTGGCATAAGCAGCACTAAACTTTTGTTCCCCTGCAGCTCTCAGCTCCTTGTAAAATCTACTCGACACTCAGCTGTATCTCTGAACTTTGCAGCACAAGAAATCTGGACAAAGCCAAAATTTATTTGAGGAGGGGACAAAAGCCCAAAAACTAGGGACACATTTTAAACATTGCTTGTATAATGTTGGAAAGTTGCTAGAATAAAATGCGGTGTTACCACCATAGATTTCACTGCCAAGTATTGAACCCAGGTCCCTGTGCAAAACAGCCAGAACAACATACCACTATGCCAAATCATCTATTTTTATGAAAGAAAGGAAGACTGAAACTTAAATGGCTACCATTTAGTGAATTCAGTTCTCACCATAGCTGTCAAAATATTAGCACAAAACACCTGAATAAAGCCAATAATGGGGGAATACAGCCCCCAAACATATTCAGTAAGTTCAGTTATCACCATAGCTCTCAACCTTGGCACAAAAAACCTGGACGAAGCAAATAATGGGGTAACACAGTCCAAAAAGTAGGGACAAATATCCACTGAGGACACCGGAGCAAACCCACACAAACACAGGGAAGACATGCAGGCTCCACACAGAAGGCACCCCAGACAAGAATCAAACCAGACAACCCATAGCTGTCAGGCAACACTGCTACCACTGCACTACTGTCTGTTTTAAGTACCAAAAATACAAAAAACAAAGATTTTTATGAGGAACAGAACAAATATGAGGCAAAAATCTGCAAATGTTTTGGAAATGGTGATGAGTAGGGAATTCAGGCTCTTGTCACTTGGGCCCAAGTAAGCAACTGGGGCATTTTACACACACACACACACACACACACACACACACACACACACACACACACACACACACACACACAGACACAGACACACACACACAGACACAGACACACAGATGCAAACACACACACTCTCCAGAACGGCCATGTAAATGCACACACACTCTCTCCAGAATGGCCATGTATTCTGCAAATGCAATCCTGTTTCCCTGATCAGTCCTCCATACTGGCCTGTGAATGCAATCCTGTCCTGTCCTCTATACTAGCCCGCGCATGCTGTGGTCTCAGTCACCCACGAGATGTGAGGAGGCTGGAGCCTCCAGCAATTGGTCCAGCCAGCGGGCGATGCAGTCTGGTGACCTTCCGGTTTGTGTGGTCGTCACTGCACAGATCTCTGGGTTGGAAGGGTGGAGTTAACTCCCTTCCCTATCTGGACTGCCTAACTGAGCAGTCTGGAGCTCAGGAATGCCTGAGCATGTGTGCTTGGAGTTCTGGTCTGCCTAACACAGCAGCCAGGAACTAAGCACGCATGCGCAGAATCTGAGATTTTTTTTATTTTTATATGTTCTACGGTGGACGGTGGGGGGACTGGGGACTTTATTTTATGCACAGGTGGGGGACCCATTTTACAGGTGGGAGGGCTGCAGTCCCACAGTCCTATAGCATGAGCCGTCCCTGGTTATACACACCACACAGTGTCATAATGTGTTCTAAACATAGTGTCAGTAGTAAGTGGGAAGAGTGTGAATATGCTCATCACTTATATCTGTGGCTTGCAGTAAACAGCTCATCTGTTTGTTGACAGTTCTGCTGCTCTTTCTACTCATACTGAATGGCCCAGGGTGGGTGTGATGATCATCCTAGGTACTTTTCAACTACCACGTCTCCTAGTTGAGCATCTACTAGATTTTATGTGACCAATTGGTTGTTGTCTCTAAAATGCAGGACTATGCAAGTGCCTCCATGGAACCTGATTTACTATGCTGTCATCCATCATTAGGGAATGTCTGGATCTTTACTCCCAGTTCCACTGTAGTGAATGTTTGGATTTCTTTTCTGCCAATTCTCCATACAGAACTGTGAATCCAATTTTAGTATCATCACCAAATAAATAAACAACTGCAGTCTGTCATGCCCTTCATCATGATAGACTTGAATATTTTAAATAGTTTGGGCTCCAGCACTAGCCCTTATTGCACTGTACAAGTAATTTCCATTGCCCTGTCTCCTTCTAACCATTACTCTTTGAGTTTTCCTTTGAAGATGTTCCCCTATCCATTTTATAGTTTTTTATTCTGCTTCTAACCCTTTCAGTGTATTGAACAGTCTTTGATGTGATTGTGAATCAGAAACCTTACAGAAGTTCAGACTGACCTAATCCTGTCACAGACCTTCATCTAACTTTGCTGCTGGCAGGTCAAAGAACTGCGGAAGACTTAGGAGCCATCTCTTCATCTCAGTGAAACTATGCTGATTTGGTTGCTGATGATTATTTAGTTTGAGTCTTTGGGGCTTTCTTTCAGATTGCTTTCCATCACTTTTCAGGTCCATGATATCAGACTAAGTGTCCTGTAGCTGCTTTCCATCACTTTTCTGGTCAATGATATCAGACTAACTGTCCTGTAGCTGCTTGGACTAGTCCTGCTACTTCCTCTGAATAATAGGAAAGCTGAAGCTGTTTTGTATTCATCTGTTACTATCTCAGAGTGCAGAATTCTATTACAGATTTCTGAGGGTAGTACTAATAACTGCTGCACTGTTGTTGTTGTCATCCATTCCTCATCTATATGCTCTTTACTGCCTATTCTCTTCCCAACATGCTGAGGCAATTAGCAAATCACAAAAATAAATCTGCCTTGTTCAGCATTCTAGGCAATGCCCCCCCCCTGTTTATAGGTCTGTAGGTGTCCTTGGTAACTTAAGAAGTTAAACACATCCTGAGGATGAAGGTCCAGGTCTGGCATCTCTAGAGAGATGCACAGCTTCATCACAGTTCTCACCAGGATCAGGGAGGTTTTTCAAAATGGCTCAAATCTGTCAAAGTAACATTACATAGTGCCCTAAATAAACAACTCATTTTTTCCATTGAGATAGCTCCTGTCAGAAAGCAAACACTGCATTGATTAATTTCTGCCTTCTAGTCTCCTCCAACCTGTGCAGATTTGTTAAGGCTACTGCTTTGTCACTTGTCATTCTAACAAACAGTCCAAAGATCCATTGCATCTTTAGTTATTAAGGAAATGTTGTCTAAACAGGGCTTAAAATTAATATATGCTCTACCCGAAAAAGATGTTACACTATCCCGAAATTAACTGAACCATTTATAGTCACTCTCTTTGGACATTATCTGAAATCTTTTTCTAGCATAGAAATTCATTTCTGACACCTAAACATGCATATTCAAATCTGCTTATTACTACTACAAACAATTACCCCAAAACAGGGACAAAATTAGGGAGGGATATATTTTTAATGTTAGTCTTATAAACATAGAAGGTTGCTGGAATAATACGTTTTGAAGTAATATGCATTTTTTTAAGAAAAAAAGAACTGACACTCAAATCTCTCATTATTTATTGACTGTAACCTTAGTGATTTGCCAAAGAACCACATATTTTATGAAGAATGTTAAGTATGAGAGGAAAAAAAATTGAGCATTCTGCAAAAATACTGGGCAGTTAGATATGTGCTGTCAATTGTTTATTTTTTGCCAGGAAAATCCACTTATACAGAAACATCTCTTTGCAGGGGTAAGCAGAGATCACTGCCTGATTAAAAAACTTGCCCAGAGTCACAGTAAGATAATTAAGATGAAAGTAATCAAAATAACACTGACAAAAAAAAAAAAACGACTTAAGACCTCTTGGATGTTGGACATAAAACAAAATTAGGGGCATTTGCTTTGAGAAGCTGAACTATATAGCACGAGAGGAATAAAGTCTGCAACATACTAAGAAGATTTAAAAAAAAACAAGTAATAATCCACTCTGGCTCTGTCTGCTGTGAAGTTCCTTCTAAACACAACAACCTCAAACCTCCTGTGAACGATGATCCCCCTTGCACAAGACTACTTTTTATGTCCAGCAGACTCAATCCAATGATCAGTAAAGGCTGCTCCCTCCAGCACCAAGTCCACCATGACAGCACTCTTCCACTGGTCAGTCCTTCACCAGGCTTCTGCGCTCCAGTCTTGAAAACGTCAGCAGGTCAGCTACTACTCTGCTGTAAACAACAGACGGACAATCCCTCTTCCTTGCGGACTAAACAGAAGTAATAGAAGATAGCAGTCATCTCATGTCTGCTGATGCATATTTAGCAGGCAAGAGAAATTAAAGGATGAAGAAGCCAGATGGTATTATGCAAATTACATTAAAGTGACAATTCTATTGCCTGAGATGTCTAATGAGAACAGAGGTCACATTAATGCAAATATTGGGTCTACAAGCACCTAAATCAGGCATTCAGGGCTATTGTTGTATTTACCCCTGAAAGTGGGTGGTCCCAGGTAATTCAGGACACTTGAGAGGTAAGGTACCACTCAAATTGAGCTGGCCAATTTGCATATTAACATTTGCTGTCAGGCTTTGAATCTTTCACACTCTGGAGTTCCTCAAGTATGTGTACTAGGACTGATCTTATTCTGCCTAGTACCAGTGTTGTCATTGAGATTCCCAACATGCAAATGACCCTTAAACAATCTTTTTTCTATTATATGAATACTTTTCACATAATACAAACATCACTGCAACACAGTTTTTAGCATTATCTCAAGTTGAGTTTAGAAACTTAATGAATTATAAATTCTACCAAAGCTCCCACCACTGTTAGTTTTCAAGTCTTCTCGTATAAATCACAAGGAAACTGACTTGCCCCATCATTACTTTTTTTTTGAGTCTACCTGATCATAGTTGAGGTTGCCAAAAAATAACATATTCACTGCACTGGAACAAATTACACAGTCCGAGAAACAGATAAAACACCAAACAAAGAACACTTCGTATAGTTGAGTCAGCAAGGATATCCACACAAACTTTAGCATCCACACTGTTTATTAGCGGCTTTCATCAAAAGACTAGTTCATCAGAAAACAAATTCACAGTAAGTTACACCCTTTATAAATACTGCATTCAATTAACAATCAATAAAGCAATCAAGTAGCAAAAACAATTAACCACTTAAACTTTCTTGACATACACTCTTCTGTTTTTAAAAAACACTTAATATTCACTGCATCATTAAGTCCTGGACTTCTGTCTGATCTCAAGTTTATTTGAAAATGAAGCTTCTCTTTATTCCAAATATAATTTTAAATCACCTCCCCTTAAATCTAAATGCACTTGTTCTATAACCGAAAATAAAAATTTCTTAAAATTAGGGCAAATCAAGGTGTGTATTCACTGCACTGTTCCTCTGATTCAGCTGACCAATGCAGTATGTACTTGGAACATATTTCAGTGCATTTTTGCAAGGATGATGTGGATGTTTGGCCCCACCCTTCAATCTCTGAGTATGCTACCTCTGTGATTGTCCCAGTTTGGAGGAAATTGATACACCAAGTCAGAGTCACTACAATTTCAGAGGCAGAATGTTTAAACAGTTATACTGACTAGGAGTGGTAGGAGTGGGGCAGAGTCCCCATAATAGGAGCTGCAATTGACAGTAAAATGTATGTTACTTTCATGTACTCTGACAGCCTCTTTACTGTACACACCTCACTTTGACCTAGTCATCCATGAGTGTAAAATATGCCAACAGAAAAGTCTGACCACTCAGTGATACTACAGTGTCTGAACTTTTTTCTATGGGCATATGCTCTATTTACAATGGGCATGCTGGTTGGACAGTCCAATTAGTGTGCTTTTTTATAGACTAGTCTTGCTGGTGTCATCAGAAACTTACAAGCTGATTACACGCACAATCTACACAGTAGAGCCATGCATGGGTATTGTGTACTGTGGGGAGTAGTACAGTTAGTAAAGTATATCAGGCTGAATGTCCACCACGCATACAATTATCATTCAGATTTACCATGTACCTAGTACTATGTACACCAGTGATAGAGTGCACCATTGAGCAGCCATTGTATAATACAGGAAAATTATATTACTGTGTTATAGATGAGTGAGATATAACACACTGCCTGCAGAACACACTCTCATTATATTATTCTGGTAATGAACATTCTTCAGGCATTAACAGACTGTGTGTAATATATGTAGATGGGACTCATACCTGTATCTCCTTAACGCCAGATAGTCATTTCCTCTGCAGTATGACAGTAGATGTGCAAAACAGCAATGTAATAGCTCACATAAGTATAGTATTATTATAGGGAGGTATGTCATATTCAGGCTTTCTGATTTGTGTGTTTATTTTCTTTTCTTTGTTAACCATATACATTGACTGGTCCTTGAACCCTTTTTCATTCATGACCATGGCACAAGAGCATAGTGGGAATGACTGGATGACACAGAGGCTGCTGATGTGGTCACCCACCAAGTTGGAGACAAGCATTTTGGTATGCATGATATGATCATTTATGTACACCTTATATTTAGATGTCTTTGCTGTGTGTTATGCTAATCCACATGTAAATGGAATTTAGAAGTCTGTGTTGTCGGTTATGTTAATCTACATGTACCTTGATCCATTTTCTGCTATAACTAATCTGCGGGCTTACCAGCTATCTGTAGCACACTTAATTAGCATGTATTCTTATGTTAATATGACAGATCCAGGTTGTTATGTGTCAGAGGAGTGATGGTGGACCATAGACTCTTCATTACTCCATGGTTATGGCTAAGTGTGATTCTTTAATCTTTCAGATTCCTTTGCCATGGCCATAAGCCTCTGGTATTGACATACTGTGCTAATTTAGGGAGCTAGTAATGCTGATGCTATCAATGACTGGAGCTCAGTGGCAGCTGTGTGTGTGGGTTACAGTAGACTGTGGTTGTCACACTGTCGCAGTTGTTGGTATGCCTCCCAGCATAAACATCAGAGCATCTGTGTATATTTGTTTCAGTTTGCTGTGACTAATATTGCTATGCTGATATTCATGTACAACTATACTACTCGGAGCTCTGTGTTCTAGCGAGGTGGCATCCTCTGTTTTTTGTGTTATGTATTTAGCTTGCTCTTGTAGCCACATAAATGTCAGCCTAAACTAAACGCTGTGGTATGTGTTCGGAAAGAAGTTGAGGATAGGCTCATTTACAAATTTATTTTGTACTTGCTGGCAATCTGCAGATCTGTATGACTTTCTGGGAATTGTATAGGGCTCCAAAATTAGTTTTTACCATTTACCAAACCTATGCAATTGTGGATAAAGTTTATGTATATTGCCCATTGACTCTCTACCAGTTAAGGTCACAATGTTTTAAACATCTTTCACAGATATATTTTTATAATTAATGCACAGATGGTGCAATACTCTGTTCCTATCAGAATACCTAGTCCAGTTATAGCTAACTTCAACACACAGCTCTTAAACTTTTAATACTTTTTTTTCTAATTTATTTTCCCACCTTGATAATTCTCCGACTCACACTATTCAACAATTATTACTGCCTCTTCTTTCCATCTTCCTTCATTTTTCTGCCTGTACTTCCCCCTGCCTCTCACTGTTTAACGTTTTCACAGAAGGTATCTAATAATTGCTTCAAACTTATTTCAGTTCTTCATTGTTTATATCTTTACAATTAATCACTTTTTTTTTTTTTTACAATTTTGTCTCAAGTTTGGGCTGTGGCTGAAAAGCATCAAATGTCCAGCACACACACACACAAACAAATATGTGGGATTAGAAATTATCATTTGAGAACATTCTTAAAATTTTGTATGCCATTTCTACTGGGGACACAAGGTAGACTACAAAAAGAGATCAGGAAAAAGGATTCAGGAAACAGGAAACGGGACTATGACAATAGGAGTATTTACTGAATACTACATGTGAGAGGTGTAACACGAGCATGCTTAACATACTGTAGACAGTCTTTATGATTAAATGTAGTTTATTTGTAATGAAAGTATGTCAGCTCAAAATTATTTCCAGCTTAGAAAAACAGCAGTAGACAATTTAGGTCACTGAGAGTTCAGTTTAGAATTTAAAGTCTCAGAAACCTAACTATCCATGTAATTCAGTTATGAATATATGTTGCAGCACAGAAAATGGTACCCATGAATTCCAAGTATATCCACAACTTAAACAACCTAATAAATCTGCAGGTGGATCATTGATATTCCCCAGGTAGATCCACAGCATCTTCTGATTATGGTATCCTTATGTCTTCACTCTGTCTTGCAAATACCTGTTCAAAAGTGGCAAACCTATTTGTTTAAGCTAGGGGTCTTCTTTTTAACAGTACCTTGAGCAGGAGTTTTACATCTGACTTGCTGTGTCAAGATTGCATTACTCTATTACATAGTATATGTACAGCATGGCTAGGTGCTACAAGCTGTGCAATTTTAATACATAGCATATGGGTGCATAGCTAAGTACTTGGTTAGCTGCCCTTGCAAGCCATTTTAAGCATAGCCATTTTCCCTTTTTGTGCTCAAATTAACCTTTCCCATTTGGTTATAGATCAGCCTTACCCATCCCATGGTCAGTAATTATGTATTACCCCTGGTAAGAATAACTGGGATCATACTATGGATAATTTGAGGGGACACATACATAGAATAAAGCATTTAGGAGCTGCCTCTGTTAGGTCTATGTTCAGATATCGAAAACATAAACCCTTGAATGGCTAAATATCTTATGGAGACCATCATTATGGAAGATTACTGAACATGAGTAACTGTGAAAAAAATTTGTTGAATGGCCATAGTTAGCCAACACCACAAATGCAACCGACCAATGTGGGGGGCTGTGCCCCCTCACACTCCCCCAACTATATATAACAACTCCAAGATCACACTACAATGGGGTATAGGGCAAATTTAAAAGGTTTCCTTCACTTACCTTATGCATCAGGTTACTTCCCAGTTGTTGGACAACTATGGCCACTCAATTAATTTTTTTTCTTTTTTTTTTTTTGCAGTTACTCATGTTTGGTAATATTTTGTAACAATGTTTTCTGTGTGATATTTAGCCATTCAAGGATTTATGTTTTTGATAGCCTAATATAGATTTGCCTCTGTCCGTTAATAGTACAGGGGCAGTCCTGGGGTAAATTTTCTGTTTCTAATCCATAGATCTCATTTTTGCTTAAACATGGACAGGGATGAACTTTGTTTTATGTGGATATACATACTTCACACAAGTGAAGCAGTCACTGAGTGACAGGAGGTTAGAAGCATAGTGTACATAGGTGCAGTACAAAGTAACAACCTAAACTAGAGACATAGATCAGAGCAGACTCGAATCTGTAAGAAAAAAATATGGGGCTAATAGGAGGAAATACCACTTTTTTAATGTACAGCCTAGTTTCAGCAGTTTAAAACCTGTATTATTTATACAGACTTTATGAGACTCTGTGCATATGAATAAGCCTGCTTTTCTTAAGTAATCAGATAAAAATACTGTCCCATAGCAATAATTCACACAAGATAAATTAATAAACAAGATTAAGTACTTTAATCTGGAAAATTGTAATAGATCACTTCAAGAGCTACTTTGTTGATTGATATATCTGTCTTAAATACCTTTGGAGTAGGTCACATGATTATTGATTTTTTTTTAACCAAGGTTTCAAGTCCACCTCAGATGTGATGAACCTAACCAAATAAAACAGGGTGAGAAGATTTTGTTAAATTTTGTTTCAATTCTTACACAGTTAAAACAACTATTTCAGTTTTATGACCACCTTATTTATAGTTCCCTCTGGAAATTGATCGCAAGGCTTGATGTTTCATTATGGCATCGCACTAAGAACATTTATAAGGAGCATGAGAGGCAGTGACCAATGGAGATCATCAAAAAGAATCCAGTTATAATTAGCCTATGGATATAAATCCTATGTGTCACACTAAGAATGCTGATTCTATGTTTGTTATGGTTTAAGAGCTATAATGGCTGGCTACAAAGAGGACTTTGCCTGGAAAGCAGACCCCCCACATACGGCATGGCAGAGTTTTAGAACAAATAAAACTAAGATGTTCAGTAGGAGAAGAAAAATCTGGAAGAAGCACACCAGAATTTATTATCCTGTTGGTATATGAGCAACAGATACCAGAGAAATAAGGGTTAATTCAGAACACGTAAACTACACAGATGAGGCAGAGGCCTTTACAATATCATTTTTGTGGACCTAAAAGGGGAAAATATCATACAGTTCACAAAAGTTAATTCAGAAAGGCATGTTTTCAAATATAGATGGCAAAACATGATGAGAATTTATGATCTTTTTACTGGTAGCTCTTACAATTTTATATGGGTTTTTAGAAAAAGCCACTCGTTCATTTACTTACCCATTCATTCTCCAATTATCTACAAAGAAAATCAAGGTCAGAGGGGAGCTACAGTCTATTTGAAGACATAAAAATTAATGCTGGATGGTCTTCAAACCCTTACAAGATATACACACATGCTCATATACACAATCAAATGTATATGGATAATTTACTGGGCTACCAATTTATCTTTGTGCTATGAGAAAAAACATGAGCATCCAGAGAAAAATGCTGAAGATACACGGCAGAATAGAATAAGTGGGAGGCACCCCAAGAATCTGAAGTGGAGAGCCAAGTAGTATGATGCACCAGTGCTAACTACTACATCACAGTGATGTCTATTAAACAGGACCTACTGAGCAAAACAGATTCAAAATTGCATAGCCCAGCATAATGGAGGAATGACTGTGCAATGCTGACAAATGTATTGATTTATAAAATCATCATGAAATCAATTAAATAGCAACTTTTGTTTTGAACTTTGGTTTGGATTTACATACATAACATACCAGCTTACAGGTCAGTGGAGAACTTCATAATTTACTGAATGCATAATTTGCTTACCTTTTCATTCAGGATTTTTCATCCTAATGCATTTTTGGCCAATGTCTACAATGCTTTAGGGTTCTAAGTAATCACAAAATCTCCATTGCTTTTAACTGAGGACAGTAAACTCCCATAGCCCTAATGAGTCTTTTCTGGTTCTGCAGCCACAAATGGGTACTCGGTCATTGGATCTTGGTTGACAACATTTCTGGTCAAAGTTTAAGGTTGCTAGATTTTCTTAGCTACTTCTGCATCTTTTAAAATGAGTGTTGATTTTTTCTCTTGAAAGTGTGAAAGCAAGTGATAACACACCTGGAGCATAATTTTATTACACTATATCATCCTTTTATTTTATGAAAGACCAGGTTCAGTTCTTGCCACAGAATTAAACTGACACTTATTCACTTTTACATTACAAAAACAAGAGCATGCAGTTTATTGTTTTTACAATTGTGATTACTTATTTTTCAAAAAGTCTGAGCTGCCTGAAATTAAAGTTTTACAGCAGTACTTACATGACAGCACAACTGGCTATACTTTAAATATAAAATTCCCTTAAATATAAAATTCCCTTAAATATGCTTTTTTGCATTTATGCACTGTTATAAATGGATATATTTTTGTTCAAAACAATCAAAATGTATCAACTGTGCAAAGAAAAGTTTTTTGACAACATATTTTTTATCATAACTAGACCAATAAAACCAAACATTATCATTTTTATCTTAAGGTAGCAAAACAACAGATGTAGTCTTTTAAATTGGAGCATGTATTCTCAGGTCTCTGAAATCATCTTGGAATAAAATTTGACTATCAAGTAATATTTTATTGGAACTGCTGCTTGATGACTCAAAATCAACAGTGGAGTCACAGTCATAATTACTTCTTTCATCACTGCCAGTGGTTTGACAGAGCTTCTGAAAAGAGCACTGTCTGGCGAGAGTGTTTTTCTATTTTTCATCTAATTTATTTGTTTTACTTCACTTAGATGCTAAGCCTCCAAACTTGAAAATAGATTCAAATTTGAGTTCTTCACTTCTCACTAGCAGTCTGTCCTCACTAAAAGTTAATTTCTTGGTCCTTCCTTTTGTCTCAGCATATTTTCTTATGTCTTGTTCCTCCTTGCGGTCTTTTTCCCTTGTCTTGTCATTTGTTCTGTTTGCGATGCATCTTGTTTCTAAAGTTTTGCTTCATCAGCAGATTGACTAATAAAGTCCTACAGTAGGATGAATTGAAGTCTCCTGGGGTCATAGACTACCTGTTTAATTAATTTGAGTCCCACTAGACATGGCAATTTTGATAGCTTTGTTTCATTTTACATATTTTTTTTTACTAGCTTTTGAGCTGGGATTACTTTTCTGTATGTAATTCATTTTCCTTCACAGAACTCTAAAATGATGACTGCTTAAAAGTGGACAACTCTCAGTCCTTGCTATCTCTTTGTATTCCAAAAGTAGCGCATATTTTATCAAATGCTGAAACATCTGCAGGGTGGTCTGTAGAAAATCCTGGTACCATCAATAGAAGTCTTAAGATTTTATCAACATCTAAAACACACTCTTGATACACACTGACCTGTATAAATCATTGTGCAGATTAGTTCACACGTATCTTTTGTACATGCTGGAGATTGTATTGAACAGCATTATTTTGCTTTCCATTGATACTGCATTGTAAACAGTCTGTGTTTTGCTTCATAGTGATTCCTATTACTTGTATTTTGTATCTTCCAGTTTTTTATTTTGCTCAAACACTCTTGCTGTTTCATCATTTTCATTTGTTTTCTTTTTGACTTAGTTATGCTTATAGCTTGCTTCATCAGTATGAGTTTCTTTGTTAGGTTATAGCTCATCAAATCATATTTTTTTTTTTACTAGTACATGAGCACTTGTGTTTATTATTATGGCCTTAACTTTGACCTGTTCTTCAGAACATCATTTAATTGTAAATAATCTTTTAAAATTGTATGTATAAACTCATTTTCTTATATTTATGTATTTTTGGCTATGGTCATAATTTAGTGTATATGCAAACTATACATATTTATTCCTTTTTTTACTAATTCTTTTACCTTATTGTAAACATTAAATACTGTGACTGTATATTCTCTTACATATAGAATCAACCTTAAACCATGCCATAAACTGCCTGGTGTGACAAACTAGAACAAATAATGCACAGATTACCCAGTGGTAGTGGACTACTTCTTGATAACGAAATAACTGTATGCTGAATTCACAGTGTAGATTCAAGACAACAAAATGCCAACACTTAAATACTGAGTCACCTTTAATTCAACACATGAGTTATACACTTCCATCCATTCATGTAGAAACATCATTAAAACTAAAGTTTTAAACACCATCATCTTATTTAAATATCATCCTTCCTCATCACTTAATTAAGTGAACTAAGTCTTTCACTGGACATTTTACATCATGTGATGAGGAAGTATGATATTTATATAAGATGATGGTATTTTAAAATTTAATTGTGGTGATGTCTGTACATGAAAGGATGAAAGTACTTAACTGATTTGTTGAATTAAAGGTGGTTTTTCAGTATTTTGAAGAGCATTGGTATTGTTTTGTTTGGCATCTACACTGTGAGGTCAGCATGCAGTTATTTTGCCAGTGAGGAAAAGTCCACTGGTTGACCACTGTTGGTGCTTATACTGACTATCTCTTGTATGTATCTCTATGGCAGTATGAAACTGTCTTATATTAGTCTTTCATTGCACATTCAAAGCCAAGCAGCGTACATTGCCAAACTTTATTCGATTATATATTAGGTAGTAACACTCTATCCTTTAGATAGAAACGTTTGTATAATTAATCCTATTACATAAAGGAATTATTTTTCTGCTTCAAGAAATCTTTTACAGTTTGTGAACTCTGCCATTTGTACAACCCTTGTGTATGATCTATGAACTGTCCTAGTACTCAGGTTGTAGCTAGAAATGGTCCACAGACCAACCCAGCTTCATAATAACACATGCACATATATTTGCAAATTAAATAAATAAATAATCCTGTGTTGTTTACCACATTTATATCTCTGTTTAATATGTTTGCAATTTTTATGACTATTATTTGTACTTTTGTTGCATACATTACTGTTCATAGATGCTGTACAGCATGGAGTAGGGCTTGTATGCCAAAGAATGGTGTATAACAACCTTTTGTGATTCATATAACCCCACCCCCAATCACAATGGAGCAAGACCCTGTGTGTGGCCTTATTTCATTTCATGTCACTAGTACCCCAATCACCTACACAAATTAACCCATCCCCTAATCTTATGTAAAATAATTTACAAATGGTTCAACAATGAAGTACATACTGGTCAAAACAGTTTAAACTGTGGAAGTCCAGCTGCTTACAAAAGACAATTGTACCATCTCTATGTCACTTAGCTGATAATAATGAACAACAGTCTTAGTGCTTTCAAACCCCAAACTCCCTTCAATGCTTTAGTTGCAAGGCAGAAAAATCTCTACCAGGAAATGAGTCTGCTATGGTACAAGCAAACATGATACCACATATCACATTACCCCACCACCAAGCACTGATGTTGGCAAGCTGTCACTAGTAAGAGCGGGCACATGATGAGAACCCCTTGTTACTGTACTGTAGTAATGACCCCGGACTGCTGTCATACCTAATAACTATGATTTCTCTATGAAGTGTAATCAAGGTTGACAATGGACCACAGCACAGATGTGTAATGCAGGTTATGAACATATAATAGCTGTTTGGTAAGGTATGTTGAACCTGCGCAGGCAGCCTTATCTTGCTGCACTGTATATCAGTTTCATGCTATACAAAGCTACCTTCCATTTCATGCACAAGAGTGCCTAGTATGCACTGGTATACTAGGTGGTCCTACATATGTACTGGTGTACCAGCTGGTGCTATGCACCCTTTATATAAATGGGAGTGGAAATGTATACCACCAAAGTCTGCTACACTTCACATTTATGAATTGGGGTAGTGTTCAGTGGTGCACTCAACATAAGTGTACAGAAATATTTAAACATCCGCTCACTATATTCATGAGAAATAGGGTTCATGTCTATCTTCATTGCCTGCTTCTCTTTCACTGCTTTGTGCTATATTTGGCATATGCTGTGCTGTTCTTTCTTGATTTCTGTTAATGTCCATATATGTTATTCCCTCTCTGTTGTTGCTCATCACTCATACTTGTGTTTCTTCATTCTCTAGCAAAATAATTCTGCTTTTTGCATTATGCACATATTTTTCTTTTTCTTCTTCTTTTTCTTATTTTAAGGAAGAACACTGTCCTGTGTGATGATATTCACAAACATATCAGGGACACTATCTTTAGTGGCTGTCCTTTCTTTTGTTTTATTTATGTATGATTCTTTTCTGACTGCCTATCTTAATTATTTTTTCCTTCATCATCTAGCTCTTTGTTGCTTATTTTTTATTAATTCCTCTGCTGCTGTGTCCCATAGACATCGTTGTCTGTTTCTGAAATATCACTGGATCCAGTGAAGTCTAACCATTTGTTCCGCCCCATTTCTGGCTCAGCCACTACTTTTCTACTTACCCTGCTATTGTTACATCTTTATTATCTGTTTCTTGATTTCTCTGTTAATGTCCATGAACTGTCATTTTCTAGCAAGTTCTCCCACCGTAGTATAATACATCTGTGTGCTCATGTTCTTTTGGGCAATTCTCTTCAGAGCTAATTTATTTCTTATTCTTTACTTTTCATGGTTTCACAATGGTTACTTAGCTTTTCTAGCACATCTTGAAATCTAGCGAGCTGGTTATAGCTAGATTCTTTTGATGAAACTCTCTGGAACAAAACTATTTTGCTCAACATTTCAGAGAATAGTCTGGGTACTCCATGTTATGTTTACTGCTTCTATACAGCTGTGAAATCTATATAGCCACTTTTTTTCCAGTATGAGCTCATATTTTGTCACACTCCTATTTCAGATCTAATCATGATAGAAAGTTCCACATTCATCTTTATTATTTTCTTATGCTTAAACTTAAAAATGATTGTTTGTTTGCCTTTATCACATGCCCATCTTCTTGTATAACCTCTTTACATGAAGCTTTGTTTAAAAAATTAGCTTTGAAATTTAATCTTGTCTATAGTTTTCTTCTGAAGTTTTTCTTTTGTGCTTTAAAAATGAAATATACTTACAACTGTGCTAGTAAAAAAATGAAGTTTATGTGCATGTCTTTCTGATTAATGACTTTTAATTTAATTTAATAATTTAAGTGAGTAAGAAAACTGGTGTTCATCATGGATCATTTTTAGCTAGGACCTGTGCCATACTGCAAGGGTAAATCTAATATAAATGGACATTTTAGAATACACATCAGTATTGTAATTCAAACTTCCATTTGTCTTGCATATCTTCAGGTCTCTCTTATTTAGCACAGTCATGCTTTGCTGATTTCTGCTTCATTCAATTTCAGCCAATTATGTTTTCAACTTATAAGCATTCCGATTTTTCTTGTATTTCATTTGTAGAATGTCTCTATTATGTTTACTTTATTCATTTTTCCATGCTACCATGTCTATAGCTGAAGAGCAGCTGGATGGATTTAACCATATACCCTGGTCATTGGAATTTAAATAAATAAATAAATACACAGGCAGTCAACCTGTATGTTTTTCAGAAGTTGAATAAAATTAGAATGCTGTGAGAAAACCCAGAGAGACAACATCTAAACTGTACAAAGGCAATGTCAAAAGGTGAGAACTGAACCTTGGGTCATTTGCTATATATAATTATGTCTGTGCGTTTTTACAAGTAGCAAAAATCTATGCACTTCACTTTGGTTCAGAAGACAGACCCATTAAGCAGGACATGGTGGATGTATTAGGGAATTGCAGAGATAGGTGTGATTGTTTGTATTCACATAAATAAAAAAACAACAAGATATTGCATAGTCAGTGGAACAGGCTCCAGCATTAATGGATAAGCAACTTTACAACATTCACAACTGTCTTTTTAGAAAGCCATCCTTCTATCATCTGAGTGAAAGATCCCTTAATTTGTCAGTTTAGATTTCCATTCAGCAAAACAGAACCAGTTACAGGCCAGAAATTAACAGAGGCAAAATATAAGTCAGTTCATGAAATGTTACTAGATTTTCTTCCCTTCTAATTCTTTCCCTGTGACCATCTACTGCTTCCAGTGTGAATCAGTCATGAACCATCAATGATTTTTGGGGGTGGGGGTAAACACTTGGAACCACTGCGAGGCTTT
The DNA here is from genome assembly GCF_019279795.1 of Protopterus annectens. Lineage (NCBI taxonomy): Eukaryota > Metazoa > Chordata > Ceratodontiformes > Protopteridae > Protopterus > Protopterus annectens. The sequence goes on from NC_056749.1 coordinate 547,051,945, forward strand.
TGTGATGCTGCAATGACACGTGTGTGCAGACAGAAGTACTGATCATGTTTAAAAGTTGCTAGATAGTTTTCCTATCTATTTACTGAGCTTCTGTCTTCTGATAATTGTGTTATGGCCATCTTTTTTTTTTGGTGAGGGGATCTGACATATAAGACATAAATTATAAGGTGTTATTATATTACACAACATCCACACGTATTTAATTTTAAAATGGCATTTTTAAAGCAAAGTTACTCTAGGGTAATAATTTATTTTCTTCCATATGTCTTGAATGCAAGGAAATTTTAATGTGTACTTTAATACCTTAAAGATGGCTGTACTCTGCACTTTTTGGGAATGACTGCAGTACATTAAATATAGGACTGTTTGCAATACTAACATTTTATTCTGTTAACCATGCCATTAGTAAAACATAAACATTTTTTCTTTAGTATTAAAGGAATAAATACTCTTACTTCAGATAAGACATTGTGTGAATGCTAGGACCTATGTGTGACATACCTCTCAGTGTAAGAATTTTGGACAGAGCCAAAAATAATGGAGAGAAAGAGGCCCAAAATCAGAGACAGGGTTTAAATATTGCCTTTATAAACTAAAGAGCATTGTTAGAATTCATTTTCTAAATGCTATGACATCTGAGCCTCATGTTTGTCATCATTTACAGACTTTAGTCCTCAATGATTTGCCAGAAAAGCACACATTTTATATGGAACAGACCAAAAACATGAGGCAAAAATCTGTAGAGTTGAGAAGCATGATACCTGATCATGTGGCAATATGTCACTTACTTAAAATAATATTAATTGCAGAGCTTGGAGTCTTGTAAAATTCTGCCTAGCAATGTTACAGTTTTTGGAATGAAGCTGAAGCCCCCCACACCCTCATATGAGGGGTTTCTCCCTGATATGCACTTACTTAATTATAATAACCTACAGCATCATATTGTCAGTGGAGAAAGATAGCAGTGCTGTTATTTAATGGAAGGATTTAGATTTCATTAAAATGGTCTTACACTAAAATAGTTGATCACATAAAGATAAATATTACATATCTGTGTGTGTTTGTATATGTATATGTCATCTATATTATTTAACTAATGCGAAATACAATGAAGTCGATCACATAAAGATAAATATTACATATCTGTCTGTGTTTGTATATGTCATCTATATTATTTAAGTAATGCAAAATGCAATGAAGACACAAGATACCAAACTGAAATGAATAAAGAGAAATACTTTCATCCACCCTATTGTAAACACAAAAAAGAAGTACAAAAAATGTTTTTGTGTGTTTGGGAATCCTCCTTTTGCTCCCCAAAACACACACACACACACACACACACACACACACACACACACACACACACACACACACACACACACACACACACACACACACACTCTTTATGTTGGTTTAAAAATGACTATTCAAATGTATGATTGCTTATTTGTGTAAAACACATTTATTTGAATCAAGATTTACATAGTGTAGGTAAGTACGAATCTGCAGGAAAATTAATTTTTGACTGAAATGGTAGTAGTTGTGAGGATTGCATTATAGGAGTTGGTGTGCATTTGTAAACGTTTGCGGGTTAGGGTTAGATAAGGGAATCGATTTATTGTTGTGCCTCTTTGATGTTGTGTCCTTCTGTCTTCTGTAGTGATACTGGATTGTAATAATGTAATGTGTAGGGTTGGGATTCATGGCAGGAGTAGTGGAAGGGTTAAGTGTAGCACAAATAAGTAAGGTGGTACAACATGGGTCCTCTGTTAGAGAGCCAACTGGCTATCTAGTGCACTGTGTACAGATTTAAGTTTTCTGGGAGAGCTTAAATATGGTATTTGCATAACGGACAGTGTCAAAGGCCTTTGTGAAACCAAGATGTGATTTATGGAGTACCAGGCCTTCATCCAGGGCCTCTGTGTCCCTTTGAAGGAAATTAACTGTTTTTAGTAGGCATTACCTACCTTCTAAAATCCAAATAATTTTGGGTCAGTGGTTTGTGGGTCACCTATGGCATTGTTTAGCAGATTATGTTTTAAATAACCTCACTGACGATACTTGTGTGGGTAACAGGTCATTAGATAAAACCAAAAAAATAAAAAATAAAAACACTGACAAATATAGTAAATGTTTAGTGCTTTAATCTTAAGACAAGTGACAAAGACTTCTTCAGAACTAAATTTTGTGATATGCCTCCTTAAATATGTAATGAATTTAATCATGCGAACGATGATATCAGAAATGGTAAAATTTAAACAAATATAAATATCATCAGAAAACAAAGTCCCTACTTCCTGGATACATTCAAAAAGCCTCAAAGGCGCCAAAATTTTTAAAGTGATAGTGCTAAAAAAAGTGCATAAACTTTAACATGACGTAATAAACTGCTTAAGTACAGTAGTGCAAGTGTGACAGTAAAATGCATTCTATTTAAAAAATCATTTTATATAGAAACCATTTTATATTAAATTATATATATCAGTTTGCGATGCTGATCTTTTAAATATAAAAACAAGTCATAATAAAATCAAATAATAGCAGCTTTAGCTTTCAAAGCAGGTGTGATAGAAATAAAGTCATTCAAGCCAGGGTAAACCCCAGCATTCAGAAGTAGCTATCAATAAAGTTCATGTTGCTGCTAGAGCCGTAATGGCAGTAAATGGGGAAAATCAGAAGAAGCTGAGAACTGAGATAAAAGCGAAACTGAGGAAACAAGTTAACAGTTTCAAGTATCTTGGAGTGGTGGTTGAGAAGAAAGGAGGTCTGAATGAGGATGTCAAAGCTAGAATCAGAGGGGCTGCAGCCAACTAGCACAGAGTGTGAGATGTAGTGTAGGAGAGAAGAATCCCAAAGAATCAGAAAAATAAAGCATACAAAACAGTGATGAGACCGCATGCTACTATATGGTACTAAAACCTGCACAGTAAAGGCAGGGCACTTGAAGTACCTGAGATGGGTGGTAGGATGCACACTGTGGGACAGATGAAATAAAGATATATGAGCAGAAGCCAAAGTAACTCCGATTGCAGAAAATGTCAGTGTCAAAGAGAACAGATTACAGTGGTTTGAGCACATGTGCAGAAAAGCAGAAGGCAATCTGGTGAAGACAATTCGGGACAAACAGGAAGAAGACAAGAAGAAACAAGGCTGATTTATTTGGGTATCCGAGAGAAGTTTTAATTTTAATATTAATATTTCATAAAGCATACTTTTATATTTTTGTCTGTGGCCTTGTATGCATCTGTGATAAGACAATCTCTTTTATGGGTACAGAAAATGTAAATTAACTTTTTGTTTATTTAGGCTTTTAGTGTATGTTGAAAGTAGGAGAAATGGTCAGAAAAACTGAGACAAATAGTCCTTTATTTGTAATTAGAAATTTATGTTTTTTTATATAGATGTGAACAGAGAGGTGATCTCTGGGGGAATTGTAAGAAGGATGGGGTTGGCGTAATGGCTAAGGTCTTCATCTCACAGATCCAAGGTACAGGGTTTAATTCTGACTTCTGGCTATTGGCTAAGCTTGTAATAGTCTGCAGACTGATAGTCTAATATTTTTCTGTCAACAGTTGGGGGTTGATGTAATAGTTAAGATGTCTACATCAGAGACTCAAGGTACAGCAATTGATTCTCACCTTTGGAAGGGAAATTTGTTATGCTTAGAATGGCCCACAAGGGCAGCTAGCCTAGTACTTACCTATGAACCTGCAGAGGGCAGTGTCATGAAGGGGTTAACTATACATTTCTTCACAAGAAACCTGTCCCTTTAACTTTGTTTTTCAGCATTCATAATTTAAGTCAATAACGAGACAAGAAGATTAATTGGTGAAATGGTGCAAATGTAGCAACCCATGTCACTATTACCAGGTTATCTCCTGTCAATAATTACCAGGTTATCCCATGTCATTCATTGCCAGATTATCCTATGTCACTCATTACCAGGTTATGCATAAAGTTACTCAGCACAGATTCTCCATACTGCTGCAGGAACAGATTTAAAGCTTGTTGTCTGAGTAATGTGGAAGGGTACTATCTTTGGAGGAATAATTTTGTCAGCAATACTCTTTAAAGCACACATTTGCACAACTGTTCTCATTCTAAAGGATCCTTACACTGAAAGATGAACCCCTACAGCGACTAATTGCATTGTTATGTAGGCATGAATCTTCTAGTTTGATGTACTGAAAAAACTGCATTTTAAATGGAAAGAACAGCTGTGCAGGCATCCATAAAAATCCAGTCACCCACACAGTACTATGTTCTAAGCGATTTTTTCATAAATTAGCAGTATATAGTTTATAAGATTTTAATACAAAATGCACTTACGGACTCTCAAGTGTAATATCTCACCTTTAGGTAAGAGAGGTGCTGACATTTTCACTGATGCAAAGCATGAAGGGTATAGATACGCTCAGGACATCTCCGCACAAGCTGATTAGTGCCATTACTTTATGGTTTATTTCAGAAAATTGTCAGAAAAATTGATATTTTTCTCACTTTACTTATTTCTGGTCTTTATATTTACAGAAACATGAGCCCCAAAGAATCATAGAAAATGATGAAGCTTATATGGCATGGTCTCACCCATTACCAACAGTTCAAAAGATAGATGCTAGAAAACTGGATATAGTGATCCAAGAAAAAAAGACAAAAGTAGCATTGATCACTGAAATCACCACACCCAGTGACTATAATGTCTTGCATACAGAGAGACACAAAGTCATAAAATACCTGGATCTGCAGGCAGAAATGAGAGCTGTGTGGAAGAAAGATACCCATACAGTTCCAACAGTAGTAGGAACAATGGGTCTTATAAAAAGGAATATACAATCATATTTAGTTATGTTACCAATCCATGTAACCCCCATACGAATTGCAGAAGGAGTCATTACTGGGCACATTGCGGATGCTGCAAAGAGCACTTTTGGCTAACATCAAAGAGTGAAACAATACTAATTTCATGAACTTTAATCGTACTTTGGCTTAGGAATGGGATCCTTTCCCGTTATGGTATTAGAAACCCAAAAGACGTGAGAGAAATTAAAAATGGAAAATGTAATTACAATTTATATAAGGGCTGTTTAGTGTGTCAAATTAACTTGCTTGATTTCTGAAGGACATTAATGACTGAAAAAATACATACAAATGGGCAATATACAGACCGTGGTAGGGAATTATGACTAAACTCAGTAGATGTGAAGCAGAAACCTTAGGCACTGTGCCATCATGATATCCAGGCACATTTTTCTGTGTATAACCACAAAGCTGATGACCACAAAAAATTGTATAAAAAACATTTATTCTCTCTGATGTCTCAGCACCAATGCATTCAAGAAGTATAATACATTTAAAAACCCTAGCCCTTTTATAACGGACACAATTAAACACATAATTAATCAATTAAAACAATTGATATATATTTTGTCACTATGTATAGTTGTTTTAGTGATACAGTGGTAAATTGTTGTGAGAGATTGGTTCAAAATATCTTATAAAGTTGGCAGGAATATAAAAAAGTTTTTAGTTAAAGGGAAATTCATCATGCCCCCCTATTAATCTAAACACTATCGTTTATCAATATGGTACTAATACATGTGGAAGATGCAAGGCTTGCAAATATATTACATTAAGTTTTAATAGAATTAATGGTTTCAGGGTTTTATATAAAAGGACATTATAAATGTGATAGTGAGGGCATTATTTATGCCCTGAAGTGCCCTTGTAATAAGTTTTACATTGGTGAGTCTAAAAGAGCCTTTAAAATCAGGCTTTTAGAACACATTCGAGACATTGACAATGGAGAAGAATGGAGGTCAGTTGCTGAACATTTCCATAAATTACATCATCATCAGTCTGAAGGGCTACAAGCATCCATTTTGGAAAAAAATAGATAATATAGAGATGAAAACATTAAAAATAAGCTTTTCTGTAAAGAAGCTTTGTATATATTGAAATTTGATAAAATGATACCTAAGGGAATGAATGCAGAGCTCAATTGACGGGTTTACTTTAAGTATTGTTTCAACTGTTTTAATTGATTAATTATGTGTCTAATTGTGTCTGTTATAAAAGGGCTAGGGTTTTTGAATGTATGATACTCCCTGAAGGCATTGGTGCCGAGACGTCAGAGAGAATAAATGTTTTTTATACAATTGTTTTTGTGGTCATCAGCTTTGTGGTTATATATCAGATTGTTTCCTAGTGTGGTATACATTTTTCTGTGTAGCTGTGTGGTATAGTTCTGGTAATTTTGTTTTATCAGAGTAGTGTTTAACATGAAACCCAGAAATAAATATTTTTCCAGGAATATGGGTTGCCTACTTATTCATTTTTATTTATCCTTTGCTATGGTGCTTTTTGAGTTGCTTGGGTTATATTGCATTTGCGTTTTCTCCATTTACTTTAATTACCATCTGATCTTACTGTTACAAGCTTATATCATTAACTACTATATTATTTGAGGAGGCAGGAGAGAATTTTCCTTTGATTTGTGTGCACTCTTTTGTGTAGATTGCATATTTATTTTGGAAATGCTAAAATATATCTCCAGGCATCTTGATTTCCCAACCTTAAAACTCAGAATCTGATGCCAATACAGTCATGGAGAATTTCAAATGGATTCTCAGTTCCTATCAAAGTCAGAGCCTTAATCACTGTAGCAGAACCAGTTGTTCAGTCCCTTGCTGAAACCCTTAAGAGCAACTGTCCTAACCATAATCATTTCAAACACCAGCACCACCTGCAGGAATTAGTTTGCATGTGCTACTTATTTTAGGCCATCTCCAGTTTCTCACTTTTCCTGTACTGCTGTGACCCTTTTGCCAGCCAAGTCAGTTTTTCTTCAAGACACATAATATTAAGCTTCCTGCATAATGTAGCTATTCCTGACATCATAAAAGTTTACTCTTTATCCAACTTTATTTGGCACCAGCTAAGAATGCCACTATAACTTTGTCTCCTTGCCTCTTCCTCCAGTGAATCTAACTTTTTATGAATGGAATCCCTTAAATCCTTAGGGGTAAAAAAAGCTATTTCCTTCTCCAGTCATGTCCCACATTACTGTTGCATCAGTCTTCACTTTGAATGTTCCTAGAATCCTTGAAGGTCTCCACATTTGCTATCTCTATGGAATGACTTTGTGTTTCAAAACAAAGTTTGCTGTTCTAAGACCTAACCATAATTGCAGACGTTAAAGTACATTTGCTGATGGAGTCATCAATTATGGGATCCATGACCGTAAAACTCTAATATGCCAGCCCAACTTCTACAGGTTTACCTTCTAACTGCTTGCTTCAACCAACACCCTCCCAGTCAAATATTAGAATGATGGTGATGTAAGAGGGGTGTTGACTGACACCATTTTATAATCTTTATTGACCTGGCTACTCGACACCGTAAAACTCCACTGCCATTCAATGTGCGGACAAGGTGATCCGCTGTGGCGACCCCTAACCGGGAAAAAGCCGAAAGAAGAAGAAGAAGAAGAAGAAGATTGACCTGGCTAGACTAGGAACGTGTCTTATGGCCCAGAGTACAAGCGGACATGGAGGATGTCACCCCAAATAGAATCTGTGTAGCTGTGTGGTATAGTTCTGGTAATTTTGTTTTATCAGAGTAGTGTTTAACATGAAACCCAGAAATAAATATTTTTCCAGGAATATGGGTTGCCTACTTATTCATTTTTATTTATCCTTTGCTATGGTGCTTTTTGAGTTGCTTGGGTTATATTGCATTTGCGTTTTCTCCATTTACTTTAATTACCATCTGATCTTACTGTTACAAGCTTATATCATTAACTACTATATTATTTGAGGAGGCAGGAGAGAATTTTCCTTTGATTTGTGTGCACTCCTTTGTGTAGATTGCATATTTATTTTGGAAATGCTAAAATATATCTCCAGGCATCTTGATTTCCCAACCTTAAAACTCAGAATCTGATGCCAATACAGTCATGGAGAATTTCAAATGGATTCTCAGTTCCTATCAAAGTCAGAGCCTTAATCACTGTAGCAGAACCAGTTGTTCAGTCCCTTGCTGAAACCCTTAAGAGCAACTGTCCTAACCATAATCATTTCAAACACCAGCACCACCTGCAGGAATTAGTTTGCATGTGCTACTTATTTTAGGCCATCTCCAGTTTCTCACTTTTCCTGTACTGCTGTGACCCTTTTGCCAGCCAAGTCAGTTTTTCTTCAAGACACATAATATTAAGCTTCCTGCATAATGTAGCTATTCCTGACATCATAAAAGTTTACTCTTTATCCAACTTTATTTGGCACTAGCTAAGAATGCCACTATAACTTTGTCTCCTTGCCTCTTCCTCCAGTGAATCTAACTTTTTATGAATGGAATCCCTTAAATCCTTAGGGGTAAAAAAAGCTATTTCCTTCTCCAGTCATGTCCCACATTACTGTTGCATCAGTCTTCACTTTGAATGTTCCTAGAATCCTTGAAGGTCTCCACATTTGCTATCTCTAAGGAATGACTTTGTGTTTCAAAACAAAGTTTGCTGTTCTAAGACCTAACCATAATTGCAGACGTTAAAGTACATTTGCTGATGGAGTCATCAATTATGGGATCCATGACCGTAAAACTCTAATATGCCAGCCCAACATCTACAGGTTTACCTTCTAACTGCTTGCTTCAACCAACACCCTCCCAGTCAAATATTAGAATAATGGTGATGTAAGAGGGGTGTTGACTGACACCATTTTATAATCTTTATTGACCTGGCTAGACTAGGAACGTGTCTTATGGCCCAGAGTACAAGCGGACATGGAGGATGTCACCCCAAATAGAATCATTCATCCATGAGGCTGCAGTCTGTAGTTTCAGGTTCCAAGTCCTAGCAGAAGAATTAGGAAGCCTGTTGAGGAAGTGACAGAGAAGGTAAAGAAGATAAAATAGATAGGATACCACTTTAATCTTAGGATGCCCAACCAAGAGAAGAGAGGGAATGCTTAGGAATGGGGACTGCATTAGTGACTATACCTGAATATCTACAATTATCCTAAGTTCCTAACACATGCTCATGTTCTTCATGGTATTCATTGTTGTATTTCTAACTTCTGGGAAGAGTCCCACAGCATAATGGCCAGTAGATGGCAGTCCCTGATTGGACTATTATGAGACCAGCTCTTGCAGAATCACCATGCCAAACCCTGTCCTGTCCCTGGAAGCAGAACTCACCTTCAGAGAACTGTTGTTTCACTGTGAAGATGGTATTAAAAGAACCCTGAAAATGAGGAGGGTCTGGAAATTAAAACAGACTTAAATACACACTGACATTACTCCTTAAATTGCATAATTTCTGGCTGTGTTAAAGTGAAACCAAGCAAAGAAATTACTTTTGTGTTTTCCTAGTATGTGAGAAAGAAGCACCACATTTTCTTTATTTACAGCATTATTTGTGAAATTTGTTTTCCTTTCTTACAGGCAATTCAAAGTGTTCATCTTTCTGTGGAAAAACCAGCACAAAGTGTTGAATACTGTAGGAATGTGAATCTTTACTTGAAATAATACCCTAAAAATGTCAAACAAAATAGGGCCAGACATATCTCCACACAAACGTTTGATTGTACAGAGAGTAGATGTTTTTGCTTTCAAAGATGGTTGCATTAGTTATTGGTCAAATGCAGGATATATTAATATAGCATCCTTGAAAAAGTGCTGGTGCAGTAGGGGTAGGTGGAGATAAGAACATGTATGCAAGTATTCACTGGGTAGAGTAAGAGTAAAGATAGCGTAGGTGACAGATTTCACATTCTGCATTTTTGTTGTCTTGTATGCCCATATCCAAGTATTTTGTGTAATGGAAATACTATGTAAAGAGCTTTTTATAAGGTAATGTGTAGGGTTAGGGGAAGGGGTAAAGTAGGTGACCCTCCCGCCCATGCTTATCGTTGTGTATTAAGCCTAACCTTGCTCCTGCTACTAACCGCTGTACAACACTTTATCCATAACAGCAACAATATTCAGACAAATTATGTCTGAATTTAATGGTAGGGTTTTGGTTAACCAGTTTTAAAAAGAATCCGATCAGGTTTGATAATTTGGGGTTTTCGGTAAGTATATTTTCAAAATGTAGGCATTAGCTGTATTCTGATGCTTTTGCATTTCAGTACATCAGCATGTGTTCATATTATATGCATACACATACACACACACACACACACACATATATATGTATATATATATATATATATATATATATATATATATGTCTACTTTGATTCACTGAAAACTCATTTCACTGAATTTTTAACACTCACACCGAATCACTGAAAGCTCAAATCACTGAAAACTCATTTCACCGATTCAGATTTCACTGAATGTAAGTATTGTTGGGCAAATAAAACATATATGCCTTTTTTCCCACTGTAGTGCAATCCTGGAGTTAGTATATATAGTTAGGGGGGTGTGGAGGCACAAACCCCCACCTACTTTTGGTTTTATATTGTTAGCTTTCAGTGAAATGAGATTCATAAATATAAAAACTGAGTAGGTGTGAGCTGTGCCCCCCACACCCCCCTAACTATATATTCTAGCTCTAGGATTGGACTACAGTGGGGAAAAGGGCATATACATTTTATTTGTCCAACATTACTTACATTCAGTGAAATGAGTTTTCAGTGAATCAAAGTAGACCCATACATATATATATATATATATATATATATATATATATATATATATATATATGTGTGTGTGTGTGTGTGTGTGTATATATATATATATATATAGGGAGAGGGAGAGAGAGAGAGAGTGGGAGAGAGAGTTTACTATTAAAATCAAGAAGTGCATTTCTTCATGTTGTCAGAATTTCAAAAATAAATGTTGAAAATAGAAATGTTATTTATTCATAATGTCAAAAGTGTTAATGCCGGTTTTTCATAATTTGATATTATCAAAATATGTATGTTGTACTGCTTTTACCCTCCAGATATTAATACATCATCCAATCAGAACTGCTTCATTTAAAACATTGACTTTCACAAAATTGAAACAGGAAGAATGTCTCAGTTATCCAAATTCGCTATTGTTAAAGTCAGTAAATAGAAATTTGAAACTATGCTTTCGACTAAAAGGTAAACAAAGAAAGTAATTTCAAGCTTTTGATAGTAAACTTATACACAATATGCACACATAAAATCAAACCAAAAATGCCAGTTTGGTTGGGTCATGCGGCTTGTGGCACTGGCACATTTAATTTTGGTTCTTAGTTTCTTGGCGCTGGAATCTCCTTTGTGTTTGTATTGGCAACATAGAATGATTTCCTTTCTACCATAGACACATGTTGCTCAAAAGCCAGGTAACTTTCCACATATGTCCCGAAGTCCTTAACAACTAGGTTCACTCTCAGGAGTTAAATAGTTTCATAGATTTACTGGCTTCCCAAATAGCACTATTATGCATTTCTTGACACTAAGTTTTAAGTCATGGCTTTTTTTCACTAGCCATTTGTCTGTGTTAGTCCATCTTGTAGGATAAGTGTCTTAGGAGGAATCTATGACTGCTTCTACTTTGTTGTCATCTAGAAATTTGGTCAGCCGGAGGTATTTGATAGTACTGGCTTTGATATCTGAGAAGTAAATGCCAAAAAACAATGAGTCCAGCAGAGAGCCCTGAGTGACTCCACTAGTGACCGGCCTCTTTGTGGAGGTGGTCTGCCATATCCTAACTTCCTGGGTTCTATCAGAGCCAGCTGGATATCCAGCAAGTAGCATAGAGGTTAATGCCTAATTCCTTGAGTTTGTTTGCAATGCTAGAGTGGGGCATTGTATCAAATTTATTGGTCAAGTCAAGGTAGGCAGTATGTGCCATTTTGCCCTCATACATTGCCTTGATGACCTTTTCAAAGAATTCCACCAGGCTGAGTAGGCAAGATCTGCCTTTGATGAAATCAAACTGTGCTGGATCCAGTGTCTAAAGGAATCATATGTCATTATTAATCATATTCAGTATAATTCTTTCCAATGCTGTTCCAGTGAGACTAGGGTGGTTTGTTTTACTTAGTTTGTTTTGGGCTTGTTTCTGATAGGCACAAGTGTGTCTGCGCAGTTCTTCCCATGATTGTACATGGGTTTTTTTAGCAATTTTGCATAGGCAGCTGTGTTTTGCATGTTTGGAGGGGCTAAATATTTTGTCAGGTAATCGCTTAATAATAGGTAGTTTGCTTTAGAGTAGTTCTTAATTGTTACATGGTTTGGTGGGGTGGGCTTTGCAGCTGCAGGTCCATAGCATTGATTCTTATTTTAAAGAAGACAGCTTTATGGTCTGACTTTACCAGAGGGGACTCCACTTGGGGTGGGGGGTATGGAGTCAGCAATGTTCTCTCATATTTGTGAGTACCAAATCCAGTATGTTTGCACCCCTAGTATGCAAATGGACTAACTGGTCCAGGATGCTTGTTTTTCACAATGTCCAAGAATGTCTGGGCCTGCAAGTTTGAGGTCAGGTGGGATTCCCAGTTTATAGAGGGGGTATATTAATGGATAATTAAATTCTGTTATGAATATGGTATTGGGCTGAATCATGTGTCTCCAGTAGGTTTAAGTATGAGATATGGGTTTTGTAGGTCATGGAGTATGATCTATAGCTTGCAAGGATACAATATGGGACTCTACCTATGTTAATCTGGACATGGAGGAGGTCAAACACATCATCCTGTTTTACAAATCTTGAGGTATGTTTGTTTTTGACATATATCATGATACCTCATCCTTTAATACCTGCCTGAGCAGTATCTGGTCTAAATGTGTGGAAATCATTGTATCCCTGCTCTCTCAGGGTGGTCTGCACAGCACAGCTTTAAACCAAGTCTTGGTAGCTGTATAAATGCCTACATTCTCCAAGCTAGAGAGAACTTAGAGGGAATTGAGTTTCTTGTTTAGGCTCCTGGTATTTAGCAGTAACACCTTTAGATTCACTTGGGTTGACTTTGCTAAACTGGGAAGGTTTGTCAGTTTGGCATTGCCTAAAAAAGGCACTGTGGGAGAGGACAGTGATTTAGCCAGTATTTGAAAGCCTAGCTGGAACAAGTGCAGACCATCCTTGGTCAAGCCACATGATCTGTTTACCATATCCTCCCATGTTGACAAATATTATACCCCTTTTAAATGACACCATAAGCTAAGCCAGTTATTGATGTCCGTCATCATCTTTTCATATAGTGGAATCATCCTTGGTGCTGCTCAGTGCCGGGACACACAGTCTGAGAGCTCCATAGTGTGTCTCTTCATTTAGTCCAGGAAGGTACATCTCGGGTCATTTAAACCCACATGGCTATGACTGAGTAATAATGGTACTTGTGGTTCAGTGACCTGAGAGAGTGGCTTGGTGGATCCTGCCCTTGGTAGGCAACTGACTGTAATTTTCTCCTTGATCAACCAGCTGAGTGGGGCATCCACATGTCTCACAAATGGAGTATCCTATGACTAGAGTATTGGGCAGTGTGTTGTCTTGCCTTATGGGCTTTGCAATTGAGGTTCCATGAGGTATGGCTATATGAGTGTGGTGTTGGGTGGTGTTTTGCTAGAATGCTTTTGGGTTTGCTGAAGATAATTGATGAACGTCAATTCTCTGGGAGATCTTTGCGGCTTAGGAAGACAGTTTTTAGTGCCTCAGCATATGTATTGTTCTATGTGTCTGCTGCATACTACATCTGATAGGTGTACAGTGTGTGCACCTGACAAATTGATTATTATTTTAGTGCTTGTATGTGATGGTCTTTCCTACACTGCCACTGTGTAATTACATCTGTATTGGTTTCTCTAAAGATTCTTTCCTCCACTAACACTGTATAATTACATTCATCTCTTGCACTACTGTATTGGTTTCTCTAAGGATTGGTTTGTTGTCAGTAAAACTTATACAATTGCTACATTATCTCAGGATGGTCATATCCACCAGGCTAGCAACAGAGAAATTGGGAAAGTGCATACATATGATGTCAGGTTGTCCTATGTGAACTACAAAGGTATGATACAAGAGAAGTTAATAATAAGCTAGCTTTGCTTCTTTTGAGGCTAGAAGCAAAAACTAAGCAAGGAGTAGATTCAAGGGGAAGTGCTCCTCGATGCACAAACTAATTACTCTCTGTGCATCTGAGTTACTGCATACAGTTTCAGAGGAAGTTTTATATGGAAAATTCAGTTTCTAAGTGCCTGCATCTACTCCAGCCACTGCTAAACACCAAGGAAACAACCTTATTTTAAACCTTCCTGTGTATGTTTCCTGACTCAGACAGACCAAGTTACCCCTTACTGTCATTAGATGAGTAATCCCAAGTCTTAATGTAAAAACATACACAGAGGATAGCTAAAAGTGAAAAGATAACAAAAACAATTCAGCTAGCTACATCAACAATTTTATGATGATTTTCAACCAATTAATTCAGCAGCAGGGACATTGAAAACAAATGTACTTCACAATCTTAAAATGCAGATAAATGCAATAAATAAGTCAAGAAAACAACAACAGTGCACTTACATAAATTAAGTGCAAATTTTCAAGTAAAAGTACCTATCTCAGTCTGGATGGCACTAGATACAGCAAAAACACTTTACTGATATTGCTAATATATTGTTTAATACCTATGGATTTGTCATATCATATTGGGATTGATGTTCAACAGGCACACTAGTAGTGCCCTGCTACCGTATCTCTGGCCATCTACTAAAGCACACAGCTCCTCCCCTACCCTGTTTATGCATGTGATGGACCAAACACCTGAGAGTACAGGGACTGCCTTTCAGACCCACGCACAGGACTCATTCAATCTTCTAGTGTCACAGTAAGAGAAAGAGCTTAGAGAAGAATGCTTCTTTCTCAGGATTTTTAGATGCTGAGCTCAGAAAAGAAATCCTTTAGAGTTTTATTTCCTTCCTATGCCTCTTAATATCAGTACTTGAATAGTGTATTATGCTGCTTTGACTGTTTTTTTTCTTTTTAGAAATTTTGTATGTGCCTCTTTTATTACTTTAGCACATTAGGCTTTTGCTGTTGATTAAAAGCTTCATTTGGAAGTTTTGACAGGAAAACTTGCTGATATTAGTGTTTTACTTTTGGGTTTTGATTATTTGAGGTGATTGAACAGGATTAAAGCAGTTTAAACAATTGTTTGGTTTAAAGTGCAATTTTGGCATCTGTTTGTATGTTAAATGTTTCTAACAATAATTTTTCATCAATTTATGACTTATTTCTTGTCTAACACTGTTTTAGGCTAATTCCATTCATTTTGAATGAAACTAGCCTTTTTTTAAATACAAAATTATGAGACTTTATGTATTTATTTTGTACTTGGAACTATATTACTGAGACTGCCACCATGTTTTCAGTGCAGTCTTTAGATCAGTAACCCCTGAAGAAATAGACTTCAGGTAGCTTTTTGTGCTTTTTGTATGTTAAACATTTCTGACAGAAATAGATTTATTTCTTGTCTAATACTATTTTAGGCAGTTTTTTATCATTTGGTGTGGAAACTAGCCTTTATTTATTAAAATTAGAAAACTCTTTTTAAGTGCAGAGGAAGTCAGGGGTACATAATCTGTTGCTAGATGTTGATAGCACCCCCCACCATGATTCTAACAGTAGTGTAATGAATGCAAAACAGATACAGAAAATCCATTACATTGCAGGGCAGCAGTCCCTGACTGGATTTATTCAGACAGTGTCAGGATACAAACCTAGGTTATGGGCAATACCATGGCTCATACCCATCAACCATCCAGGGATCCCAATTTAGAAAGAGATTTGGAATCCAACATTTCAGAAGTGTAACAGTCTCATCATTCAGCTTTCTATGAGGACAGACAGGTTCAGAAAACCAAACAAGTGCTTTATTTTTCCCAAATGCTAGCTAGATTTAATGATACCCATCATTGGATGATGTTTTAAAGAAATATTGCAATTCTCCTCTATTCCTAAAAAATGTGTTTAAGAAATTCAGGGTGTACTCAACCATGCCTGGTTTCCAAGTCCCCTTGTTTTTGGATCCTGCTGCTGTAGCCACAGCAAAATCTTCCAACAAATATTATATCTTCATCAAACCCAGTCATTTCTGACAAGCTAGGCAAGTGGCTGAAATCTCAGGGAAAGGAGGTGACACAGTCCAGCATGGTCGCCTTTGTGGTGTTTAACTACCAGTGTTTTATGTGGAAGTTTGTGTTTTGGTGAATATATAGTTTAGACAAATTTGCTGCATCATTATCTGCTGAGCAAAAAGTGTATGTCAAAGATATCATGTCTGATACTTCTCAAGTGTCTAAACATGCA
The DNA here is from genome assembly GCF_019279795.1 of Protopterus annectens. Taxonomy (NCBI): domain Eukaryota; kingdom Metazoa; phylum Chordata; order Ceratodontiformes; family Protopteridae; genus Protopterus; species Protopterus annectens. The sequence continues at coordinate 547,068,226 of NC_056749.1, forward strand.
TTAAAGAGTGCCTTGGGAGAGGCCAATGCAGTTTTAGTAGTGCAGCAATGTCTGTGGTGATAAAGGGGTTTGCCTGGTTGCACAGTCAACACTTTTCTACTGAGTTAACAAATAAGACTCTAAATGCTCCACTTGATTCTGATTGTATGTTTGGTGCACCAGCTAATCAAATCCTTAAACACTGGGATGACAGAGGTAAACTGTTGTAAGGGGTTTCTAGGTTGTTCCATTTCCCAAGTTTCCCTCCATTAAGCAGGATAGTTTTCAATGGTCTAACAAACAAATGTCCATGGATTACAAACACCAAGAGATCTAAAGGAAATGGCAGGATGATAACTCTGCCAAACCTAAAACAAGAGGTTCCTTTCCCAAAAAAGATACCCCCCTTCCAAATTATGACTGTGCTGAGGAGTGGCTCCTGGGTGCCCCATCTCAAATGTTAGCTCTAAGCAAGGTGGCTTGGCTATCAGTAGTTGCCAATAAATGGGGTGCTCAACATTTTTGGTAGAGGTTACAGGTGGCAGAAGAAGAGCTTCGCTCTTGAGGTAAATTTCTTGTCATTCATGTCTCAAACACATAATAACATGGTTAAAAACAGAGATCCAATCATAACCCTCTGTATCATACATTTACCACATTGCTGAATTGGTCATGGAGAGTCAATCCAGCTGATGTGCAAAACAACATGTTTTCCACTTGTATCCAATATCTCATCTTCTCTGCAACTGTCGCAAAAGGAAATATTGTCAGCCTAGCTATCTGGAATTTTGTAAATAATTACATGTCATTTGTGAATATTAATATGATTTACATAGAAGTATGACAGAAGGAGATACTGCCAGCCCAGCTGTCTAGATTTTTGCAAATGAATAGAAGTGTGACAGAAGGAGATACTGCCAGACCAGCTGTCTGGAATTTCATAAATGATTATATGTCATTTGTGAATGTCAACATGGTTCATATGCTTGTGTTGCAAAATGTATTAGAACTGTATGTTATATGTATATCAAACTGCTGGTACAGAAGTGTGTGTGAAAAGGGTTTGTATAGTACTGAGCTTAAGGATGTATCCACAGTGTATCCTACTGGAAAAGAACAGAAATGTATATAAACTATTGTAATTGTGTAAATGTATATGTTTTAACAGTGGGAACTGGCACACAGAAGGTTAACTTGCAAACCTTCAGTAAAATAGTTGAAATTAAATAGTTTTATAACTGCGTTATAAAAGAGATTTTATCTTTCCATTTCAGTGCAACAAGGAGACAGGCTGTCTAAAATTAGGGAGCCGTCTGCTCTGTTTTGTGTTTTATTGTTTTATGTCTTTCAGCAGCTACAAACATCTGAAAGCTATATAGTTTCATGGGGAGATGCTAAATGCTAGCAGTTTCTAGCAATGGTTGTTTTTGAACCAGGGAACTGATGTCAGGTGACAAAAATGTGATCTCATGCTGCAAGTATCCCAGCAGTAATATTTGATATTAATTTAAGAACTCTCTGAGAGAGTGAGTGTGCATTTTGTATTTTGTCTTTGACCTGGCAGAATCCGTTAGAAACATCCACTTACCACATCTGCGCTAGCTGTGCTGTAAGTAAGTTAACTAGGGTACAGTAACTTCTTTTAGATTTAGTAAGGAATATAGTAAAGATTAGTTTAGATGTATTCTGTATTTATTTGAGACTGTCCTGGAATGTTGTTTTAAATATTCCCTGTGATTTTGAACTCTAAAGTTACTGTGATGATTTACTGAGTACTTTCTTGCTCTTTTATTATTTATTATTAAATATATTAACCTACCTTTGTGGCTGATATTTGTGAGACATATTTAAGCTCTTAGTGTACTTGCATATCTATATGGTGACACTGTGAAGGCCACTTTTAATAGCCTTACTCTTGGTCAAACTACCATTTGGATTAATAGTAACATTACACAGTAGGACTGGACACCCTTTGTTAAGGGCCTTAAAGTAGCTGATAAGGGGTTCTGGTGGCAGCGATTACCTTATAGTCTGGGCAGAAGGAGGCATAGCTAGTAAACCTGTGCCAGCCTTTCCCAGGGGTGTGTGTGTGTGTGTGTGTGTGCGTGTGTGTGTGTGTGTGTGTGTGTGTGTGTGTGTGTGTGTGTGTGTGTGTGTGTGTGTGTGTGTGTGTAAAACAAATCTCCAAGTGTGTGTGTGTGTGTGTGTGTCAGCTACTTGGGCAGGGACATGAAGCACTGGTTGGACAGAGAAAGGGTTGGAGGACATGGCTTGAAACCCTGGCTAAGGACTCAACTCTATAGCTGTGCCAGTGGGGAGTCTTATTGGGAATCTGGACAAAGAGGGAAAAAACAGCTCTAGACTGACTGTGGTCTCTGTGTGTTCTTAAAGGAAATTGCACTTTACTGTGTGTGTACTTGTCATCCTCCCAGTGTGTACATTCTCCAGTGTTAGCAGTGGTAAGGATTGAGGCTCCTTGATTACTGGGCCAGTGTTGGGGCATCACAGCCACTAGCTAACTCATGATTGTAAGTGAAGAGGGGAGAATATGAATAGATAATGTGCAATATGAAGATAGCTTTCTTATGTCAATAAGCTCTGACATATCCCCTTTTCATTATACTGCCTCCACTACCCACATCCACTGATCATTCTTCTAATCTTCCTTAACCTGCACACATGAACAATATTCCTAAGTAAGTAGAAATCACCACAGTCGAGCTGGATATAGGCAACAGTTTATTCAGTTCCAAACACCAAACACAAAGTGAAAAGACCCACACTTAACTCCGTAAAAGTACAAGTAATGTTTTCGTCATCAACTTCATCAGATTCCTAAGTACATGAACTCCTCCACCTGTTAATAGCTCTCCATTTGCAGAGAAAACTACATTCATTTTCTAAGAGATATTTATGACCTTTGATTTAGATGTGGCTAGTAGGATACCACAACTTCCAGCAACACTCTCACATCCCAAACTGGAGAGTCAGTAGACTTTAGCTGAAACCTGGTATCCTATTCATGAACATTACAAATGAGGGGGCTCATAACACACCTTTGGTTTAATCTTAAGCCAAGCTTGAACTTAGTCACCTTATTGCTGAGAATATGGATGAAACTCTTGGTCCTCAAATCCATTGTCTTAATTACATACTGCATTGGTCTTTGGAACCAATATGTTTGTAGTGCTACTCTAGTAGCCACAGGATTTCATATCACCTCCCAAAAGATTTTCTAGACAACACAATCTTATTCTCCAAGGCTACAAAACACATTGATGATATTAACAAATCCTGTGACCTGACCATCATCTGTAGAAGGACAACAGTTTTTTCCACAGCTTCATAGCTAAAATAGGATCTTCACTGCTCCTGCTTAATCAGAGGTTTGACTATTGTATAAAATCTCCTGCAGCACCTTGCATATGCAACAGTATCCAGCACATTCAGCATTGCTATGCATGTGTCATTCAGTTCTGTAGCTTTACCATATTGGAATTGTTTAATTCCTGCAGTTTGTTCATCTATTGAAATGGAACCTGTTTCTCCATCTACTAATGGACCTGCTTCCTCAGAGGAGGGAGTATTCATCAGACTATGGACTTTTTCAAAGTGTTCCTTCTCCTCTCATCGGGGATCCCAATTTAGGTTATTGGTTCTCTTCCCATACTGAGAGTGGCCTAGGCACTTCTGATGGCCTTGCCAACGTTATCCCACATCTGAGCCTCCACTTCAGCACTTGCCACAGCTACTGCCTTGTTGGTACATCTCATTCAGTTCAAGGGATCCCCTTTCATAGCATTGCATAGGATGACTCTTTAGCCTGACTGCTGTCTTTGCGACTAGTGTCCAGAAGTGGGTCATTGGATTGGAACTATGGTAAAGATCAACCATTTTTTGACCACATCTTGTTGCTGTCACCCAACTACTGAGACATTGAATAGGGTCTATTCAGACTTCAAATTCCTGACTTCCATATGTATATGATGGAAACTCTTATGAGCAAGAGAGGTAGTTAAACTCATCATGCACAAAAGCAGGTGCCCAGAACACATGACCTCATGTCTAATGACATAACCGCAAAGTCATTCATTGACCTTTGTCCAACGGAGCTCTGGTACCCTCTGCAGTTATGATCATCCTTGCATATGGATTTGGTGTTTTTTTTTTTTTTTGTGGACAGTCAATGACTAACACAGAAACCCCAGAACAATTCTCTACTTGAGTTCAAACCAGTCAAATATTCATCCCAATCATACCTCTGCAGCTATATCCATCATTTCCTGCATAAGCATTGCAGTCTCCCAGTAGAGCTACATAATCTGTAGGATGCTACCCTACTGAGCATTCCACCTTAGTCCCTAAGAAGGCTGAAGATTCTGAAAAGATGTCACATGCATATGCACAGTTAAAAACCTTTCATTGTGTAACTCAGTCCAGTTGAGTGACCCCATCATTTAATGTTACAAACACTAATGAAATGTACACACCTGGAAATTTGGGACTATCTCCACATCTACTTGGGGTGTCATCTGAGGAACAACTTCATAAATTAAGACATCTGGTTCTTGAATCAGAGCTGTTTGTAGACATAAGACCAGCTAAACCTAGCTGCTACATTTCAAAAATGTGCATAAGCTGCAGCTCCTTTTGGAGCAGTGAGGTGGCACACAGAGTCCTAATCACCAGCTCCCATTTTCCATATTCTGTCCATCCAGATCAATCCGTCTTTGGCCAGTCTCTGCCTGTCTCAGCCCTTCAGATTGCAGGCAGTAAATTCACATGGCAGCTCCACATAGCTTCTTCAAGCTGAGCCAAGCTGGTCTTAATGGGTCACCTGCATATCTGTTATTTGCCACTGAATGCCACTTCCATGTCTGGCTCCCAGGTTGAGTTCCATTAACCATGTTTCGGGTATGATTCTTGTATTCATTAAATGAGCTATCTTGGTGGGGGGGGGGGGCATTTGGATCATTATTAGGTTAGAGAGAGAGAGAGAGAGAGAGAGAGGGAAAGAAACAGAGAGAAGATACTCAGTTTGATACTGCAGAAATCAAACATTTCATACAGTGTATGTAGTCAGTTTGTATCTGGATTCTTCTTCCAGTAAGCTGTATTTATTATAATACTAGGATCATTCACCTTTTTGGTACCAGTGGATACTACTTCCTGGCATGACGTGTGCTCAACAAATAAAAATACTGCTGCAGCAAAATCATAAAATGAGAAAAAACAAAACTCATCAAATAGCAAATTAAAAAGCAGTTCAAAATATACAAGTCACTATTGATCAATATACTGCAGAGGTTGAATATGTGAAGAAAATCTCTATAACATATAGGCTGCTGATACATTTTTTCTCCTATAATTCATTCAAACTGTCACCTGATCAAGGACTTCATGAATTGTATTTTCAAGAAAGCATTTATCACAATAACACAGCTAACAGATGTACAAGCCTTCCAGCTTTATGCTTGCTGTAGCTATCTGGGATGCAGACATATTTTTGTTTTAAAAAAGCCACAGTTTTGACTGTGTATAAAATATGAAGATGCTATTTCTTACTTTGGTATTACAGAGTGCAATAAATAATAATTATAATTTAAATTGCTAAATATTAATTTAAAACATTCAGATTAACACTTTCAGAGACTACCCCTCCCGCCAGAGTTTCCACAGAACCCGTACACATGCTGGCCTAGATTTTCTCACAATGTGCATGAACTGAGTTGAATTATTAATTGGTGAAAATATTTATAATCTACACATACAGTGGTAACAGCAGACTGAGCTGAACTAGTAACTGGAAAATATATTTCTATCTACACATTAAGTGGTAGCATCATTTTCTTATGCTGGTGAATAGATCAGAAAACCATTCTCATATAATGTTATTCTATAGTAGGAAAAAAAGTATAAGTTAATTTTTATTTCACTATATTTAATTTATATTATCATAAAACAGCAGTGGTCTCAATCCTGCTAGTATCTTATCAGTTTTAATATTCTGGCAGTACATAGCACTAAGGGTTAGTTATCTTACCTATGATACAACAGTTAATTGCTCAGACAGTCACTTAAGAGAACAATTTTTTTTCCCCCGGAAGAGCTTCAGTTAAAGGAAATTAATTCAACACTTCCTACTCTGTTTGATTCTTCTGCTCTTTCTTATGAAACCAAATGAATGAATAATAATTATTTGTGCCTCTTATTATAGCCTTTCCTATGGAATGTGATTGAAGAAGCTGCATGGAAGTAAAGCGAATATCTTAAAAAGTATACAGGTATATAAGCTGAGTTGTAGTTGCCTTACAGCTCCTCACATCATACATATTAATTTTATCTAGATCATGTCATTCTATTGAAGACCAAGTTAAATGCTTCTACTGAGCAAGATTTAATTCACTTCACTGTAGTTCAGCGGATGTCTGGTTCTACTCTAATGTTCAACAATGGCCATTCATGTGGGGTAAGGTAAATCTTGTGCCTCAAGGTGCAGTAATCTCAAAAATTATTATTATTATGTTGTGGGATGCAGAGGGTGCATCATGGTATATAATGCCTTTGCCCCCCCAAGCCAATTATGTTTGCGAGTTTCAAACAAAGCAGGGAGCCATATATTCATCATAGGTTGATAGATTCATAGGTGTATACTAGCATATCTCCCCATTTTCCAGGTTTTTGCAGAATGCCCAGATTTTTGCCTCATATTTTTTCATCTGTTCCACATAAAATTTGTAGTTTTCTGGCAAATCACTGGGATGATCTGAGGATTGAAGTCATTAAATACTTAAAGGCATTATATACCATGATGCACCCTCTGCATCCCACAACATAATAATAGACTACTAGAATTTCATTACTTCACTCAATTCTGATACTCCCTTTACTAAATGACATATATCTTAAATTCTCAACCTCTAATGAAATTGCTCTTAGAATAAACAAAGTTCATAACTCCTATATTCTCCAGTTCTACACTATTCTGTATTCAAATGACTTCACATCCTGTTTGGAGTGTTACTATTCTATGTTATTCTTCTGTATATTTTTACCTGTTTAGAAGTATTGTAGCCGAACATAGTCTTATAGTTCTGTGTTTTTTTTTTTGCTTATTACTTGTATAATCTGATATCTTGAATTTTTGATATTTTGCAATAATTTTTTTCTCATTAGTAGTATTGTAGTGGAGCTTTTCTCCTCGGGCCTCCACTGAAAATGGACATGTATCCAGTTGGACTAGCCCGGTAAACAAATGTAAAATAAAAATAAAAATAAAATAAATAAATAATGACCAAATAACGTAGAGGAAAGCAGTGCTTAAATGAACACCGAAGTGTAATGACTAGTATCCAACCAAAAAGCACTGAAGAAAGATCAGGCACGGATCTGGGTGTGAAAAGAACTTTATTTTTATTTATTTATTTATTTATAAATAAAAATAAATAAATAAATAAATAAATAGTATCCAACCAAAAAGCACTGAAGAAAGATCAGGCACGGATCTGGGTGTGAAAAGAACTTTATTTATTTTTATTTATTTATTTATTTATAAATAAAAATAAATAAATAAATAGTATCCAACCAAAAAGCACTGAAGAAAGATCAGGCACGGATCTGGGTGTGAAAAGAACTTTATTTTTATTTATTTATTTATAAATAAATAAAAATAAATAAATAAATAAATAGTATCCAACCAAAAAGCACCGAAGAAAGATCAGGCACGGATCTGGGTGTGAAAAGAACTTTAATAAAATGTGGATGAAAATGTGGTGATTAAGTTAAAGAGTTTATGTTTTTAAGTCGTATTAAAGTTTTTTTCATACCCGGATCTGTACCTGATCTTTCCTCAGTGCTTTTGGTTGGTTACCAGTCATTAAATAATGGCATGCATTTGAGTTTCAGACTTCAAATCCTTCAGAAAATGTGTGCCAACATAAACCCTGTTACTCTAGCAATTCTCTAAGTTTGTAAGAGCAATATTTAAAATCTGTCTCTATTTTTGGGCCTTTGTCCCTCCATTTTCTCAGGCGTTATCCAGATTTTTTGCATTAAGATGTTGAGAGGTATGTATATTAGGCTAATGACCACTAGGACCTTTTTAAGCCTAGCCATGCATCACAAATCTTTGACAAGTTCTGGTATCCTTGTGAGATGACCAAGGCTGTTATCTCTTGCAAGGAGTTCTGTGACTGCTGATTTTGGCAACATGGTTACAATAAAGTAATCTTCAGAGACATGACTTTGACTATATAAGTGTGTTACCAATTTATCAGAAAAGTACTCTTTTTGTGGGGGGATATGTATCAGTGTGCTGTTGGTGGAAGGTGTTTGAAAGCAATGCCTCTTTATTTTTTTCTTTATCAACAGGTAGATCCTGAGGTGTAGGAAAACGTTAGAATTTATGTAAGCTATTTCTCAGCAAGTTTGTTTAATCCATATTAGAGAATTCTACTTTAATTTTGTTACCTAAGTGTCCTTTTAAGTCTTAGACCTATAGGTCATTAAATTGTAGGTATTTTCTGTTTGCTACACAGAGAATATATCTTCATATTGAAGCATTAAATTAAATGATTGTGTTAGCCTTCCTTGAATATCTTCAGTAAGGATTCTCACAGCTCACCTTTCAGTGTATGTATTCAGTACTGCTGTCTAACAGATTAACATGTGACTAAATTTCACACTGCTTTCATTAAGTAGTGTGTGTGTGTGTGTGTGTGTGTGTGTGTGTGTTCTTGCGCTTTGGAAGGACCAGTAAAAACATTACGTCTCTTGCAGGAAGCCTGCATCTAGAGCCAGTGTGCTCAGGGTTATCAGTAGGTAGTTAAGCTTGCAATACTACAAGTGGAAATCTGACCTGTCATTAGGTAAGACACAAGCGGGGTTAACCAACTGTTTAATGGCTTAGTTAAATCTGTTTAGTGTGGTCCTTTTGTAGCTCTGGTGTAAGAATAAAGGGCGAAGTGTTAATTTTGGGAAAAAAAGTGGAGTTAAGTTCTTAGGGAAACCCATCTTGTGGGTAATATATGTATGGGTAATTCAACAATTAAGAATCTTAATGAGTATGAAGAACTAGTGATCAGAATATCTCACTCCTTTAGGTTAAAAAAAAATGCTCGAATAGTTAAAAGTAAAGCTCTGAAAATTATAGGGTTAATGCTGAAAAATATGTCTACACATTCATACACTGATAAAATTATTTGTTTCTTATATCAGTCTTGGAGTATAATTCACTCTTCTCTGTTTATAATAAAGATACCAGTCAAGGTACTGTGCTCCAAATCAAATTACCTCTGACCTTTATATATTATGTCGAGCTGGATGTTTGGTTGTGCTCCTCTTCCTTTGCCTTTTCCTCTGCTAGCAGTACTGAATGATCACTAGCTCTTTAACTTCACTGCTGCCAGAATTTGAAAAGAAGTTGTTCAAAATAAGGAATTTACTGTTTGAAAATTCATACTTAGCCGGACATATATAGAGCAACTTTGTAACAAAAGGGTTACACGTCTGGAAATGTTCAAATGGAGTTGAAGCAAATTTCCAGTTTTGTCATGAACTACTCAAGTTGATACAGGTATTTCACTTTTAAAAATGATTATAAAAGACACCAAGTTTAAAATATCTGTACTTGATACTGAGTTAAGGGCACTGAATGAGGAAAAATGTATTGTTTGCTAACATTAAACAACAATATACCAATATTTTTCACAAGATGGACATCAGTATTAATAAAAATAGGGAGAGTAAAATGCATAAGTTACAAAGAGACAAAACAGACTATGAGCATGGGAAGGCTTGCCCATTACCATGGCAAGGGCAGGGTAATAGAAATGTTTCCTAAAGTGACAATTTGATACTGATGTTTTAAGTACATTGGTCACTGAGACTTTCCAATTGGCACACTCAAAACAATTATGGCTCAAGACTCGATTTGAAATCCCAAAGGAGAGAGAGACATTTGTGAAATGTTGGGGCAGGGGCAGATTCAAATGTTAGGTTTAAGTAAATGTGGTTGTAATAAACCAGTTTGTTTATTCCATGGAATCTTTTAAGGTATTTAATTTATCTGTTGTTGACTTTTCTGAATCTATTATGCATGTTTTTATGAAAGGCTTTAACTTCATTCCAAACTTTAAGCTAGGCATTGTTCAAGCTATTACACCACTGAAGTTATTCACCAGTTGTTTTTTGTTGACAAAGCTGCCAGTGTTAAAGCTGAAGTTTTAAGGAGGAAGAGTACATTTTTACCACCTCCAACCCTATGAAAGACTAAGTTTCACCAGACCGTTTAATTAGTGAGGAGAGGGGGTTATAAAATATGCTTGCTGGTGACAAACATATTCACATTATGAAACCAGACAAGGGTGGGGGAGTTATTATGAACAGCATTGATTACTCTTCAAAAATATTCCTCTTACTCTCTAATTAAAGTACCTATAATAGAGGCTCCCTGAATGAAATAAATGCTGCATATGCCAAACTGGATTTTCAATTACTTGGTATGGTATTACAAGAGGATATGGAAGGTGAGCTGTGGGAATACCTGAATGTGGCTAAGCCAAAGATGGCATCAATTTTCAGTATTCCTAAAATACATAAAAATGCTTGATATCCCCCATTGATATCCCCCGTTGAGACCAATAGTTTTGGCAAAGGGCTCTAAAACTGAGCCATTAGATAAGCTTTTAGATTTTAAGGGTAAATCAGTGTTGGAATTTGAAACATGTATTTTAACAGATTCCTGGCATTTCCTGGAGACATTAAATTCATTGGATTTTAAAGAGGACATTATTTTTGTAACTGTGGACATAGTTGATTTGTATTCGATCATCCCCATGATATTGCACTAGAGTGGTGTTATTCTTCCCTTTCTGAATACATATCTCTATCTAGTCAAGAAGTGCGAGTGGTCACGCCCTTGCTTAATTTAACCCTCAATAACAACTTTATATGTTTTGAGGGAGAATATTATCACCAGATTTCAGGGGTTGCTATGGGCACAACTTGTGCCCCCATATATGCCAACATTCTATTGGCTATGTGGGAGAAGAGGGCTGTTTTCACTCCCAAATGTCTGGCACTGACACATGGCTACTACCATTTCCTGAATGATGTATTAATTCTTTGGAAGAGTAGTGTGAATGAATAGGAATATGTTCTTGACTAATGGTAGAATTCAACCTCTTTTTTAAAGTTCACCTATTCCAGTAGTAGAAATAATATCAACTATCTTGACATTATAAACAAGGTTTAATAAAATTAGCGCTTTCAGAATAGTCAGTGCTCTTCCTTCATCAGATACAAATCAAATGCATTTTTAGTAGTTTTATAATAAAACTACGTACCAATTAAGCAATTAAAACAATCACATGACATAAAAATTTGTGTTTTTGTAAAATGATAACCAACTTCAAATCACAAAATACTATGTCATAAATAGATCAGAATTACTTCCATTTATCTCCTTTGTATAAAGGTTGGAGTTCTTTATGAAAAACACAAATACATGCTTAAAAAGTCTGCATACGTCCCTTCCAATAAAAAGTACTTAAATCACATTAGGAGGCTAAAATGTCCTCTTAACTAAGTGTTAAATATAAAAGCTAGAAAACTAGTAAATAACATTGAAGCTAGGAAATTATTTAAAAACATTAAAGCCAAAAAATTAACGCTTTAATGCTAGGAGTTTAAGAAAGCATTTAATAGAAATGCTTCCATTTAGCCCTGGCGGAACATGGGCAGCACTCCTAATTTGCCATAACAGTTCCTCTATTTCTAGTTTAATCTGCCATGGCCCCCCTCTCTCATCTTGTACCACTTGTTTAAGTACAGTGAATTTAAAGTCATGGTTAGGAAACAGATGTATATGCTTAGCCAAAGTGTTTGTCATGTCTCCTTTGACAATATCGTATTGATGCTCGTATATACGCTGTTTAAGTTTCCTCTCTGTCTTCCCTATGTAAAAAGCGGTACAGTTTTGACAGATAGCAACTTAAACAATTCCCTTGGTATCACAAGTATATATACCTTGTACTTTATAAGTTTTCCCATTGATTATGAATTGGTATGCAGGATTTAAATGCCTACATTGTTGGCAAGATCCACATTTGATCATGCCTTTATTTCTAAACAATGGAGGTTTCTTATGGTATTCAAGCACTGATTTTAAGTTGTGCCCATGTCGATAAGTGATTTTAGGGTGGTCTCCAAAGAGGCCTTTAAGACTATTATCTTCAGAAATAAAGGCCCAATTTTTATTCAAAATTTCTCTAATAGGGGCATGGTCGCAATTATATGTAGACAAGAAACTAATGGTGAAATTTTGAATACTACTGTCTGAAGAATTAGTTTGTCTATCTGTGCAGTTAACTTCATCAGCTGTTATATTCATAGATAATAAAGGTTTGAAGTGTCCTGTTTGCCTTTTGGTAGTTACTTCTGCGATAATCTTAGAAATTAATGCTATAGGATAGCCTCTATTGAGAAACATATTCCTAAGCAATTCACATTCCTTCATATAATCGTTGTCATCTAAAATCATTCTAGCTGCCCTAACAATCTGTCCTTTAATGACAGCCTTTTTCTGATGATAAGGATGGCAGCAAGAAAAATGAAGGAGTGAATTAGAGTAAGTAGGTTTCCTAAAGATAGTGCTTTTAAACCTACCATGCAACACATCTTTGTATATGTGAATGTCCAAGAAATTGATGTTATCAGACTGTAGATTGTAAGTAAATTCGAGGAAGTGTGTCAAAGATGTGATAGAAGTTATGAAATCATGGACGATTTCGCTGGGGCCTTGCCATAGTACAAACATGTCATCTTGGTAACGAGTATACCAAGCGACATTTTTTTGGAAAAGAGTGTTCTTAAATAATAACCTATTCTCCCAATATGCCATAACGCAATTCGCAAAGCTTCCTCTGCAGGTAGACCCCATGGCGACCCCGTTTTTTTTAAGATATATTTTTCCGTCAAACCACATAAAGTTGTTAGCAAGGACAATCTCCAAAAGAGTTATAACTACATAGATTGTGTTTTCGCTGATTTTCTTTTGTGCCATAAATTCTCTGATCCATTCTAAACCCAAGGCTTGAGGGATCACTGTATACAAGTCTCTGACATCAATTGTCAGGAACTTGTAATCAGAATGAAATGGAATCTTACTGAGTTCACTTAAAAAGCTCCAAGAATCTTTACATATTTGCCGCTCCTGCTGTATCAAAGATTTTAAGATAGTGTCCACATATTTGGCACAACCATAAGTAATAGACCCTCGACCATCTACTATGGGTCTAAATGGAGGGTCAACAAAGCTCTTGTGGATCTTTGGTGTGCCGAATAGGGCCGGTGTTTTAGGAGCCAGCATTGTTAAAAAGTTAAACAAATCAATGTCAGTAGCCCTTTCTAACAGCAAAGCATCTAAAGTGTCCTTGATTTTCTTGAAAGCTATGTTTGTTTCATTCAAACTTGCTGTATAATAAATTGTGGTGTCTAAATGTTTAGTGATACTCATAATGTATGCATGATGGTCCATAAAGACCAAACCACCGCCCTTGTCGGGCTTCATTACACGTATATTACAATCCTTGAGCAATTGGATAAAATCACGTTCGTTATTATTTATATTGATACCCTCTTTTTTATTTTTGATATTACTTAAAGATCTAAAGTCAATTTCACACATTTTCTCAAAAAAGAGAATATTAGGGTGCAAATGTGGATTGAACAAACTAGGCACTCTAAATGAGCTGTGGACTAATGAAGTAGAACCCAGTAAGGCAGTGAGGTTGATTTTCCGTGTAAATAATTTAAGATCAACAATGGTGTTTACCAGATTCATATGAGAATCAGGTACAAAAGTTAAACCCACAGCAAAAAAGTCAATTATATCCTGGGGAATATTTAAATCTGTTTAATTATAGATGTGAAAGTCCCCTCTTGTATTCGTTAGAATTTGTGGGTTTAATAAGTCAATCCTGTTCATTTCCTCCGCTGGTACCTCTTGTTCCTTGTTCAACCCTGGTTCCCCTTCACTTTCGCTTTCTTCGTTGGGTTGAATTGGCCCCCTTGAAAACCCTGGTGGTGGCTTGTAGATGGTTGAGGGCTATCGTGATTCACGTTATGGGCCTGAGCATAGGCTTGACCGTTGGTGTTGTTAGAATTATTTTTGATTCGATCACTCCTACGCAAGGTAGGTGTTTGCCCCAATGTGTTATTAATGTGTGCGTTGGGACTATTGTCACACAACCCTTCATTGTTTGAATTAAGTTCATTTAAGTTTTTAGAAAGGTTGACAGATGTGAAAATGGGTGGTGGAGGAGGATATGCTTTATTATTAGCATATTGTTGTATATCCCTGGTGATTTTTCTCTTCTTAGTTTGGGCCATCTTATTGATACTAGCTTCGATGCTATTAAAAATCCTCGTATATTCATATTTGTAATGAGGAAAATCCACGCTAGTTTTAATTGCATGTTCTAACAATTCTAATTCACTTTTCAAGGATTTAATTAAAGATTTGTAATGATTAATAAGTGCCCTGATAAACTCATAGCCTTGTTTATTAAACAAATCCAACAGCTGACAATGAAAATCAGACCCATCGATTAAACCGACGGGATACCTCCACTGTCTTAATCCTTTTGGTATTATTTCTTTTGCTAGACATTCCTCCAAATATGCTATTTCTAATTGTAGTTTCCTACAATTAAATAGTTTTTGGTCAAAATCATTGATGTCATTTAAAAGGTTACTCACCCCTGAGGTGTCAGGAGAAGCTGCAGACTGTGAACAACTGTTGTTAAAAAAGTTTTTGTTGTTAAGGAAAACGCCAATAAATGGTAAAGGAACTTAATTCCAACAATGAAGGGTTGTGTGACAATAGTCCCAATGCAGACATTAATAACACATTGGGGCAAACACCTACCTTGCATAGGAGTGATCGAATCAAAAATAATTCTAACAACACCAATGTTCAAGCCTATGCTCAGGCCCATAACATGAATCACAATAGCCCTCAACCATCTACCAGCCACCACCAGGGTTTTCAATGGGGCCAATTCAACCCAACGAAGAAAGCGAAAGCGAAGGGGAACCAAGGTCGAACACAGAACAAGAGATACCAGCGAAGGAAATAAACAGGATTGACTTATTAAACTCACAAATTCTAACGAATACAAGAGGGGACTTTCACATCTATAATTACACAGATTTAAATATTCCCCAGGATATAATTGACTTTTTTGCTGTGGGTTTAACTTTTGTACCTGATTCTCACATGAATCTGGTAAACACCATTGTTGATCTTAAATTATTTACACGGAAAATCAACCTCACTGCTTTACTGGGTTCTACTTCATTAGTCCACAACTCATTTAGAGTGCCTAGTTTGTTCAATCCACATTTGCACCCTAATATTCTCTTTTTTGAGAAAATGTGTGAAATTGACTTTAGATCTTTAAGTAATATCAAAAATAAAAAAGAGGGTATCAATATAAATAATAACGAATGTGATTTTATCCAATTGCTCAAGGATTGTAATATACGTGTAATGAAGCCCGACAAGGGCGGTGGTTTGGTCTTTATGGACCATCGTGCATACATTATGAGTATCACTAAACATTTAGACATCACAATTTATTATACAGTATGTATGAATGAAACAAACATAGCTTTCAAGAAAATCAAGGACACTTTAGATGATTTGCTGTTAGAAAGGGCTATTGACACTGATTTGTTTAACTTTTTAACAATGCTGGCTCCTAGAACACCAGTCCTATTCGCCACACCAAAGATCCACAAGAGCTTTGTTGACCCTCCATTTAGACCCATAGTAGATGGTCGAGGGTCTATTACTTATGGTTGTGCCAAATATGTGGACACTATCTTAAAACCTTTGGTACAGCAGGAGCGGCAAATATGTAAAGATTCTTGGAGCTTTTTAAGTGAACTCAGTAAGATTCCATTTCATTCTGATTACAAGTTCCTGACAATTGACATCAGACACTTGTATACAGTGATCCCTCAAGCCTTGGATTTAGAATGGATCAGAGAATTTATGGCACAAAAGAAAGTCAGCGAAAACACAATCTATGTAGTTGTAACTCTTTTGGAGATTGTCCTTGCTAACAACTATATGTGGTTTGACGGAAAAATATACCTTCAAAAAACCGGGGTCGCCATGGGGTCTCCCTGCGGAGGAAGCTTCGCGAATTGCATTATGGCATATTGGGAGAATAGGTTATTATTTAAGAACACTCTTTTCCAAAAACATGTCACTTGGTATACTCGTTACCAAGACGACATGTTTATACTATGGCAAGGCCCCAGCGAAAATCGTCCATGATTTCATAACTTCTATCACATCTTTGACACACTTCCTTGAATTTACTTACAATCTACAGACTGATAACATCAATTTCTTCGACATTCACATACACAAAGATGTGTTGCATGGTAGGTTTGAAAGCACTATCTTTAGGAAACCTACTTACTCTAATTCACTCCTTCATTTTTCTAGCTGCCATCCTTATCATCAG
Organism: Protopterus annectens; assembly: GCF_019279795.1. NCBI lineage: Eukaryota > Metazoa > Chordata > Ceratodontiformes > Protopteridae > Protopterus > Protopterus annectens. The sequence continues at coordinate 547,084,746 of NC_056749.1, forward strand.
AAAAAGGCTGTCATTAAAGGACAGATTGTTAGGGCAACTAGAATGATTTTAGATGACAACGATTATATGAAGGAATGTGAATTGCTTAGGAATATGTTTCTCAATAGAGGCTATCCTATAGCATTAATTTCTAAGATTATCGCAGAAGTAACTACCAAAAGGCAAACAGGACACTTCAAACCTTTATTATCTATGAACATTCCAGCTGATGAAGTTAACTGCACAGATAGACAAACTAATTCTTCAGACAGTAGTATTCAAAATTTCACCATTAGTTTCTTGTGTACATATAATCTCGACCATGCCCCTATTAGAGAAATTTTGAATAAAAATTGGGCCTTTATTACTGAAGATAATAGTCTTAAAGGCCTCTTTGGAGACCACCCTAAAATTACTTATCGACATGGGCACAACTTAAAATCATTGCTTGAATACCATAAGAAACCTCCATTGTTTAGAAATAAAGGCATGATCAAATGTGGATCTTGCCAACAATGTAGGCATTTAAATCCTGCATACCAATTCATAATCAATGGGAAAACTTATAAAGTACAAGGTAGATATACTTGTGATACCAAGGGAATTGTTTATGTTGCTATCTATCAAAACTGTACCGCTTTTTACATAGGGAAGACAGAGAGGAAACTTAAACAGCGTATATACCAGCATCAATACGCTATTGTCAAAGGAGACATGACAAACACTTTGGCTAAGCATATACATCTGTTTCCTAACCATGACTTTAAATTCACTGTACTTAAACAAGTGGTACAAGATGAGAGAGGGGGGCCATGGCAGATTAAACTAGAAATAGAGGAACTGTTATGGCAAATTAGGAGTGCTGCCCATGTTCCACCAGGGCTAAATGGAAGCATTTCTATTAAATGCTTTCTTAAACTCCTAGCATTAAAGCTTTAATTTTTTGGCTTTAATGTTTTTCAATAATTTCCTAGCTTCAATGTTATTTACTAGTTTTCTAGCTTTTATATTTAACACTTAGTTAAGAGGACATTTTAGCCTCCTAATGTGATTTAAGTACTTTTTATTGGAAGGGACATATGCAGACTTTTTAAGCATGTATTTGTGTTTTTCATAAAGAACTCCAACCTTTATACAAAGGAGATAAATGGAAGTAATTCTGATCTATTTATGACATAGTATTTTGTGATTTGAAGTTGGTTATCATTTTACTAAAACACTAATTTTTATGTCATGTGATTGTTTTAATTGCTTAATTGGTACATAGTTTTATTATAAAACTACTAAAAATGCATTTGATTTGTATCTGATGAAGGAAGAGCACTGACTATTCTGAAAGTGCTAATTTTATTAAACCTTGTTTACATCGTTTCTGTATTAATTCGCCTTTTTTTTTGTTTTTTACAAGTTTTGTGTTATTAATTTTGTTTACTTATCTTGACATTATATTTGGGAAGAATATGGACGCATGTTGCTAATCCCGAAGGAGACTATTTCAAGCACTTATCTCCACTATGATAATTGTCACTCTTTTTTTCAAAAAAGTCCATTGTTAAAGGAAAGATGGTCAGTCTCTCACATCTTATTTCTGATAGTACTTTGATTGACACTGAGTTCCACCATTTAATTTATTTTTGGACAGAGGTTACCCTATGCAGATGTTAAGGAAAACAGGACCGAAGTGGAAGGACATTGACACAACTGCTTTGCATCCATTCTAAGACTTGATATAGATTTATGTATAGAGATGAACATGAGTATTATAACCACTGGCATTGAACATAAGGACTTGCTTAATGCGACTACCCCGTTATTTGTAGTATCATTCAGTATCAGCACTCACCAATGTGTTAGTGTTATTAAGCTGTACTGGGATATTATGTTTATGGAAGAACTTAAAAATGCCTTGGAATGGCTCCTGTAGTAGTTTATTCAAGAGGGAAGAATATTAAAATATTTTTAAAGCTTGCATCTGCAAAATCTTCATTGACCCAGAGTAACATGCAGAAATGTGGGTTCTGAAACACGTGCAGGTACATTCTTCAGGGCCCATATATAGTAGTCCACAATTTTGAGAGGACCTTTTCATGCCCAAGGAAATGTAACTGCAATAGTACTTATGTTGTACATTTGGCTAGCTGCAATTCGTGCAATGCATTCTACATGGGGAAAACTATCAGCAAGTTGAAAGATAGACTAAGGAAACATTATTATCATATAAGGGAAAAGAAAAATACTAATGCCCTTTATAAGCATACCACTGTTTGTCCTAATTTCAAGAGATTTTTATTTTTTGTCATCAACAGAGATATGGTGAAATCTCTGTGTGGGAATAGATACCTTGCTTGAGTTAAAGAAACTTAATTGGCAACATAGGCTGAATGCCACAGTTGCACCTGGCCTAAATGATTCTGTTTCCTTGGCAAATGTTTTAAAAATCAAAGCAGCTACTGTTTTATTTTAGCTAAACTTTTTTATTTATTACTTAGCATTTTATTCCAGGTTTCATTAAACATATGTAGTGATCTGGTGGTTTAACTTCATTTCATAGTATCATTTTATGGTATTTTTTTAACAATTTTCTATTTATCATTTGCTTTTATCCTACATGGAGTGTAATTTTATTTGTGAATGTATTAATTTATCCAGGTTGTCAGATGTTCATTGGTGGTCAACATATATATATATATATATATATATATATATATATATATATATATATATATATATATATATATATATATATATATATATATGTATATATATATATTGTGGTATGTTTGGTTACACCAGAATTACTCTGATGAAGTCTGTTTAAGAAAGTTTTAAGATGAAAGCACTCAGTGTTTCATACATCGTCATACAGTTATGACAGTGGTTTCCTGTTTTTTTTATTTTTTGGCATGTTTATGTCTTTTGGACACTATAGGAATCAAGTATGTCTGTCTGTCTGATGCATTATACTTATTTACAGATTATTATTTTTCCCTTGTAACTTTATGACCACCAGCAGGAAGCTTTATTTTTATTTTTTTACACTGAACAAGTTAACTGTCTGTTAAATATGCAAGAAAAGTCTGAGTCACTGATTGCTGGTTCTGCTTCCTTTTTCTGGCAGCAGGGTTCCTGACAGGAAGATGAAGAATTAATTGCTCTGAAAAAAAAATTAGCTAGCATATAGTATTCTTGAAGTTAAAGGGCTTTTAGCAAGATATTACTTTGTTTTCATTTTCAAATATTATAGATCAGGGGTTCCTTTGCTATAGGAAATGAGTTTTTTTATAAATAGAAAGTGAATTTAATAAATTACAAAAAGAGTAATAAGATGCAGACTGCAGGCACCTGGGAGAATATGTATATATTAAAGATAAATGTTTTAATGTGTCAAACTAGAAGATAATGAAAAAAAAAACAGTTGAAAATGTTTATCTTAGGGGTTTCTTTATATCTGGAAATAATTAACTGGAAGACTTTTCAAAGGTGGATGTCCAACAGGATGGTTTGACAACAGATTGGTTTAACCCACATTTAACATTTGGAATGCATTGCTGTGTATCAGTTATTCATGGCTACAGGACCCAAGTCTTAAAATGTTGTCAGATCCTTTGTATTCATGTATGACTACCTGTTTATATATGTATCTGTCTGTCTGCCTCACTGCATCTACTTACCTGTCATTAACAAACTTTATTAAAATTTTCAGACACTGGGGGTGAAGAGAGTGCAAAATAAAACTATTTAAAACACATATATTATACAGCTAACAAGTAAGTAGTGTACAGTATAAGTAAATACATATATGGAAATGTTATTTCAATACACGATGACATGCCCAAGTTCTAACATATGCTTCAAAACCAACAAAAAGACTCTGAAGATGGTGGGAGATTTGGGCACGATTAATAACCATGGTAACCTTTACTAAGGATAGTTGGTTAGTGATAGCTGGTTGTAGAAAGACTATATCAAAACACGGTGCAACTAATGTAAAATGTGAATGCTGTAGGCTAAATGTGGAGACATTTGTACAACAGGGCAGAGCAGAATTGCAAAAGTGAATGCCTTGTGTAAAGTGCTGAATGGTCTTGAATGCATAAGGAAGATAGAGGAAGCTAAATAAAAAAAACATGCCATAAGGAAGTGAGATGGAATGATCAAATCAAATTACAGCAAAGAGGGATTATACTAATTTACAGTTGCTGCAGGAAGCAACTGAATGGGTGAGGCTAACTGGAATGAGATGTGGGCTATATTATGACAAGTCAGTGACAGTTTAACTGTGATCAAATGGCAGAGAAGTTTGGTCACTTTTTTCCACAGGATTGCATAAGTTCAGACTCGTAGCTGCTTTATTAACTGTATACATCCCAGATATCTGATTGAGATAAAACCAAGCAATGGTCACATTTTACATCATTTTACTGAAACACACAAACACATACACAAGCACAAACAAGCACTCTATCCCTACTAAGCTATGTCAATGAGAGATTCATTGTGGTGAAATGACAGCAAAAATATTTCAACTTCATGAACAGGCTGCATTTGTGCCCGTCAATTACAGTCACTTTATTGGAAGTATACACCTCAGGTGTCCGATTGTCATCAAATGAATACATACATACAGACATAAATAATACATTTCAGCTCATTGATTTCAGATGTATACAGAACAATGCAATGCAATCTCTTCCCCCCACCACACACCAATCAGAGACATTTTGACAGTATACCTCTAATGTCTGATTTTGATGGTCAAGAGGAGAAGGTAAACACTTGCACCACACCACACTCATCCCATAGTACCACTAAACCTACAACACTAAAATCCACACATAGAAACAGAAAAACATTCGCAGAGGCTCTCAATAATAATCTGCTCAAAACACAGAGACCTCCAAAGCAGAAACGCAAGCAACCTCCACCCTTCAACACAATCCAAATGACACGTAGCCCACAGACTCAGTGTGCCAATAAACCACAGCCCATAAGGCAAACCAACGTACCCAACACACTAGTCATAAGTGACTCTATAGTCAGGCACACTGATGTCCCACTCACCAGGCTAAACAAGGAGAAGGTTACTTTCAGGTGCTTGTTGGGTGCCAGGATCCGCCACATAACCCATGCACTCAGGTCACTCCACAACAAGTACAAATATGACTCTGTCATTGTACATGTTGGTGTGAGTGACCTGAGAAGTACCTCCCTGGACTACATGAAAATAGACATGGAAGAGCTCTCCGATCTTGTAGCCTAGGCAGGTGTGACCCTAGCCCTGAGTAGCATCCTGCCATCGCCAAGAATAATACCGCAGTTCAAGGACAAAATCTTTGACTTCAACAATTGGCTAAGCTTCTGGTGTCATTCTAAGGGGATCCAGTATCTGTCTGCCTGGGACGACATGGTTGACAGACCACGATGCTTTGCCAGAGATGGCCTGCATCTGTCGCCCCTGGGATTCTGGATATAGGCTAAGGCTCTTGCTGCCCCTATGGTGCCTTTTTTAAGCAAGGTTCAAATGACAAATTCACCACCATAACAGGAACAGGCAAGCAAAAACTGAGGGTAGTGCTACTCAATGCTAGAAGTCAAAATCTCAAAATGCACCAACTCAAGGCACTCCTTAAAATGGAGAACATCAATGTCTGTGCAGTGAATGAGACCTGTTACAAGGTTCTAGAAAGCACCCCTGCATTACCAGGCTATAACTCATACCACACTTTTTGGCCACCTAACCTCGACCAGAACAACAAAGGCAAAGGTGTGTCCATATTCATTAAGGATATCCACACCTCCAGGCTATTTGAGCAGCATAATGCATCCAAGGTTATCCAAGTGAAACTAACTCTGGGCAAAACTGCAATCCAAATTGTAGCTTGCTACAGATCCCCCATCATGCCCCAGGATTCCCACTCCTGTTTTCTTGATATACTGGAAAATATTAGGGTTCAACCAAACACCCTAATAATGGGCGATTTCAACTACCCCACCATTAACTGGGAAAACTACTCATGTACCAACTCCTTCACTCAACGTTTTCTGGAATTCATAAATTCCAATGCCCTGGATCAACTTATCCACACCCCCACCAGGGGCAACAATATCCTAGACTTAATCATTACCAGCATGAGTGACCGTTGTTCCACACCTGAAATCAACTCCTCGTTGGTCAGATCCGAACATAAGCAAAACACCATAGATATCCGCATCCCGCCCCCACCCACCATTAAGGAAACCATGGTAAAAAATTTCTCCAAAGCCAACTTCATACTTCTTAAGACAGAAGTGGTGAACTTCATGACACCTATGCAGATGGACAATACAGTTACGACTGCTGAATCCTATACAAATGCCCTCTATAAGCACTTACACAAGTGCATGGATCATGCTATCCCAAACAGAACCAAGACACTATCCTCCAAAAAAAGGAAGCAAATCTGGTGGTCCCCTGCCACAAACAAGCTCTACAACAGAAGGAAGAAACTGTTTCAAAAGAGAGTAAAATCCCGTGAGTGGAGGAGCTCCCTGGTCAGCCTCAGTAAAAAGCTGAGATCCCTTATAAGATCCTCCAAAGCTAGCTATGAAAACAAAATCGCTACTGATTCCAAGGGCAACCACAAAGCATTTTATAGCTGTGTCAAGGATCTCAATGGCAACACCCAGATCTGCTCTGAGTTACAGTACAACGGCACGAAAATTGCAGAACCAATTGATATTGTGAACATCCTGGCAGATAGGTTCAGTGGTAACTTTAACCCCCTCTCACCCCCTAAAGGGACCATATCTATACAGGAAGAATGCAGAGTCCCTGTAATCACATCTATGCAGGTAAAATCTGCACTCTCTAAAACCAAAAACACAGCATCCAGGGGATCAGACAACATCCTAGGCTGCATTTTACACAAACTTCAGAATGAACTGGCTCCCCACCTAAGCACTATGTTCAATCATAGTCTCATGTCAGGCTTTGTGCCCACTGAATGGGTCACAGCAACAGTTATCCCACTCCACAAAGGGGGAGCCACCACTGATCCTGGGAAATATCGCCCTATTAGCCTGATGAGCCTGGTCTGCAAGGCCATGGAAAGTATCACCATGGAACTCATAAACAAAGACATTGGTAACCTCCAAACTCTGGACCCCACCTAGTTTGGGTTTGTGAAAGGCAGATCATGCCTCCTGAACCTGATCGACTTCTTTGAGGCAATCACCAAAGCCATAGAGGAGGATAAGGTGGTTCATACAGCCTATCTTGACCTCACCAAGGCTTTCAACACCATCCCTCATTCTGGAATTATAGGTAAACTCACTAATTTAGGCATAAATCCCTACGTCACAAGATGGGTTCTCACTCACTCACTGACAGAACCCACACTGTAAAAGTTGCAGACTCCAAATCTGACTTTAAATTAGTGACAAGTGGACTACTACAGGTTTCGGTCCTGGGATCTCTCCTGTTTGATATCTACTTCTCTGAAGTACAGGCTAACACAGAAGGCATCTGGCTAATGAAGTTCGCAGATGACTGCAAACTAGGAGCCATAGTCAAGTCCCCAAATGATGTGGACATCCTACAGAAGGGCCTCACTGAGACAGATGCCTGCTGTCAGAGGCATGGCCTCAAGCTTAGTGCCAAAAAGTGCATTGTCATCCCCTTTGGTAAAAACTCTGTACTCATGAACTACCACATAAATGGCAGTCTACTTAATGCCAAATGTGTGATAAGAGACCTTGGGACCCAGGTGCACAGTAGTCTCTCCTTTGATAATCGCATCACCACAGTAGTCAGGAAATCCTTCTATGTGGCACACTTCATCACAAAAGGGTTCTCATCCAGGAAAAAAAGAGGTCATTGTTCCCCCTCTACTCAGCACTCATTAGACCCATTATAGAGTACAATGCCCCTTTTGGAATGTACCTCACAAGACATCTGCAGCAGCTGGAAAGGTCACAGAAGTACCATTCAAAGAGGATTACTAGCCTCAAACAGATGCCTTACACTGACCATCTCAAAAAACTCCAGCTTTACTCTGTAGCATATCATCTACTCTGAGGAGATCTCTGCCTAACATATAAAGCTATGTTAAACCCAGAGCTGTTGAACATGCGACACCTAAAGAAATCCCAATCCATCCAAGCCACACGCTCTAACGACATAAACCTTGTCACCACAATAAACAGGACATGCTGGAGGGATAGTTTCCTGTCCCAGAGACTTCCTATACTCTGGAACAAGCTACCCATCTATGTCAAGCAAAGTTCCTCATTTGCACTCTTCAAGAAAAATCTTGATGAGTGGATGGGAAATAGGAATTCAATATTGACAGACTATGAAACAGCCGTATTAAATGTTATTAAAACAACATATCCAACAACAGAAAGCCACGGATGCTTTTTCCACCTGGTAAAAAACATGAGAAAGATGATATCACATGAAGGACTTCTAGGGCAGTATAATACAGATAGTGACTTTGCACTACAAGCAAGAATGATTCCATCACTCACTTTCGTACCACCTGATGAACTAGAAAATACCATAGAAGATGAAACATACAACATACCAGAAGCACTACAACCAGTTCTAAACTGGCTTGAAATATACTGGATGACCAAATCGTAGAGGAATAAGAAAAAATCCAATATTTTCACCTAAAATTTGGTAAGTGTATGAAAGAACGTTAAATGGAGAACAAACAAACAACTATGCAGAAGCAGCTCACAGAAAAATGCAAACAGAATTCATAGTAGATCATCCAACAATTTGGCGATTTATAGATGGCATTCGGAAAATTCAATGCAGAAGAGATCAAGATTACAAGACATTTATCAGAGGAGCAGAACCACAAAAAAAAAGGAAAAAATATCAAACAAATGACCAAAGACTACTATAATTAGCAAGAGATTGTGCCAGTCGAACAAATTTAGAATACCTATGGGGAGTAGCACACAATTTCTAAATGGGTTAAAAGAATTAGAAGGCATATTAACATGAATGTTTGAATAAAACATTGATTTTATTTTAAACAACTTAAAATTTAATAATAAAAAATGTAATAATAATAGATAATAGATTGATTAACAAAACAGCATGGAATAAATAAAAAAACTTTTAATTTCACATAAAGAATATATTAAAACATATAAACTAGTTATTAATTATATGTTAAAAGTTTATGTAATACATTTATACTAACCAGTGAAATGATTAAATAAATTAATAACAACAGTATGAAAATAAAATATATTTAAAATCAAAGAGTATCAGTTAATTTATTGTATAATTGAATAAATAATAAAATAATGGAAATGTACTTATTTAAATATCTTTGGGGGTCAAATAATCTGGGATCAAACTGTCCACTAAGTATTCCCATATACGATAAATATACATTTAAACATGACAGTATATACAATTGCATTGGATGCAAACCGTCTGGGGTCGAACTGTCCTGCTTTCTTCTGGATTTTATATGCTTGCATTTCCCAAATTATCATAATCTCATTAGCAGCCATATCTTAGTATTGTTACGATCTATATGAAATAATTGCAGTATATGTCAGCTTCTCTGATGCTTAGAATTTACCTATCTGCTGCTGTCAAAATATGTCTGCCATAAGAAATAAAACAAAAAGCATCCTAGCAGCTAAATCAGGGAGCCATGAACATGTTGATGTGAAACAAATAATTTTTATTCAATTTATTGTGAAGTAATGTAAATATGATTAACGAGATCTACATTTTACATTTTTATTTGGTTGGATCATGAGTTTTAATAGAACATCCTGAGTCATTTGTGATTATCACTGCAGCAGCAATTTGCACCTTTTAATCTGCTGTTAGATTTACAGCATTACATTAAAAACCTAAAAATCCACGGAAGAGTACTGGCTGCCATCTCCACAAAGGAAGACCAAAAATCGACCATGCAACTGTGTAAAACATTACATTTTTAATTAATGAATTTTAGATGCCTATTGGCTCCTTGTTTTAAATTGATTATCCAAAAAACAGTCATTGTAGTAAACGATTTATTCTGATGAAGTCGCTTTCTTTGTTTGTGGATGAAAAGTTAATGACGTTTTGGTGCTTAAATAGATGTTTTACACAGTTCTGTGGTTGATTTTTGATCTTCCTTTCTGGAGTTGGCAGCCCTTATTGTTTGATGGATTTTTTTGGTTTTTAGTGTATTGGGGTTGTATCCACCTTTTTGGTTTCGTCTTTTGTAGTGACTATGGCTGAAGGGGTTGGTCCAATGAATGATAGACAGAGTTGGTTCACTTTTGATGAGCATAGAGCTGAACTTCTGGACAATGCTAACCACAAATTGAGCTATGTTTCTGGTGAGCTAACTAAGATGGTCGGTTTACTCAGTGACTTCCTACAGAGGCTTTCCAACATCCAAAGTTGTCACAACAACCATTATGGTATAGAACAAGATTGGAAGGATACGAGGTTCATTTGCAACAATAACCACATTTTTCATCTATTCATCAACCACAATCATTCTCTGTTGAATACCATGATGGACAAAACTTAGAACAAGGTACTGTAATAAATCTAAATGGTTCCTTTATCAACAATTCACTGGGATCCTGACCAATTCAGTTTTGGTGCTTGGCTAAACAAAGACTTTTCTTTGACATCCAAACAACAGTGTGTTTCTGTAGGTGGAAACTACAACAACTTAAAGGAAAATAATTTTCATTTTGTAAAAAAAAAAAAAACGGTTACATATTAGAAGTTTGCAATTAGACAATGTATAGTTAAATGAATGTATAAACATGCACAGGGTTCCTAAAAGGTCTTAGATATTATAAATTTCCCAATGGCATCATGCCTGGATTAATTTTCATGCTGATTTGGTTAACATATTTAACAAACAGGGGCTTGAATTAATGACTATGATAATTAACAACAATAGGAATTTGATTGAGAACCTGTGCACCGAAGTTAAAAGTCTACATGATTTAATTGCAAATGATTTGTTGTTCTCTGACTATAAAATTGAAAATGGCATTTTTTCTAGAGTTGATGTTCATGTCAACAAGGTTAGGTATAGGAAAAAGAAGAAACTTGTCAGAGACAAACAGCAATATGATTCTGGAAATATGTTCCTTTGCATTCTAAATTGACTACTCATGGGACCTCCAATTTATAACACGTGCAGACAATAGTATATGAAGTGACATGACTGACAACTATTTATTACCTAGGGATGAGTTTTTTCCCAGGATTTCCCTCTTGATGGAGACTTTGTGGTTTCTGACCCTTTATAGTTTTCTGCTCTCCTTCATAGAGAGAGATTGGAAAACCATACACAGCCACACCACATTAGTGGGAACAATCATTAGGGTCAGCCATCCAGAGGGGGTTTCACATGGGGTCATTACATGAGGGGAGAGTGAAGAACAGGGGGTCTAGGCAGAAAGAGACAGTTCCAGGTCTATTAAGGTTTTCCAACATAAATCCTCCTAATACCATCATTTTAGTAATGACTGAATAATTGCCAGATGCAATAATTTCACCATCTACAACTACAGTGGTTTAGAACTAACTAATGAATACTTTTCCCTATTCAAAAAGGGATTTATTTTGTTCCAACAACCATGTACAATTTAGCGGACACACTAGTAAAATTTTAATTATATATTAGAAGGTTAAATTTTGCGGTCCAATTTGAAAATACTGTGGATGAACATTTTCAATGATCCAAAGACCTACAAAAGAGAAGTTTATTGATAACAGATATGAATCCCACTGTGCAGGTTTTTGCTAACACTTGCGAATGTGAGTTTTACAAACAATTTGCCCAAGGAACTATGCGAGCACTTAGTTACAACTTAAATCAACAGGAATACACCCTACTACACCATGTAAAAAATGAATTATTCAGTTTGAATCATGAAGCCTGACAAATGGGGGAGTGGTCCTTTTCGAAAATTTTAATTACATTGAAGGAATGTTAAAAATGCTCCATGATAGTGGTTCCTATACTGTGGCATCTATAAATGAGGTAAATGTAGCGTATAGTAAAATTGTTCGATACTTTGAAGAAGGGTTGTTGCAACATAATTTAGATATACGCAAAAGTAATGTAAGATATATAATCACAGGGGAGCGACCATGAAGCACAGAGTCTCTGAATCCTTTAAACATATACTATATATTTATTGTAAAACAATTAGAATGGTGAGCGCTTTCGCATTTAAGCTTCATCGTTCTAATTGTTTTACAATAAATATATAGTATATGTTTAAAGGATTCAGAGACTCTGTGCTTCATGGTCGCTCCGCTGTGATTATATATCTTACATTACTTTTGATTATAATTGATTTGTGCAACAGAGCATTTATCCTGTGGATTACGGTTCACTTTATTGTTACAATTTAGATATAAATTTTTGAGAAATCCTGATCCTTCAATACCAACTATCTTTGGAATACCAAAGACACAAAAGGATATAGTGAATCCCATTTTTGGGCCGATCGCCTCAGCCACAGTATCCAAAACTTATCCTTTTCCAGTGAGGATTGATAGGCTGTTGAAACCTATTCAAGAAGTGAACACACAGATGACTAGAGACTCTTGGGATTTTCTAGGGAGGCTCAAACCTGAATTATGAGAAAAGGAACGAATATGTGTAATCTTAGATGTAATTAATCAATTCTCCCATATCCCACAAAATGTTGGCTTAGAATTATTCCATGATGCACTCTTAAAATTAGATTTTTTGAAACTGATATCAAGCTAGTGATGTCACTTATGGAGATAGTATTACCATTACCCAACAATTTTGTTTGGCTTTGAAGAAGAGATTTGTAAAACAGATCAAAGGTTTAGCTATGGGGGCAACCTGCACCCCATATTCACCAATTTGGTGATGCTGTCATGGGAAATGAAATTTATATTTCCATCCCCACTTTTCCAATATGTAACATTCTATCTAATGTATTTAGATGACATCTTTATTCTGCAGACAGGTGATTAAGGGTTAGCATCTTAATTTATTGACTATTTTAACCATACAACCATGTTTTTGAGATTTATGCACCAAGCAGACTACATGCAGCTTAACTATCTTGACAGTACTAAAACCAAGGAGTTCAGTGGGTTTTCTTCAAACATTTTTAGAAAATCCACATTTTCTAACATTTACGTACACTTCAAAGGTTCACACCCATTCTCACAAAAGAAAAGCCTTGTAAAAAGACAGTTTGTTATGTTGGCCCATATTATATCAGACAAGAGGGTATTTGACAATGAAGAACTAAATTTGCAAAAAATGATTTGAAAAGAGAATATCCCCACACCCGATACAGACCGTTAGTGATGAAATTTTCAAAGGATGGGAAGTGAAATTTGTCCCATGTCTTGGTATTGGTCAAAACAATGAAAAGTTTGAGTCAACAACTGACCAACAAACTCACAAAAATAGTAAACAAGGAATGACAGGTCAATAAATTGTCCATACAAAAGGGCCCTCACTGTATAGTGCGACACAGGTTCTACTACTGTCACAAGATACTCTAAAAATACTGGTGTTTTTTGACTAGTGACAGTAAGTTACAAAATATTCTGGGGAACAAACCTGCCTTTATATATATAAGAGAGGCAACAACATCAAGAATATTGTTGAAACCAATTAAGAAATAATTTCAGGAAACATATCACAGAGAGAAATATGGCGGTTGCAGCCAATGTAAATATATTTTAGAATCTATTTTGTTAAACAACAGCTTAAAATCTGTGGTTTATTCCCAGGAAGGTAAGTGTTCCAGTAGAGTGTTAGATTATTTAGCCCTGTGCTCGACTTAAAAAAACATTTTATGTAGGAAAAATAGAACAACTTAAAAAGTGAATTTATGAACATTACTACGGCATTTCTAGACATAACATAAACAATGCTTTGTATAAGCATTCAGCAGAGAGTTCCAATTTTAATGTTTTTCTTTCAGCATTTTAGAAAAAAAAAATCTCACAATCTTGGGGTGGAGCTTGGAAGGACAAAACACAAATGAAAGAATTATTATGGCAACTGAGGTGGGATGCCACCCACCCTCTGGGCTAAATGAGTCTTTGTCTTTACTTCCAGTATTAAAACAAAAAGCACTTAGTTATAAAATTCATATTATATATATATATATATATATACATATATATATATATATATATATATATATATATATATATATATATATATTCAGTTTATCAACATCTACAATTACATATAAAATCTTTATTTTACTCAGTACACCTCTATTCCAAAGTAATAAGCTAAGCCAAGATAATATGCACTGTAGATATATATATATATATATATATATATATATATATATATATATATATATATATTTGAATATTTCAAGTTTCTTTAAAACAAAGTTTTATATTTTATAACGTTTTATTGAAAATCAACCTATTTTGGATTTTCTTAATAGAAACACAAACTACCAATCCTAGCCAGCACTTGAATCCCACAAGATTCAAAATGTAAACCACATAAAAGACACAAAAGGATCCAAGGATAGTGAGGAATTCCAGTATAAATCTCTCCTTTGATATAGAACAACAGGTGCATAAGCACTTTCGTAGCAAAGCTACTTCATCAGATATATGCTAAGACACAGACAGAACCATTTATATAATCAATTCAGTAAATCACATGACTATTCACACTATAAGTGGACAAGTTCAAAATTAGTCCTTCTGTTTGTTCCAGCGTCTGCATTAGGAGCAAGGAAGAAAACCTTTCAAGTAACAGCCCGAATTCATCACTCAGATGAGCAGGAACCTGCCGTAGCATCAACTAAAGCAATTACTTCAACTAATTACTTTGGAAATGGCAAGCCGGCTGTTTCTTCCCCTATTTTAGGTCAACTGCCATTTCCACTTCCGATAAAGAAGCAGAGAATGTTCCACCAACAGAGGTCACAGTCAGAGAGCCGATATCGGATGAAAAGGAAGATAGAAGGAGATGCAAATGGTACGTCGACCTTAAAGAAGTTCTGGAACAAACAGAAGGACTAATATTGAACTTGTCCACTTATACATTGACTGAAGATGAGATTTCTCTTTTAACTAAAGGTTTGTAGTTTATTCTTACACAGAAATTAGATTTTACAGAAGCAGTTTTAGATTTTAATATGTTCATTAGAAATGTATTCTTGAAACTGAATTTTAAAGATAATGATAGTAATAGATGTAATATTTGTGAGTTTAAGAAACCTAGTACATATTTACCTAATGCCAATTCTTTAGTTACAGCTTTTGAAAAAAATTATGTTTAGAAGACTTGTATAAGCTGGAAGAAGATAATTTAGATAGAAACAGTAATAAACACAATATGCATTATAATTTAACTAAAAATGAATATATGGCACTAAGAAAGTTACAAGACAACAGGAATTTAATTATCTGACCAGCTGATAAAAGTGGCCCTATAGTTTTATTTGATGTAATAAGGTACAATACAGCTATGATTTAAATGTTGTCCAACACTCAGTTTTACATGAAAATATCATAGAAAAAAGTTGAAACAATGATTGGTAATGTACATAATGCACTGAGGAATTTGTTTCATACTGAATTGATTGATAGCAAATTATTGTACTTTCTCATTGTTTTGAATCCATTGTTACCCATTATTCAAGGCCTGCCCAAAGTACATAAGGACATGTTACACCCTCCATTACATCCTATAGTTGCATGAAGAAACTGGTGCACAGAACCAGCTTCCGTATACATAGAGAAGAAACTTAGACCCATTCTAAATAAGATTCCACATGTGTTAAGAGACAGTCAACACTTTTTAAGTGATTTATTTTTATGTATTGAAACTTTATCTATCACTGAAGATTTATTACTGGCTACATTAGACATCTCATCATTATTCACTGTAATTCCTAATAATGATGGTATACAGAAATTGAAATGCTTCTTACAGAAGCACAGTAAGTTTTCTGATAAAGAAGTAGAATCACTGACTGTTCTGTTGGAATGTGTTTTACAAAACAACTTGTTTGTCTTTAATGACTGTATATACCGGCAGAAGCATGGCGTAGCTATGGGCACATCTTGTGCCAATAGCTACGCCAATGCTGTATTAGTGACATGGGAACAAGACCATGTGTTTGAAGGGCATTTCAGTCCACAGGTGATCTTTTATAGATGCCTCGTGGACGATATTTTTCTGCTTTGGAAAGGAACCACACAGTCCTTTAGAGATTTTACAGAATATCTTGATGTAACAACTACTTATTTAAAATTTTCTTCCATCACTTCGAGTCAATCAGTGGATTTTTTAGATGTGAGTGTTATAATGGATGTGAAGGATGGAGTAACTACAAAACTATACAGGAAACCACGTTATTGTAACCAATTTCTGCATAGAAATAGTATGCATCCTACTCATTTATTTAAAAGTGTTGTCAATAGTCAGGTATTTAGGGCATCCAGACTCAGTGTTAAAAATGATGAATTTATCCAGCAACCTCAATATTTAGAGAAAGCATTTATTGCTAGGGGTTACGCTGAGAACCATGTTAATGAAAGTGTTAGGACTGTCACTGAACTAAGAAGTGACAGAGCTAAACCTTATTTTGGTAAGAAATATACTAGGAATACTGAAGAGAATGTATATAGCGAAGAGAATAACAAACTAAAAATGTGTGTGTATTCCTCTAGTGATGTCAAACACTATAGAAATATCATAGAGAAACAATGGAAAGTTTTAACTACTGATGAAGCTATGAGAAGTATAATAAATGAGAAACCTAAATTTGTTTACAAAAATATGAAATCTCTAAAACAGCATCTTTGTGCCCCTAAGAAGAATAAGAGATTGCTAAATAAACACTGTACTATGCCATGTGGACATTGTAAATGCTGCCAGTATATTGACAGCAGTGGAAATTATACCCATCCTGATCAAAAGAGAACATATAAATTTAAAGTTTATGCCACTTGTGACACTGCTCATGTGGTATATTTGGCTTATTGTTCCACTTGTTTCAAATTTTATGTAGGGAAAACGGACAGGACACTAAAGGAGAGAATTAGAGAACATTACTATCACACTAATAAAGGCAGTAATGTTAGTGCCCTGTCCAAGCATATATTAAGTGCAGATAGTTCCCATTCTTTTAAGTTTATGGTAGTGGAATGTATTTTTGGTAGCATCAGGAAGGGAGATGTTAATAATTTAACAGAGCAGTTAGAATCCAAATGGATAATCTGGCTAAGAGGAGACTTTGGGCATGGCCTTAATGATGGGGTACCCATCAAACCAAGGCTTAGAGCCAGACGTTTGAAGAAATAAAATAATATGTATTCATGAATTTTATAACTGTTTAATGAATATGAATATTTATTTTTGTAATGAATATTTATTTTAGGAATGTTTTATTTTATTCATTTTTTATTCCTTAATATAATGTATTAGTGTTTGCCACTTAGTTGTAGATGAAATGTTACTAACTTTGGATGTAGTTTTTTATAGATGTAATATACCTTTTAGTATTAAGTGTGAATAGTCATGTGATTTACTGAATTGATTATTGAAAGGGTTCTGTCTGTGTCTTAGCATACATCTGATGAAGTAGCTTTGCTACGAAAGCGCTTATGTACCTGTTCTACATTAAAGGAAAGACTTATACTGGAATTCCTCACTATCCTTGGATCCTTTTGTGTCTTTTATGTGGTTTACTATTTTAGATTTTGTTTTGTGGTGATCGAATAAATACATTAAAATTTTGGTGTAGTTTATATATATTTTTTAAGATTTTATGTATGCTGTGCAATAAATATAGAAAATAATACATTTTTTATGTAAACTATGTAATGCAACCTTTGGTTTCCCTTTAAAAGAATTTACACATATTTTGTTTAATTAGTTAATGAATTTTAGATGCCCATTGGCTCCTTGTTTTAAATTGATTATACAAAAAAAACAGTTGTTGTAGTGAACAGTTTATTCTGATTAAGTCTGCTTTCTTTGTTGGTGGATGAAAAGCTAACAACAAAGTTTTGGAGCTCAAATAAAATGTTTTACACAGTTCCATGGTCAATTTCTGGTCTTCTTTTCTGGAGTTGGCGGATTTTTTGGTTTTTAGTGTATTGTGGTTGTATCCACCTTTTTTGTTTAGTCTTTTGTAGGTTTACAGTATTGACCATTTCAGATATCAGTGCAAAGAAGAATGTGAAGAAGTTTGAATCACTATGCTGTCATTGTCATCAACTCTCTTATCCCCATTTTTACATGAGGCTGGAATGTCCATTAGAACTGTTGCTTTCAGCTCAGCAGTGCCTAACAGTGATCTGTATAGATGATGATATCTTGCAGCTAAATCCCCCATTGTGGTCTGTGTACATGCCAATCTCTCTCAGTTTCAGTTTCCCTAAAAATACCCTTACTGTATAGACAGATTTTGTAACTACTATAGCAGCTAGTTTGAGCATAGCTGAGCATTGCTCATCAGTTTCCTTGTGTTATTGACCTGTTCAATATTTAAATTTCCCTCCCTCCTCTCAAGTAGTTCAGCAGCCATGTACATGGACTTCCTGACTCTGCCTGTGGCTGATCTGGTTGAGATGGCATTTTGGGGCATTTTAGCAATTGCCTCAGCTAAAGTGACAACCCTCTTATTCTTTATAAAACAAAGTATGTGAGAGGTGTAAATACACTTTAACACTGTAGGCAAAACTCTCTCATACAACCAAAACTAATCCTATAGATGATGTCAGTGACACTTGCACCATGCCTACTGCACAGGGTAAATACGCTACACATAAACTACTTATGTTGAGGCACTTACAGATAACCTTCCTAAAACACTAAGAGCTCTAGCACAGCAAAATCAAAAACAAACAAAAAACCCAGTCCTCAGCCACCAAATAAATACTCTGTTAAAATATCATCCACAGCTACACATAGTAACAGTGTATCCAGTTCCTCTGCTGCTAATCCCTTAATGCAAACCAGAGTGCAGTCAAATTTCCTGGTCATTGCTGATTCTATAGTGAGGCACACTGATATCCCCTTGCAAGGCTGAATAAGGAGTGAGTCACTGTTAGTAGCCTTTCTTGTGCTAGGATCCATCAAGTCACACAGGCACTCATCTCATTGAACCACAGGTATCAGTATGACTGTGTCATAGTCCATGTTGGTGTTAATGACCTGAGCTGTACGTCCCTTGACTATATGAAGCAAGACATGATCAAGCTAGCTGATTGTGTGTCTCAGGCAGGGATGAGCCAAGCATTGAGCAGCATACTACCTTCAACAAGGATGATGCCATGTTACCCATAGAAAATGATTGATTATAACAATTGGCTTAGCTTTTTGGTGTCAATCCAAGGGAGTACAATATATGTTAGCCTAGGAAGGACGTGGTTGACAGACAACAGTGTTTTGCCAGGGATGGTCTGCACTTATCCCCTCTAGGATTTCAGATATTGGCAAACACATTTTCTACCCCTATAATGCCTTTTTAGGCAATGCCAAACTGATAAATAATCTGACTTAACTGAACCTGTGAATGACTATCTGAAGGTGGAATTGCTCAATGCTAGAAGTCTTAACAAGACACTCCACTCCCTACAAGCCTTCTTCTTCCTGGAGAGAGTAGACATCTGTGTAGTAATGGAGACATGGTTTAAAGTCATGCAGAGTACCCCAACAGTGCAAGGTTATAATGCCTTTCCCACCTTTAGATCAGCTACTGCACAGGAGAGAGCTAAAGGTGAAGGAGTCTGAGTCTATATTAAAAAACAACCTCACATCCACAATATTTAAAGTGTATGACCCACTGGAACTCAAACATGTGCAACTCACCATAAACAGGGTCTCATACTATATCCTTGCAACCTATAGGTCCCCCTCCATTTCCCAGGAAACCCATACTACTTATCTCAATGTACTAGAGTCCCTCACTGTTCAACCCAATATGATCTTCATGAGGAATCTCAACAACCACCAGTATAGATTGGGAATACTGCACCACTTATACTGCACAAGTCCGGTGATTCCTAAACTTTGTTAATACCAGTATCCTGGAGCAGATGGTCCATTCTCCTACCAGGGGTACAAACATCATGACCTTATACTCACAAACCTTGGGAAGCAATGTTCCTCACCCAATGTAATGTCTTCCCTCATCATATCTGACCATAAGGCAGCATTGCTTGAAATAAAAATTAAATCTCGGGCCCCAGATAAATACAAAACCTTTAGGAACTTTTCCAAAGCTAACCTTTCTCTACTAAGCAACACCTTGGCTAAATTCCAAGCACCCTCAAACCCAGTAAACACCATAGCATATGGTAAGCTATTTATAAAATCCCTCTATAGCCTTATTGAAAGCTGTATAGAGTGAGCTGTGCCCACTCATATTAAGAATAAAACAAACTCAAAAGACAAGCCACCCTAGTGGAATCACAATATCAATTGGTTATATAAAAACGAAAAAAAAAACAAGCTTGACCAAGCTTAGGAGGAACAAAGCACAACATACTAAAAACTCCCTGACCAATCTAAACAGGCAGCTAAGAGGGTTAATTAATACTTCAAATGGTAAATTTGTAGAAAACATAGGCAAAAGACAGCCACAAAGCTTTCTACAGCTGTTTGTAACCTCAAGTGAAATATACATCAATGCTCAGAATTTATTGTAAATAGCATCACCCACACTGAACCATAGGCCATTGCCAACATTTTGACCAATAGGTTCAGTTCAGATTTCTATCCTTACTTCTGCAATAGTCTAAATGAGATACTGCATAACACAATCCCCCCAGCCATTACTAGGGAAGACATCTTCGGTACACTTTCCAAGGCCAAAATCACTGCATCAGTGGGCCCTGTTAACATTCTAGGATGCTTACAAAATAGCATGGAGCATGGCCTCTCTAGTCCATTTGAATTGCTTTTCAGCTGGAGTCTACAGTCAATTTTTTTGCTCAAGGAGTGGAAGATGGCTACAACCATTCTCCTGCACAAAGGAGGTTCAACCACCAATCCAGGTAACTAAAGGCCCATAAGTCTGAACAGCCTCATAAGTAAAGCCATGAAACAAATCATCATGGACATGATAAATGAGGGCATAGGTAACCTGTAAACGCTGGACCAACCACAATTCAGCTTAGTTAAAGGAAGGTCATGCCTATTAAATCTTGTGGACTTCCTTGAGAGGATCACCAAAGCAATGGATGAGAGCAAGACTGTGGACATACCTTACCATAACTTGACCAAGGCTTTTGATACAATACCCCACATTAGGCATTATAGACAAGCTCACTGGTAGGACCCAGGAGGTCAAAATAGATGAGATCATCTCCACCAAGAGGCCAGTCACTAGCAGGGACCCCCAGGGCTCAGTACTGGGCCTATTCCTTTTTGGCATCTATTTCTCTAGTGAGAGCAAAGGCTGAAGCTTTATAGCTGACTAAGTTCGCAGATGATTGCAAGTTTTGAGTTATCATCATCTCCACTGCAGGCACTAGCATTCTTCAAGCGGGCCTATCTCTGACTAACAAATGATGCAAAAGCCATGATCTTAAACTGAATGCTAAGAAATGCATAATTGTACCTTTTGGGAATTCAACCTTCCCAGCTAATTACCATGTTGATAATGTGCCCTAAAGAGTCAAATCAGTGGTCACAGATGTGGGTACTGGCATAGACTGTAGCCTTACCTTTGACCACCATGTGGCCACAGTGGTGAAGAAATCATTTTTTGTTGCACACCTTATAAGTAAGGGCATGACACCTAGGTCCAAAGAGGTCATTATCCCACTGTATTCTGCCTTATAAGACCAATGATAAAGTACAATGCTCCCTTCAGTATGTACCTAACCAGGGATATGCAGCAACTAGAGCAACCTCAGAGGTTTCTTACAAAAAGAATACAAGGTGCAGCAAACTGCCTTATACAGTGTGCCTGAAAGGCCATTCTCTCTATTTTGTCTCCTATAGATTGCTGAGGGCTGATCTATGCCTGGCTTATAAGGCATCTGCAAACCCCACACTTATGAATCTCCTGCATATTCTAACTAATTTTATATCATTGTTGGCTGACTTCAGAGTTGTGCTCTTCAAACTTGCTTCACTGTATAGTTTTTCAGATCTCTGCTGAAGGTGTTTTTCCCCCCCTCCCCTATTTCTCTGTCTCTTAAGTTGGTATAACTGGTTTTACATCCTGTGTGTTATCTGACCATCTCAAGGATTACTTGCATAAAGTTAGACCATCTTAGTAAAAAAGTCTGTATATCATTGCTGGAGCCTTCCTGTGTCCTGAAAGAGTGCTCTTCAAACTATCTGGAGATATACAGAGTTGAGTATATTTTTCTGGCACTTCAGAATTGTGTACTGGTAATTGTTGTTTGACTAATTTTATATCATTGCTGGCTGACTTCAGAGTTGTGTACTATTATTTTTGCTTCACTGTATAGTTTTTCAGATCTCTGCTGAAGGTGTTGGTTTTCCCATACCCACCCTCCCTATTCCTGTGTTTTTGTTTAAATTTGGAGGTTTTAACAGTTGATCTGGGACACTCCCCCCAGTCCCATCTCTTTACCTCATTCTACCTAATAGACTCTTTCTGCATTGCTTTTAGTCATTTTTAATTTAATTGCATTTTTTAAACTGTTTGGTCTAACATTGCTGCATACTCAAGTGTGCCAGCTTGCACTGCATTTGAATTGTTTTGACTGCTGTTTTAGCTACTTTTCTGTATATATAAAAAAAAAATACCTTTCCTGTAACTAGTGTAGTCCAGATTCAGATTTGCTGTATCCATTACTGTATGTAAGCTTCTGAGCCCCCCCAAGCTTTCTGTGTTGGAGGGAAGCCGTCTAGCTTATCTGAGGGAGTGGTAAACACTAGGTAACCTATCTACCACATAAGGAGTGGTACTGGCCCAGAAACTGTAGTTACTGGCCATTTGGGCAGTTTTTCCATCTCTCTCAACTTTCTGATTTAAAAGCCCACATTTGCACTTATGTCCCCCCTTTCCTGTAACTAGTTTAGTCCAGATACAGATTTTTACTTTTAGCACTTGAATTTGCTTATTCGTGATCAGCACTTGTCCAGAACTTGTAAGCACTAAATAACCTACTAATTACTACAGCACTCAACCTTCCTCATTACCTAGAGGAAAACCATTTTGGTACTTACTTTCCTCACTTGCTTAGAGAAAAACAGCTCTTGTACTCACTTTCCTCACTTATCTAGAGGAAAATAGTTTTTTTATTCAGACATGTCCAAGGGTCAGCTCCCAGTGTTCTCTCCTGTCTATCTGATGAATCTGGGCATCTTGGGACAATGTAGAAATTGCCTCATGTACACAGACAACCCTCTTCTCCTACCACCCAACACTACAACCTGTGAGAGATGCACTTATCTAGCCAAACTGGAGGTAAAGCTCTCTCCAATCAAGACTGAACTTGACAGTCAAGAGAAGGTAAACACTTGCACCACACCACACTCATCACATAGTCTCACTAAATCTACACCACCAAAATCCACACATAGAAACACAAAAACATTTGCGGAGGCTCTCAATAATAATCTGCTCAAGCAACAGAGACCTCCAAAGCAGAAATGCAAGCAACCTCCACCTCCCAGCACAACCCAAATGACACACAGCCCACAGACTCAGTGTGCCACTCAACCACAGCCAATAAGGCAAAACAACGTACCCAACACACTAGTCATAGGTGACTCTATAGTCAGGCACACTGATGTCCCACTCACTAGGCTAAACAAGGAGAAGGTTACTGTCAGCTGCCTGTCGGGTGCCAGGATCCGCCACATAACCCACACACTCAGTACAAATATGACTCTGTCATTGTCCATGTTGGTGTGAACGACCTGAGACGTACCTCCCTGGACTACATGAAAAGAGACATGGAAGAGCTCTCCGATCTTGTAGCCCAGGCAGCTATGACCCTAGCCCTGAATAGCATTTTGCCATCACCCAGAATGATGCCGCAGTACAAGGACAAAATGATTGACTTCAACAATTGGCTAAGCTTCTGGTGCCATTCTAAAGGGATCCAGTATCTGTCTGCCTGGGATGACATGGTCGACAGACCACGATGCTTTGCCAGAGATGGCCTGCACCTGTCATCCCTGGGATTCCGGATACTGGCTAAGGTTCTTGCCGCTCCTATAGTGCCTTTTTTAGGCAAGGTTCAAATGACAAATTCACCACCATAATAGGAACAGGCAAGCAAAAACTGAGGGTGATGCTACTCAATGATAGAAGTCTAAATCTCAAAATGCACTCACTCGAGGCACTCCTTAAAATGGAGAACATCGATATCTGTGCAGTGACTGAGACCTGGTTCAAGGCTCCAGAGAGCACCCCTGCACTACCAGGCTATAACTCATACCACACTTTTCGGCCATGTAACCTGGACCGGAGCACCAAAGGTGGAGGTGTGTCCATATTCATTAAGGATATCCACACCTCCACGCTAGTTGCTCAGCATAATGCATCCAAGGTTATCCAAGTGCAACTAACTCTGGGCAAAACTGCAATCCAAGTTGTAGTTTGCTACAGATCACCCATCATGCCCCAGGATTCCCACTCCTCTTTTCTTGATGTACTGGAAAATATTAGGGTTCAACCAAACACCTTTATAATGGGCGATTTCAACTACCCCACCATTAACTGGGAAAACTACTCATGTACCAGCTCCTTCACTCAACGCTTTCTGGAATTCATAAACTCCAATGCTCTGGATCAACTTATCCACACCCCCGCCAGGGGCAACAATATCCTAGATCTAGTCATTACCAATATGAGTGACCGGTGTTCCACACCTGAAGTCAACATCTCATTGGTCCGATCCGACCATAAGCTAATTACCCTAGATATCCATATCCTGCCTCCACCCCCCATTAAGGAAACCATGGTAAAAATTTTCTCCAAAGTCAACTTCATGATTCTTAAGACAGAAGTGGTGAACTTCATGACACCCATGCAGATGGACAATACAGTTATGACTGCTGAATCCTACACAATTGCAATTTATAAGCACTTACATGAGTGCATGGATCGTGCTATCCCAAACAGAACCAAGACGCTATCCTCCAAAAAAAGGAAGCCGATCTGGTGGTCCCCTGCCATAAACAAACTGTACAACAGAAGGAAGAAACTCTTGCAAAAGAGAGTAAAATCCCAAGAGTGGAAGAGCTCCCTGGTCAGCCTCAGTAAGAAGCTGTGATCCCTGATAAAATCCTCCAAAGATAGTTACAAAAACAAAATTGCCACTGATTCTAAAGACAACCACAAAGTATTCTATAGCTATGTCAAGAATCTCAATGGCAACACTCAGATCTGCTCTGAGTGACAGCACAATGGCACTAAATATACAGACCCAACTGATATTGCCAACATCCTGGCAGATAGGTTCAGTGCTAACTTTACCCCCCTCTCACCCTCTAAAGAGCCCATCTCTATACCGGAAGAATGCAAAGTTCCTGTAATCACGGCTGCACAGGTAAAAACCGCACTCTCCAAGAACACAGCATCCATGGGACCAGACAACATCCCAGGCTGCGTTCTACACGAACTACAGAATGAACTGGCACCCCACCTAAGTACCATGTTCAGTCATAGCCTCACCTCAGGCTTTGTGCCTGCTGAATGGCACACAGCAATGGTTATCCTGCTCCACAAGGGGGGAGCCACCACGGACCCCGGGAACTACCACCCCATTAGCCTGACGAGCCTGGTCTGCAAGGCCATGGAACATATCATCATGGAACTTATAAACAAAGACATTGGTAATCTCCAAACTCTGGATCCCACCCAGTTTGGGTTTGTAAAAGGCAGATCATGTCGCCTAAACCTGATAGACTTCTTTGAAGCAGTCGCCAAAGCCGTAGACAAGGGTAAGGTGGTTCATACAGATTATCTAGATCTTGCCACGGCTTTCGACATCATCCCCCACTCTGGAATTATAGATAAACTCACTAAACTAGGTATAAATCCCTATGTCACAAGATGGGTTGCCAACTGGCTCACTGACAGAACCCACACTGTGAAAGTAGCAGACTCCAAATCCAACTTCAGACCAGTGACAAGTGGAGTACCACAGGGTTCAGTCCTGTGTCCTCTCCTGTTTGGTATCTACTTCTCTGAAGTACAGGCTAACACAGAAGGTCTTTGGCTAATGAAGTTCGCAGATGATTGAAAACTAGGAGCCATAATCGAAACTCCTAACGATGTGGACATCCTACAAAAGGGCCTCACTGAGACAGATGCCTGGTGTCAAAGTCATGGCCTCAAGCTCAATGTCAAAAAGTGCATTGTCATCCCCTTTAGTAGAAACTCTGTACCCATGAACTACAACATAGGTGGTAGTATAACTAACACCGAAAGTGTGATAAGATACCTTGGGACACAGGTGGACAGTAGTCTCTCCTTTGATAATCACATCGCCACAGTAGTCAGGAAATCCTTCTACGTGGCACACCTCATCACAAAAGGTTTCTCATCCTGAAAAAAAGAGGTCATTGTTCCCCTCTACTCATCACTCATTAGACCCATTATAGAGTACAACGCCCCTTTTGGTATGTACCTCACAAGACATCTATAACAACTGGAAAGGCCGCAGAAATACTTCACAAAGAGGATTACCGGCCTCAAAGAGATGCCCTACACAGACCGTCTCAAAAAACTCCAGCTTTACTCCGTCGCATATCGCCTACTCAGAAGTGATCTCTGCCTAACATACAAAGCTATGTCAAACCCAGAGCTGTTGGACATGCTCCACTTAAAGAAATCCCAATCCCTCCAAGCTACACGCTCTAGGGACCTAAACCTTGTCACCACAATAAACAGAACATGCCGGAGGGATAGATTCCTGTCCCAGAGACTTCCCATACTCTGGAATAAACTACCTATCTATATCAAACAAAGCTCCTCATTAGGAATCTTCAAGAAAAATCTTGATGATTGGATGGGAAATAGGAAATTCACTCCTAGGGATCACCTCTGTGGCTCTGCTCAACAGTGGCACAGGAAAATAATTTTCTTGGGTCGCAAAAGCCAGGGTACCTTTTTGGCTGGGCTTGTATAGGCCCCAGGGCTGCTACCTATGAACCTATGAGCCTATGAACCTATAAGTGAAACACTACCAGAAATACAAGGTCTAAGGACCTGAATTTTGGATTTAACTAAAACAGAACATGCTGAAGGACAGATATGTGTCCCAGAGACTGCCTCTCCTATGGAACAGGCTTCCCAACCATGTGAAGCTGAGTCTATACCCAACTGAACAGCAACCTAGACCAGTGGATGGGGGAATAGGAAATTTACACCAGGCCTTGCACCTATGTCCCTTATGGACAGCAGTAGCTTATAAATGCCTTGCCACCCCCCCCCCATGTCTTGTTTAGACACAAGATGTTATTTTTTCTTGAAAACTTGGCTAGGCTTAAAAAGACCCCTAGGTCATTAGCCTAGAAACAAGCTTTGAATTGACATTAGTCAATGTAATTGAAACAAGACATCTATTGAAATAGTCAGATTCATTTGAAACACTATCTGTACTCTAATTTTTAGCAGGGTTAAACATTTTTGTCTTAAATAATTGTCAGTGTTAAAATCATTTTTTTATAGCTGGCATCTAGATGTTACACCTCAGCTGCCTCCCTTTTTCAGCTGGACTAAGTTATTAAACAAGTGCTTCCATTCTGAATAATTGTCTATTGAAGACCCCTGTCTAACTGTTGGTTTTATTTATTTATATTCATTCAACAAATTGTCATAAGTGGTTAGGCCCACTGAGCCAGGAAATGTCTTACCGTGTAACTCTAACAGTGGACAGAGTCCCCAAATCTACAACCACAGTTAAGATTAAAATACAATAATATAGCAATAAAGATAGATGATGTATCTACTGCTTGTTGGTTTTAGTACTGGAAATATATTTAAACAAGGTAAAAGTGACATACTTAAAGATTCATCAAAATCTACAGAAACGCTACAGTTATCATCATCTTTTGGCTGTACTCATTAGGGGTTGCCACAGCGGATCATCTGTTTCCATTTCTTCCTGCCCTCTGCATCTTGCTTTGTCACAGCAACCACCTGCATGTCCTCTCTCACCACATCCATAAACCTTATCTTAGGCATTCCTCTTTTCCAGTTACCTGGTAGCTTCATCCTTAGCATCCTTTTCCCAATATACTCATCATCCCTCCTCAGCACATGTCCAAACCAACATAATCTAGACCTCTGGCTTTGTCTCTAAACCTTCCAACCTGGGCTGACCCTCTAATATACTTATTCTTAGTCCTGTCCACCCTCGTCACACCAATTGCAAATCTTAACATCTTTAACTCTGCCACATCCAGCTCTAACTCCTGCCTTTTTGTCAATGCCACTGTCGCCAACCCATATAACATAGCTGGTCTCACTACCCTCTTGTAGACCTTCCCTTTCACTTTTACTGGTACTCGTCTGTCACAAATCACTCCTGACACTCCTCTCCACCCACTCCATCCTGCCTGTACTCTCTTCTTCACCTCTCTTCCGCACTCACAATTACTCTGAACTGTTGATCCCAAGTATTTAAACTCATCCACCTTCACCACCTCTACTCCTTGCATCCTCACCATCCCTATATCCTCCCTCTCATTCACACATATATATTCTGTCTTATTCCTGCTGACCTTCATTACTCTTCTCTCTAGAGAATATCTCCATCTCTCCAGGGTCTCCTCCACCTGTTCCCTACTCTCACTACAGCTACAGTATTTTTAATAAAGTGTTAAGTTTTTGGTGTATAGAATGAATTCTCCAAAATTAATGGTGGTTCCTAATGAATTACATGAAAAAGCTGAATGCATTCTATTAATAGTGTTCTGGTTCCTCCACCAATCTGCCAGCTGGGTGACTAACACAGAGAATTACGACTAGGACTCCACCCCTAACCAAGTTGCTAATTTATTCAGAACTGTACTCAAGAATATCATGAGGTGAATTTCTTTACTCTATTTCAAAAACATATTAACGTACCATTATGGTGATTCCGTAATCATAACTCTGTGGAATACATGTGTTCTAGCTGCCCAGTGTTCTACAAGCCAAAAAACAGTAATGGTATGTCAAATGTCCAGAATGTTTAAAATCGGTCATACATATCATGCTGCCATACAAATGGCGGCCAGAAACAAATATTATATATATGGGGGGGGGAGGGTTGGCTAGGATGCCAAACAGCAGCATAAAAACTTTGCTCTGCCTCTTTTCAGTTTTTCTGACAGGAATAATTAAATTTTTAGCTAAGAAACTACTTACTTAAACTTTCTTTTCCAACAATAGACAAGATTTTGTTGGAATCAAAGAAGAAAATTAGCCTTTTGGGATTTTATCTGTTTTTTTTCCTTCCATTAGTTTATCATCAGACAGCTTAAGTTAATAGTTATTCTAAAGCTTCTCCTGAAGAAAGTGTAATGAAGAAGGAACCCCAGTCTCTTACTGCCAGTATTTAAGATACAGCAGTTAAAATAGACAAGTTGGAGAGTAAAATGGATACTATAAGAACAAGATGACAAAAATCAGCTTGATCTCCTTAATGAAATTATTAAGAAACACTCAGATCAAATTTCATCTATCAAAGAAGCTGTAACTGATATAGATCGAAGGCTGATTGAAAAAGAAAATCAAGTGGAATATCTCCAAAAGCAAAATACTTCTCTGTCAGACAAAATAGAAGATCTGGAAAGTAGGTCCAAGAGAAACAATATAAGAATCTGTGGTGTACCAGAAAAAGAAGAATGTAACTATATCATACATTTTTTGAATGCCTGGTTACCTAAAACTTTAAGTCTGCTGAACCACTTTCAGTATGAATAGAGAGCCCACAGATCTCATTCAAATACTAATACTTCATCCACGTGAAGATCTATTATTGTTAAATTCCTCTTCACACAAGATAATGACTTGGCACTAAAAACAGTGTGGTCTAACCCTCCAATAACTATAAATGGAAGAACTATTAGATTTGACAATGACTTCACCTCTTCAGTAATTTCTAAGAGAAAAGTCTGTATGTGCTCCGTTAATTAAAAACCTAAAGAAGTCAAACATTTATCTTCCATGCAAGAATCAAGATTTTTCTTTTTGAAGGTCAGAGGAGATTCAATTTACTTGATGAAGCACTTGACTTTGCTCAGAAAAATAAACTTTTAGGCAAAGCAGAAGAAACAGATTGGTCACTTACAAGTTTAAAGAGACAAGTAATAAAAAATGTATGGACAACTAAAGATAAAACAGTACAAATGTAAAGAAAAGTAATTAAGTATTTTATTTTTTCTTTTACCCTGATCATTATTTGCTTATTGCACTGTAATCCTGAAACAAAACATTAATGGGTACTGAGGACTTTCACAGTTTCAAGGTTTCTCTTTGTCATTTTAGTTACATTAAATAACAATATTCATAGTCCTGATACAACTTTTTATACTGAGGGTTTGGGTTGAAGGTGTGTCATTTGGTTTTTAAGTAACAAATAACTTTTTTTTGTTTATTTCTCTTCTTTTTGCATTGCCTTTTTTATTTCATTGATGGTGTTTGATGCATTGCTTTTGTGCTTTGGTTTGGAGAGGGTGTTTGTGCTGTTGGGTGGCTCTTCATTGTTGTTTGGGTCTGGGTTTGGTGTGACTTGGCTACGTATGGTGGTTGTATGTGATTTGCGGTTGTGCGGTAGTGGTGTTTGTGTGGGCTCGTTGCTGAGAAAAAGAATGAGACGTATGCTGGTTTACTGTTAAATGCTTGTTGTTTGTCCTGTTTGTTAATTCAGGAATAAGAGTTGTACGAATGAATATTTTGTTGGTTGCAATTGTCTTCCAGATAACTTCCAGCTCACCAGTTGTAGTCCTTTAGTCCACAAGTTTAACTTTTCCAGCTAGAATGCTTTTTTTCTTTTTTTTTTTTAATTCTCACCTTCTTCTTTGATACTTTGTCAAATTGTGAGCTGTATTTAAAAAGAAAAATATCTGCTGCATCTCTGTG
The DNA here is from genome assembly GCF_019279795.1 of Protopterus annectens. Taxonomy (NCBI): domain Eukaryota; kingdom Metazoa; phylum Chordata; order Ceratodontiformes; family Protopteridae; genus Protopterus; species Protopterus annectens. Next base: position 547,115,757 of record NC_056749.1, read on the forward strand.
AGTGCATGGAAGAAACAGGTACTGCAAGCCAAACTTTGAACCTTTTGCTGATGTAATGGATGGAATGTTAGAATGAAGCTGTAAAGAAATGATACAAAAGTAATACTCTGTTGTCTTATGTATTGCCATTTAGTTTTTCCATACTGTTGAAGACATTTTGTTGTCTTCAATAACATTAGATACTAGTGTCATATTTTTGAGATATATATATAACTGGCCTCCGCAGTCTATCCTTATTTATTAACAGAAGAAAAAAATGTTTAAAGATTCAATTAAATGAAAATGTTTTTAAAAGCTAAACCCCCTACCCTTATGTGGGAGACATTATCCCAAGCCCCCCTTTCTTAAATATAAAAATCTTTAGGAGAAAAGAAAAAGCGCCCCTGCACGAGTACTGGTGCAACACAATCAGTCAAATAAATTGACTATCCAATGTAAGTAAAAATGTTTTACTCTGACATAGTGTCTTGTCCATTTAGAATTCATTAACAAGACAGGTATGTCAAAATTAGTTATTAGGGATTAGGTTGTTTTTAGAAAGCAAGGTGGTACCACTTCTTCCTGTAAAATAAGTTATTCATTTCGTAATTTCACCATGTGGGTGTGTTTTCATGAGTTCAGTATAGCCATAACTGGTACATTTTTATTCAATGCATTGCTTATGATGTTGAAGATTTAATTTTTATTGGTCTCTTGAGCAGTTTCCTTTTGACCATTAATGCCCTTTTTATTTATTTATTGATTGTCGTTATATAATTATTTATGCATGATTTTATTTATTTGTTTGCTTATTTATGTATTCATTTAATTATGTCTGTATTTGTTAACTGTGGTCAAAAACTGATTCATGTAGACCATTTTCAAGCACAGCCATACTGTAGAACTACAAACAAGTGAATATATCAACAATAGAAAACAAACCGTAAAAAATTTAGATATCACTTTTATACTGAAGTACACAACTTTTTATGACCACAGTTACAACAACAGTGTATAGTTGATAGCATTGACATATGTTGCTCTTGAGAAAACTCATAGTTTCACTTTTCATTTAAGTTCTGTCAAATCTGTCAATTTCTGATGAACAATCTGACCTTGATTTAATTTGGCCCCACCCTTACAATTTCAGGATCAAACATAAACCCAGCAGCAGAAGAGTTTCCCATAATCTGTGTGTGTGTGTGTGTGTGTGTGTGTGTGTGTGTGTGTGTGTGTGTGTGTGTGTGTGTGTGTGTGTGTGTGTGTATCTATATCATGGGTGTACTTTGCAAGACCAAAATCCCACTTACCCAACTTTCATAATACCAATACAAAAAAGCAGACAACCCCATATCACTGATGTCCTGGAACACTGACTTTCCACTTCAGGTAAGTAACTGCTTGGCCAATCTGAAAAACAACTTAAAACCAAAGCAAATTAATCGCACCCTTGTGGGGGGGCTACCTGGGGTAGAAAATCTGTGTTTCGGGATGTCGGTGTTATGGGGTTGTCGGCTTTTTTGTCTTGGTTGAGTAAGTGGGATTTCGGTTTTGTGAAGTAGATTAATCCTTGTGTGTGTGTGTGTGTGTGTGTGTGTGTGTATATATATATATATATATATGTGTGTGTGTGTGTGTGTGTACGCACATGCATATACACGTACACAAACACATTTTGTACTTCTGTAATGGCAAATGAATACATACTGGACATCTGGACATACATACACACACACACACACACACACATGCAAACATCATTTTTATAATGTTTTGGCCAGCAAAACTGCAGTTGAGATCTAATACAGGCATTTATCCAATTTTACTAATATGCAGCAAGTAACTATAAACTGTTGATCATATATTTTCTTTTAATAACTTGATAAATATCTCAGTCTGTAATTAATATCTAACTTCACAGAGTCTATCAAACTTGCCATAGATACAAGAATGTAAACACATTGTCTGTTTAATTGTGAATGTTAAGTCTGAATCAGAAGGAAAAAATAATTTTCAAAAGGGAAAAAAATGGAATAAAAGCTAATTCCTGAATGTTTTACAGTAAAACCAAATGAGGAAATGTATCACTGCTATAATATTCAAAGAATAGATTTTCTTATTTGTTTCATATGACAGATCAAGCATAGAATGGTCCAAAGTAATTTTTTTTATTCCTCCTGCATGTAGAAAAAAATCAGTATGTATTATCGTATCTCACTAAAACAGAACACCTAAGCAATAGCTGAATTTTAGGTCTGATATTATTCTTGTAAGATTTTATTTCCACTTAGAGTAACTATGTGGTGAAGTTTGGTTCATGAAAGACAGCTAGGGCAACGGGGATGTAGTCTCTTTTCATAGTTATTTATGATGATGTTCATTGTTTAACTGATAGGCTAAGAATTTGTTGAATTTTCAGTCAGTAGTTAAAGGGTGCCCTATATTGATGACTAAAAAAATTCTTATTTTATTTATCGTACAACTCAAACAATGCACACTCACCTAATTACTGAAAAGACTGTACTCTTGATGTACTACAATACCAAATGTAGATTTTGCATATACATTTATTTAAAAAAACTGTAATTATGACAACAGACATTAATGCTGCTCAAGATTTCTGAGAAATGATGATTTCAGACCTTTGTAATTCCTCATACAGGGATTTATTAAATGGAAGTAGCTCAAGAGTTACGTTGCAATTACAAAAAAAACCTTATCATAAGTAGCTGTCTTAATAATTTGCATGTATTAACAATATTTAGCTGACTCCTTTACTTACTGTTTGTCTGTCACCAGCTTTTTGTGTGGTTTGGGTCAGATAGTAAAGCTTTTTGGATCTCCAACAATGTGATATGTCTGATGCATGTGTTTTAAGTGGAAAAGATAGAAAAGAAGAGAAAAGACAAATAGCAAAGTTGTTCATATCTTACAAAATACATACATGTTTGGTGGAATTTTTTGATACAACGAAGTTTAAAGTAACATTTTTACATAAATGGTTATTGCAGTATAGTTTTCAGATGGAGACATACTTGGTAAACTAATCAAATAATAAATGTGAGCATTTGTATGTAAATGGGGCAGAGGACAGCAATTCAGGTTAATGCAATACATAGTAGATTTTGAATGAAATAGTAGCAGTGGGTCACTTATACTCATAGAAGTAAACATGTTAGATGTAATAATTTAGAATTCAATAATGGTAATGTGGCAATTTTCAGCGTATTTTCATTATTTAGAACAGTGACATTAATAAGAAAATACAAACTAAGTTTGATATAATCGTTTGTGAAAAAGTATTGTCACACTAATTTTAAGTATTTATATTTAAAATACTTACAGAAAGTCACACAGTCTTTTCTCTAGTTTAAGGGAACTTCTTTTATACTTTGTTTATAGTAGCATTGCACATACACATTTATATAATTGAATATTAGGTTGATAGTAGGAGAAAGCTATATGTTATAATAAATATTGATAAATAGTTAATCATTTGAGGTAATAGCAGCAGTGAGAATTGGATAGTTTTAGGGCGATGGTTGATTGTGGTTTGTATGATTATCTCATCAAACCAGGAATGTTTTATTCCATGCTAGGGTTTGAAAAAAGTTTTATACTTAAGTTGTCATTAACTAGTTTTTTTTATTTTCTCTACAACAAAACATTTTAAAATTGAACTTAGTTTTTTGTTTGTCAAAATCATTATTTAACTTTAAAAAATATGAAAATGTTAGTATATAAATGTATTTCTTTGAATGTTAATGGATTGAATAATCCCACAAAGAGAGGTAGCTTAATTAAATGTCTTACAATTAATAAAGTCAATATAGTCTTTTTTGCTAGAAACACATTTATTGATAAAAATCTAGATAAGTTGACATTTAAAGAGTATTCAATACTTGTTGAATCAAATTATAATTCCAAAAGGAGAGGCACTATGATACTTGGGAAGAAATCTTCGACTGTGCCAATAATAATTGACTTGTAGTCAGACAAAAATGGCATGATGAGTCTGGAAGTTCTTGAGATTAATAAGAAACTTTATATATTTGTAAATGTATACTGGATTCTGGGAATTAGTTCTAAAGTGGGAAAAATATTTGGCTACCCTAACCTTACATGTGAAAGGAGAAATGTTACTGGCTGGTGATTTTAACTTTATTTTATCATAAAGTGATACTACTAAGGATAACAAATTAAATTTTCTGCAACCAGAAAAATTATTTCACTAATCTAATGAATTTAAGAGATATTCATGAATTAAAATTGGCAAACTCCCTTAATTATACTTATTATTGTTACAGATTTACTACTGAAACAAATATAGACAAAGTTTTTGCATCTAGTGGATTACATTCTAAAATTAACGAAGTAGTAATATTCACATCCATTATATGATCATAGTGCCATCACTTTTATTTTTACTATTAAATCAAATTATTTAATTTACTGGCAAATAATTCCAGCTTATATAATAACATTAAAAGATTTAAAGAGAGTTTTAAAGGAAATAAACATGTTTATGGAGTTTGATAACAATGGAGAGGTATCGGATGCTATTTTGTGGGACACTTTAAAAGCCTTTATATATAGTAGGATTAAGACTTGGTTCCTTTATAAAAAAAAGAATGGGATGATAAATTAATTCTTTTACAGTCAAAATTTGTTAGCTTATAGTTGAACTTAAAACCCCATGAAAAAATACAAATTTGGAATTAAAGGAATTGAATCAAACATACATAGAAATATTAAATCATAAAGTCTCAATAAATATGGAAAATTGCAAATTCCAACTTTACTCTGTTAATTATAAAAGTTTACATAGGTTAGCCATTTGATAAAAAAAAAATAAGTATTATAAACCATATTAAAGAGATCATTTATAAATTAAATAATAAAACTAAAAAGGCAATAGATTTAGAAGATTTATTAGAAGCCTTTAGAAAACATTATGAAATTAATCATCAATAGTAAATCGACATTGGATAAGAGTGATACAGTTTTTGGAAGGGTAATAACATAAACTCACACGAAAACAAAAGGCTAGTTTAGATAAATCAATTTCTTTCAGGAAGCTGAAGGAATAATAAGTATTCAATTGGGAAAATAAGCAAATTAAATATTTGTGAATCATTATAAATTGGTACATATAAATTATGCAATTTTAAACAATTTATTATTGAAATTAATTGAAAATTGGAATAAATTGTTTTTTTCAAATAAAGATAGACTGATGCTGATAAAAATCATAATTTTTGCCAAAAATTTTATTTCTTATTCAATCATTGGTTCTTCTTGCTCCCTAAAAAACTATTAAACAGATAAATTCTGTTACTTAGGTTTTTATGGTATCCCCAAAAAACAAGAATATCTTTTGATTGGCATGTAAAAAGTTGGGAGGAGAATGGGATTGGATTTCCCAACATTGAACTATATGATAAAGCTACTGTTATATATTTAGTGAGCCTTTGGTTAAGTTATTTCTATACTTCAAATTGGAAACTAACATATGAAACTATTTTAATCTAAATACAATCCCTGAATTAAATATTTTTTTCTACAGGCATTAATAAAATGCACTGGGTTTTAAAAGACTATTGTATGAATTCCAGAATTGTATCTGTTTGTATGCCTAGTATTATATCTTAAATACATTAAGTCATGGACAATAATTATTTGGACAAACATTTACTAATCCTGATGTTTCCTATAGCTTTTACTAATGGATGTTTAGATTCCTTTAACATACATACATAGATCTTGAAGAAAATCATTTAAAATTTTGGTTTCAATTCTTAGATGGAAATAAAATACAGCTGATCAGCTTTTGGCTAATTATAGTATAAACTAAAACAGCTGGTTAAATGTACAATGTTTAAGAGAGTTTCTTTATAATAATTTGCAAACTACATTAAGTATGGACTCTAAAGCTATACCAAGAATTTTGAAATTCTTTTTTAAAATTAGTGATGATGGAATTAAAAATAAATCTCATTTAACAATAATTTATAGTATTTTTAGAACAGAATTTGTGTTTTTTGATTCCTATTTTTGGGATTATTCAACTAAAATTAATAATGAAATATGTTTAGAAACTAATAGAAAATATACTTTAAGTCCATAAGTAACACAGTTTTGTCACTATATTGGAGAATTTGCACTTTGAAGTTTTTGCACAGAAGTTTTCTGACACCACATAAGGTAGGCTTGATTTATAAGAAAGAAAACTTAAAATGTTGGAGGTGTGATTGTGTTTATATGTTTATAGAGTGTTGAATGATTTTTCCATTTTGAACAGAATTTAGAAACTTTGTCAAAGTTTTATGGTCAGACAATTACACCATTCCAAACTCTTTGATTTTGTTTAATGTTCCAATTCTGAGTTCTGTGCCAATAACTCAAGCGCCTCTCCTTTGGTCTATTCTGGCTATTGCTAGGAAAGTCATCACAACGAATTAAAAAAATAAAAACACCCTCTCTTTTTCTGAGTTTATTTCTTTAACAAAAATGCATGTAACAAAGAATTGCAGACTATGTATAACCAAACATCAAATGCCACACATAAGCAGCTATCTTAGCAAAAACTTAAATGACTTACTGGAAAAATCTTAATGGTTTTGCTCAGTGTTAAATTTTGTTGTGGACTTTGTATATGGTTTTATGTTTTTTTTTTACTTTGTTTTTAAGCTATAAATTTATTTCATATTCATTCAAAATGCAATAAAAAAGTTAAAAAAGGCCATGTTACATTTTCTGCACTTTGAGCTTGGGTTGTGGCTGAAAAGGGTCAACAAACTGGTCCACTTACCCAGCAAACAAATTGTAAAAAAATAAATATGAAGTGGAATAAAGTAACTGCTAGTGAGAGAGAGAAGGTTAAGAAAGGCTCCCAACTGGAAAACACCAAGTCCAGATGCTGTATCCCATGTCTGGTTAAAGATATTAGCATTTTACATTGTAATTTATCTATATGCACACCTTGAAATGTCATTAGCCTGGTTAACAATAGGATGAAACATAGTCATACTTAATCACCCTAAGAACTACTGACCATAACTTATCTTTCAACAATATATAAAGATACCACTCAACTTCTTTGCTCAAGCATTCTAGACAAAGCCAAAAATAATGAGGTGCTGAAGGCCAAAAATCAAGGACTTTTTCCATTTCCAATTTTGGATTGTAGTGCTCTTTCTGAAAAATAAACAGTAAAAAACTTGAATGACATTATTGACTAACTATAAATCTTAGTAATTCATGAGAAAATCAAAACATTACAGGGAACAGGGCAAAAATATGAGTTAAAATCAGGGACAGCCTGCAAAATTCTGGGCAGTGGAGAGATATAGAGTCATCTGTTCAACCATGACATTAGAAAACAATGGGAATAAAAGACATTTATACGGAAGTAAGGATCTTCTTTTACTAAACAAAGCCTAGCTTGCCTGTTATTTAATCAACTATACTCCATCTCCACTTGCTATGAGTATAATTACAATCACCCCAACATATAAGTTTAAAATCAAATCCAGACTAGGACCAACTCTCCAAATCCCCATAAAAAACTGCACACCTGTGACCACATTTTCTTTACTCTTTACTCCTAAACAGTGGCAGTATCTGTCTCTTCTCAGTCCTCACAGACATTTCCAACCTAAATTCTGACCAAAACTCAAAGCGTATCTCAAAATATAATATAAATTTATATTCCAGAATATTGGAGATATTACATAAAACAAGGTTAAATATATCCAGGAACAATTTCTGCATTTCTGCCAAAGTCATGCTACTTTGACTTATTTTATTAATTGTGAGATTTGAAAGATTAAAAATCAATCTTAAGCATTTAAGTTAGACCACTGTAAGCATGTTTTTTACTGTATTAGAAGGTCTTAACATAAAACTAAAGGCTGTCAGATTTTATATTATTCTTTGTTCTTTTCTTTGGTTTTGTTCTGCACTCGGTGTAGTGCAAGAACCTTATGGTTTCTTTATTCACTAAGTTTATCGCTGTGAATTACTTGCAAATTTTGCCAGTTATGCTAGTTACCATAAAACTAAGAGTAAGATTTACTAAAGAATATTTTTAAATTGTTAGATTAATCTCAATTAAAAAAATAATTCAACAGCCATATCTGGTCCATAAAATATGAACAGTAATTGTAATTGTATCATAAGTAAATGTATGTATAGTACCAATGAGCTTTCGTAACTATGTAGATACTTATGTTTTTCCAAGATTACACACTGTATATGCGTCTCTCTGTTTCCTCTTCAGAATTCTCTCATGTTATGTTATTTGCTATATGACTACTTTTTGATATGTGCTGCTGGCTGAGCTTGCAGTGGGTCATTTTTTACCAGTTATCTACCCTGGTAATCAAAATAAATTTATTTTATTTCCTTTTATTTTATGGTATTTTACATTTATTTACCAGAATAGTACACTGATCACAACTAACTACTTACTCAGGTAAATAAACAAACAAGAATGTCAGTATGGCATGGATAGAATACAAAAATATATTTAACATATTTCATACTCCTGGATAATAGAATAGATTTTCAGAATGATTGCAAGTGTGTATGATCCACCATACATTGATAAATTATGTTACCAATATTATGTGAAAGTGTCAAATCACTTTGCAACTGAACCACAAAAAGGGCAAATTGTGATCAAGGTTATAAGAATCCAGCATAGAATATTCCAGGGTGATTCTTTGTCACTCTTACTGTTTGCCTTATTCTCAGTCCATGAAGCTGTTTACTTAAAAGTCTAGGCCATAGCTTTAGTCTGCCTCTAAGAAAACCGTCCTGTTGAAAGATGTCTCATCTACTTTTGCAGATAATCTAATACTGTATAGCTCATCTGACAAACAGATGAAAATACAGTTACAAGTTGTAAATTCTTTTCATATGACATAATGTCATCTAGCTGAACAAATGTACAAAAGCAATGACACACTTAATGAGGAATGTGATATAAAGTAATTGGAACAAGAGGGAGTATAAATAGCTGGAAATAGGTGACATCACTTTAGCTTTAACAAATGAAAATAAGGCCTAGCAAGGAATATTTTAGAAGACTGAAATAATACTGAAAACTGCTTTAACATATAGGAATAAAGTTCAAACTGAAAATTATTTGCACTTTCTGTTCTATCTTAAGTTAACCCAAAAAGAGTTGGATAAGTTTGATAGGAAGACAAGAAAACTGATTCATGCCGATCAAATGATATACAACCACACACATGTACAATACGTGTTTGCAGAGATTATATATATCCCTTGATCTAAAGAAGGCATGGACCTCCTTGAAACTGACTAAAAATATTAGTGATTGTGGGACTATGAATGCATTTACTGACATCATCAAATTCAAGCATCTTCAGCAGGGGTAGCCACCCATCAGTGTGATCCTTGGCACTAGATGATGGTCACTGTTGATGTGACACCCTAACTCTGTGTACAAGAATGGGAAAAAGTGGATTGTCAGCAAAAGGCCATTCTTCTCTGAGTAAAGACCAACAACAAACAAATGCATTGTTACTGATTTATTGAAGAAAACAAATACATAAATTCAGCAAACCAACAGTTTATAACAGATATTCAAATACCAAAACTGCAAACTAAGTTTAACGCCAAATGAACAGTTTACATTAATGCTGGCTGGCATCCTCCCAACAACTGCATGGCAAACACAGTGCCTCCCTGCATCCACCATGAATCCCGATTATCCTTCTTAGATTCTGCACCACAGGGAATATAACAACTGCCTGTGATACAGAACAACAACGTGGAATGGAAGGGGGAAAGAGGATGCAAAAGCGTTCCACCTTATAGATTATAGACGGGGTAGAAACTGATCATCTGAGTGAACTGCTCACCGCTTGATGGGGGAGGTAACCAAGCGAGTACATCCCTCAGTGATGTCTGTCCAACTTCATATGACATCACACCAGGGGATAACTAAGCTAGTAATCCCACAGTGACAGCTGTGCAACCTCACAGACAACACACTGGGGAATAACTAAGTGAGTAATCCCACAGTGACATCTGTGCAACCTCACCGAAAACACACTGGGGGATAACCAGGCTAGTATATCCCACAGTGATGTCTGTCCAACCTCACAGACAACACACTGGGGGATAACCAAGCTAGTACATCCCACAGTGATGTCTGTCCAATCTAACCTCATGGACAGCACACCAGGGGATAACCAGCTAGTAATTTCCCAGTGACTTCTGTCCAAACTCGCAGACAACACACTGGGGGATAACCAGGCTAGTATATCCCACAGTGATGTTTGTCCAACCTCACAGACAACACACTGAAGGCTAACCAAGCTGGTACATCCTACAGTGATGTCTGTACAACCTTGCAGACCATACATTGGGGGATAACCAAGCTGGTACATCCCTCAGTGATGATTGTCCAATCTTGCAGACAACACACCAGGCGATAGCTAAACTAGTACATCCCACAGTGATATCTGTAAGGCCATAAAGACAACAGACTTTGCTCAGACAAACTTTCTATTGCCAGCAAAAGACCTCCTTTCCACCAATAAAGACCAACTCCAAACACATGGCTTGTGACTAATATATTGAAGAAAACAAATACATAAATTCAGCAAACCAATTGTAACAGATAATATTCAAATACCAAAACTGCAAACTGTAAATTTACCACCAAGATGAACAGCTTCCATTAATACCAATTGGCTTCATCCAACACCTGTTTTGGCCAGCTCTTCCCAACTACCAGGTGGCATACACAGTGCTGACTTAGCTCCACCATGAATCCTGACTTTGCCTGCCCAGATTCACCACCTTTGGGGAATATAACAACTGCCTGTGATTCAGAAAAGTGAGGGGGAATGGAAGGAGTTAGGTGGCTGCAAAGGCACTCACCCACCAGCATGTTCTACATGCACCTCCCCCCTTTTTCTTGAGAAATCTTGTGTGGGAATTACTGAAAAAAAAATTGTTATAAATTATCCTGAACATGAAAGGCAAACTGCAAATTAAACAAATCCCATCCCATATCGTTAAAATGAATATTATCAGTATAATGGATTCTCACTAGACAGCGACAGCTGAAGCCATGATAGACCTGAGTAACTAAGCCATTCTGCTATCCATTGAGGAAGATCAAGGTCAGGATTAATTCCGTTAGGTCTGTTGGATGCTCTGGAGGCTGCTCTGCAGATGGAGTGGCATATGACCACCAGCATGCATGGACCTAAAAAAGTAATAAATAAAATACACTCATCTAATATAACTTTGAAAAGCATCTGCTTTCCATCCACCTGCATGCTTTTTCAGTTCTGCCCATTGTCTAACCCTGACTAAATCAGATCCCCTCCGTATTCTAAAAGAGTAAGAACTCTTCCTGTCATACGTGATGCCCTGGTAAACCAAAGTTTTTCTCAACATGGTGTTGGCATCTGAGGGTGATAAAGGTTGACCATTTGGTTGATGGGATACCAAATCCTTTTGCAAAACTTCACTAATAGTTTTTGTGCTGCCATGGCCCAGTGAGCCAGACATATGTTTCATGTTTTCCGTAAGGAAGTTTGATGGCCAGCTTTGATTTGGTCTGCTCTGGATTTTCTTAACCAAATTAACACAAACAAATGTTTTCACCCCAAGATTGGCCCAATAACCTTCTTTTAAGGGATTAGAGGAGGATCTTGTGAATGTTCTACCTGGGGGGGGGGGGTTGCTCTGCAGACAATGTTAAGTAAGTCAATGAGCAACATGATCTGACTACCCTGGCCTTGGAGCCTCCCAAAAATTCATCAGTAGCTAATTCAAGTGCTGTATCTTGTCATTGGGCAGTCTGAACAATTGTCTAACAACATTTATTTATAGAACTAGAAATGTAATGCAACAAGCTGGACCTTCCATCTTATTCTTAACTGATAAGACGCCGATGTGATCATATAGCTCAATGAAATTGTCTCTGTCTACTCTGCCACATTGCCTACCTTCCCTAATGATAAGAAAGTAATTGAGGTAATGACTTGCAGCTTGACTTGTGGCCCTTTGCTGTCAACACTAGTGTAAAGCTATGCTACAAATAGCACAAGCATGAAACATCCCTTTGGCACTGCCCTGTTGAAATACATATGATCTTGGAAGAACAATCCCAGTCTTAGTCAATCTTGTTCTTGAATGGGCAACAAATAAAAAAACAATATAATAACAAGCTTACCCAACCAAGGCTCATTCAAATTCCTAATCTGGGCATCATGGGGCAATGTAAAAATTGCTTCATGTACATAGACAACCCTCTCCTCCTACCACCCAACACTACAACCTGTGAGAGATGCACTTATCTAGCCAAACTGGAGATAAAGCTCTCTCCAACCAAGACTGAACTTGACAGTCAAGAGGAGAAGATAAACGCTTGCACCACACCACACTCATCACATAGTCTCACTAAATCTACACCACCAAAATCCACACATAGAAACACAAAAACATTCACGGAGGCTCTCGGTAATAATCTGCTCAAGCAACAGAGACCTCCAAAGCAAAAATGCAAGCAACCTCCACCCTCCAACACAACCCAAATGACACATATCTTGCAGACTCAGTGTGCCCCTCAACCACAGCCAATTAGGCAAAACAACGTACCCAACACACTAGTCATAGGTGACTCTATAGTCAGGCACACTGATGTCTCACTCACCAGGCTAAACAAGGAGAAGGTTACTGTCAGCTGCCTGTCGGGTGCCAGGATCCACCACATAACCCATACACTCAGGTCACTCCATAACAAGTACAAATATGACTCTGTCATTGTCCATGTTGGTGTGAAAGATCTGAGACATACCTCCCTGGTCTACATGAAAAGAGACATGAAAGAGCTCTCTGATCATGTAGCCCAGGCAGGTATGACCCTAGCCCTGAGTAGCATTGTGCCATCATCCAGAATGATCCCACAGTACAAGAACAAAATGATTGACTTCAACAATTGGCTAAGCTTCTGGTGTCATTCTAAAGGGATCCAGTATCTGTCTGCCTGGGATGACATAGTCGACAGACCATGATGCTTTGCCAGAGATGGCCTGCACCTGTCACCCCTGGGATTCTGTATACTGGCTAAGGTTCTTGCGACCCCTACAGTGCCTTTTTTAGGCAAAGTTCAAATGACAAATTCACCACCATAACAGGAACAGGCAAGCAAAAACTGAGGGTGATGCTACTTAATGCTAGAAGTCTAAATCTCAAAATGCACTCACTCGAGGCACTCCTTAAAATGGAGAACATTGATATCTGTGCAGTGACTGAGACCTGGTTCAAGGCTCCAGAGAGCACCCCTGCACTACCAGGCTATAACTCATACCACACTTTTCGGCCATGTAACCTGGACCAGAACACCAAAAGCGGAGGTGTGTCCATATTCATGAAGGATATCCACAGCTCCACGCTAGTTGCTCAGCATAATGCATCCGAGGTTATCCAAGTGCAACTAACTCTGGGCAAAACTGCTATCCAAATTGTAGCTTGCTACAGATCCCCCACCATGCCCCAGGATTCCCACTCCTCTTTTCTCGATGTACTGAAAAATATTAGGGTTCAACCAAACACCTTAATAATGGGTGATTTCAACTACCCCACCATTAACTGGGAAAAACTACTCATGTACCAACTCCTTCACTCAACGCTTTCTGGATTCATAAACTCCAATTCCCTGGATAAACTTATCCACACCCCCACCAGGGGCAACAATATCCTAGATCTAGTCATTACCAACATGAGTGACTGGTGTTCCACGCCTGAAGTCAATGCCTCATTGGTCCGATCCGACCATAAGCTAATCACCCTAGATATCCACATCCTGCCCCCACCCCTATTAAGTAAACCACAGTAAAAAATTTCTCCAAAGCCAACTTCATGCTTCTTAAGACAGAAGTGGTGAACTTCATGATACCAATGCAGATGGACAATACAGTTATGACTGCTGAATCCTACACAATTGCACTTTATAAGCACTTACACGAGTGCATGGATTGTGCTATCCCAAACAGAACCAAGACGCTATCTTCCATAAAAAGGAAGCCAATCTGGCGGTCCCCTGTCATAAACAAACTGTACAACAGAAGGAAGAAACTGTTGCAAAAGAGAGTAAAATCCCATGAGTGGAGGAGCTCCCTGGTCAGCCTCAGTAAGAAGCTGTGATCCCTCATAAAATCCTCCAAAGCTAGCTACGAAAACAAAATTGCCACTGATTCTAAAGACAACCACAAAGCATTCTATAGCTATGTCAAGAATCTTAATGGCAACACTCAGATCTGCTCTGAGTTACAGCACAATGGTACTAAATATACAGACCTAACTGATATTGCCAACATCCTGGCAGATAGGTTCACTGCTAACTTTACTCCCTCTCACCCCCTAAAGGGCCCATCTCTATACCGGAAGAATGCAAAATTCCTGTAATCACGGCTGCACAGGTAAAAACCACACTCTCCAAAGCCAAGAACACAGCATCCATGGGACCAGACAACATTCCAGGCTGCATTCTACATGAACTACAGAACGAACTGGCTCCCCACCTAAGTACCATGATCAATCATAGCCTCACCTCAGGCTTTGTGCCCACTGAATGGCACACAGAGACTGTTATCCCACTCCACAAAGGGGGAGCCACCACAGACCCTGGGAACTACCACCCCATTAGCCTGACGAGCCTGGTCTGCAAGGCCATGGAATGTATCATCATGGAACTTATAAACAAAGACATTGGCAATCTCCAAACTCTGGAACCCCCCCAGTTCGGGTTTGTAAAAGACAGATCATATCTCCTAAACCTGGTAGACTTCTTTGAAGCAGTCACCAAAGCCATAGAGGAGGGTAAGGTGGTTCACACAGCTTATCTAGATCTTGCCAAGGCTTTCAACACCATCCCCCACTCTGAAATTATAGATAGGGATTTATGTCACAAGATGGGTTGCCAACTGGTTCACTGCCAGAACCCACACTGTGAAAGTAGCAGACCTCAAACCAGTGACAAGTGGAGTACCACAGGGTTCAGTCCTGGGTCCTCTCCTGTTTGTTATCTACTTTTGTGTAGTACAGGCTATCACAGAAGGTTTTTGGCTAACAAAGTTTGCAGATGACTGCAAACTAGGAGCCATAATCAAAACTCCTAACGATGAGGACATCCTACAAAAGGGCCTCACTGAGACAGATGCCTGGTGTCAAAGCCATGGCCTCAAGCACAGTGCCAAAAAGTGCATTGTCATCCCCTTTGGTAAAAACTCTGTCCCCATGAACTACAACATAGGCAGTAGTATACTTAACACCAAAAGTGTGATAAGAGACCTTGGGGGTGGACAGTATACTCTCCTTTGATAAGCACATCGACACAGTACTCAGGAAATCCTTCTATGTGGCACACCTCATCACAAAAGGTTTCTCATCCAGAGTTCCCCTGTACTCATCACTCATTAGACCCATTATAGAGTACAATGCCCCTTTTGGTATGTACCTCACAAGACATCTACAACAACTGGAAAGGCCGCAGAAATACCTCACAAAGAGGATTACCAGCCTCAAACAGATGACCTATGCAGACCGTCTCAAAAAACTCCAGCTTTACTCCATCACATATCGCCTCCTCAGAGGTGATCTCTGCCTAACATACAAAGCTATGTCAAACCCAGAGCTGTTGGACATTTTTTTTTGTTTACATACTCCACTTAATGAAATCCCAATCCCTCCAAGCTACATGCTCTAGGGACCTAAACCTTGTCACCATAATAAACAGAACATGCCGGAGGGATAGATCCCTGTCCCAGAGACTTCCCATACTCTGGAACAAACTACCTATCTATATCAAACAAAGCTCCTCATTAGCACTCTTCAAGAAAAATCTTGATGACTGAATGGGAAATAGGAAATTCACTTCAGGGATCACTTCTGTGGCTCTGCTCGACAGTGGCACAGGAAAATAATTTTCTTAGGTGGCAAAAGCCAGGGTACCTTTTTAGCTGGGCTTGTATAAGCCCTAGGGCCAATAGCCTAGTACCTACCTATGAATCTATGAACATATGAGCCTAATAATATATGCACCATCATCAAAAGTGGCATATTTTACCCTTGTGTCATTCTTCAAAGCAAAGTCATTAATTGACAACCCAGCTGAGAAGGAGATGTGATAAATTAGGTGAAATTCACCTTTTTTTTTTCCTTTGGAACTAGTCCAGTTGGTGAGGTCAGAAACTTGTGCTAATTATTCTTCCCACTTATATTTCTTCATGAAGGATATTTAATCTATGCTGCTATATACCTCCAGGCAACAACTCGCTCATAATAGAAGACATCCTACACTAGACAAAGGACAATCTACCTCAGGAAACGATCCTACTAGGAGACCTTAACACTGACTGGGCAACCTGTAACTACAGCAGCCCCTCTACACATATCAATCTATATGGGTTCTCTCAACTAATTAAAGAACCAACTAGAATAGATGAGAAAACAAAGAGAGAATCCATACTGGACTGGACACTAACCAACTATCCCAAACAAAACTATACAGTAGGCTGCCTCCCAGATGACTTAAGTGATCATCTCCCCACCTTCCTACTCCAGAAACACTCCAATCACCCCAAACCAGTAGTCTACAAATTTGTACGAGATGACCGTAACCTTACCCCACGATACCTAAATACTGTCATAAGCCACTGCAACTGGGAACCACTACGGACACTCGGGTTAGACCAGGCAGTAGCCTACTTCAATACAACCTTCTCTAACATCCTTAATAGTCTAGCTCCCAGCAAAAAGATCAGAGTTAAAGCCAACTACGCACCCTGGCTTAATAGAGACACCAGAGCCTTACTAAAAGCTAGAGATAAAGCCTAGAAAATCTGGAAAACTGACAAAATCCCTAGCTCCAGACAATACTATCAACAGCTTAGAAACAAGGCCAAGGCTGAATCCAAAATAAACAAACAAAACTATTTTCTTAGCGCCCAAAGGAAATATTCAAATAGTCCACAAAAATTCTGGCATGCCATTAACTCCCTACTAAAGCCAGGCAAAACCACAACCCCAGCACCCATCTCTACTAACAATACCCTAGACATAGCTTCTCAATTTAATAACCATTTTACTAAATCCATCTTAGCCCTGTCCAGTCAAATAACCAAAAACAGTCTACCTCAGTCACAACCTAACCTGTTCCCCACCACCCCCTCTTTCAGCCTATCACCAGTGCCCACCTCAACTATCAAAAAACTCCTCCTAAAACTAAAGCCAACCACACTAGCAACTGATAACATACCTGCTGCATACCTAAAAATGGCTAGTGACTCCTTATCATATCCTGTCTCCATCCTTATCAACCGCTCCATACTAGAATCCTACATACCCAAACTCTGGAAAGTATCTCGCATCATTCCTCTCCATAAAGGAGGTAATTCTTATGAATTCTCCAACTACCGACCTATTGCCATCCTTTGCCCCTTATCCAAAATTCTTGAGAAATGCATCCACTTGCAATTGATGACATTTCCTAACACACACAATCTACTATCTACCACACAACACAGTTTCTGTCCACATCACAGCACTACCACAGCCCTTTTATCTTTCACTAATTATATAAACCTTCACAGGAATGATAACAAATATGTATCAGCCATTTTCCTAGACCTCTCAAAAGCATTTGATATGGTCTCCCACTCCATTCTACTAGACTCACTAACATCATTATCCTTCACCTCCTCTACTATAGCCTGGTTCAGAAGCTACTTGTCTGACAGGCAACAATCAGTCCAGTGGAAAGGAACTCTGTCTACACAACTTCCAGCCACCATAGGTGTCCCATAGGGCTCTATACTGGGCCCGCTGTTGTTCTCTATTTTCACAAATAACCTCAAATGCTCTACACAACATGCCACACTCGTACAATATGCAGATGATTCAACTCTTATCTGCTCCGCCTCATCTCCCACCACCCTACATACACTCACTCAAGATACCTTTATCTCAGTAGAAAAATGGATATCTGGGATCCAACTAATTCTAAATCCCAAAAAGACAAAACTGCTACTATTTACCCCTAATAGATAAAAAAAAACCCTCTCCTTTACCATAACCTCTAATGATGGCACCATCATCTCCCCTTCTAACCACACCAAACTTCTGGGCATTGAAATAGACAATAATCTCCACTTTGATGTTCACATCTCACATACCATAAAACTAGTACACAAAAAACTAGGCTGCCTATACAGGCATAAGTCCTTTCTCTCACAAAAAGCAAGAGTCACTCTTGCACAAAGCCACCTCCTCTCAACTCTATTATACGCAGCACCAATCTTTACCCATATCAGACAATGTGACCTAGACAAACTAGAATCATGCTACAATAAAATAGCCAAGTTTGCTACTAACTCAACCTATAGAACCCATCACTGCGCTGCACTCAAAGAACTAAAATGGCTTGAGCTACCACAGTTACTTAACTATCACCAGCTGGGCACAGCCTACAATATTCTCAAATATCCTGAAAAAAACCCTCATTATCCAACCTACTTACTATCTATACTACAAACCGATACCTAAGATCCAGTGAAAAATCTCTCCTCTCCATCACCAAGGCTAACAATAATGCAGGGAAAGCACTCTACTCCCACACCGTTGCCAGAAATTGGAACTCTCTTCCCCTATCTGTGTCCACTGCCCCCTCCACATCCATATTCAAAAACTCCCTCAAATCGCACCTTCTTAGTACATGGTTATGCCCTTGTATCACATAATCTACCCATACTACTATTAACTCCCCAAATTCCTCTCTGATCACATGCTGGAGCTCTGATCCCCTGTAGGCTTGGTCATCTGAAAGGGTACTTTTAACTTTAGAATCTTACTTGATATATTTTCTTTTATTACCAAAGTATGACTGACATTGTCTTTTTACCCATGTTCTATATCTTTTACCTGGAGTGTTTTTATTAATTCTTGTTATATTACTATGCTCAGCATACATGATGTAACCTGTTTTGTGTATTATGCTGGATGTACTGTATTTGTATAACTTGATGTTGGAGCTTTTCTCCCCGGGCCTCCGCTGAAAATGGACCTGGTCCAGTCGGAATTTCCCGGTTAACAAATGTAAAATAAATAAATAAATAAATACAAATTACACTGCCCTTCCTGAGGATACACTTCAACTTTTTGACCCTCCTATTTTTAAAATGGACATTGGATTTCAACAACAAATCATCCAAGAAGCTATGCACTAACATCATTGCTGCTTTGCAATCTGGATAAAATTTGAGTTCTCAGATGAGTACATCTACTTTAATGGAGGAATGCTTTGCTTTTCTGCTGTGACCCCCCCGAAGGGAAGGGGAATCTCTGTTGGCTTGAAAGAAACCTCTTCCTCAGAAGGGCCCTGTTTGTTTCAAGGAGGAACGTATCACTGCTCTGTACTCTTGGAGATGATATGGATTGTCTCAACTTTTGCCAACAATAAAAGGCTGGGTGGGATTTTCTGCAATGTGAATATGAGTGAGAGAAATGGGAAATGAGTCAAAAACATTTTCCATTGTTAAAAGTTCAAAATGTTTAGTGTTCTGAGAATCCCATCTGGTTCCTGGGTTGTTGAGAAAAGGTCTGTCCAACATGGCTCTTAATCAGATATTAGGGGGTGGTGCTGATCCCATCTCAAGGGTTTGTTGACTGCCTTTAATTTGCTGAACCATTGATCACAACCAAACCAGGTCATGAACTATAAATGCGATGCACTTCTCTGATGGTTAGTACATAAGAAATCAAAGGTGAGGTTAAATGAGGATCATTTTCAGTAAGGACAACCATAAATATTAAAAAGTCTGTTGCCCGAGAGTCTCAGGTTTTCTGGGTCTTCCTACTGTTTGACACCTTTCCTAGCCTAGCCAAAGCAGTTAGCCAATCTTTGGAACCAAATAGTTTGGCCTCCAATAACATTTGTATCCCATCGGCATACTCCAAATCAAATACATCTATGTATTCTCCCTTAATGATTTTTTCTTTAATGGTTTTAGGAATGTGAGCTGTTATGTGTGACCTTGGGGGTTGATGTTTTCTATTGAAAATTCCAATGCATTTGCTATTGAGGACATTGTGAACAACAAAATAAGAATCTATGTTTGAGTCAAAATTATGCCGTGCACCATCTATTGAATTCCCAATAACCCCATGTATTGATTGCCCTGAATTAGATAAGGAGGGGACAGCCACCTGCAGAATATTACAAACATACCACTTGTTTTGGTACAACTGGAGAACAATACCCTTTTTCCAAAATTAAGTAAAATAGTCTACTTATGCTGGCATCTGGAAGAGATTATAAAAATTCTTTTAGGTAATCTTGTTGTGTCTGATTAGCCAGAACTTTTCCCTCACTATTCTCATCATCAAAGGGACCTTCAGTACCTAGTTTGGATGCTGTTTTGGCATTCCCTGGCTGAACTTCTGCTTCTGATGTGATTTCAGCACTCTTCTGGAGTCTGTGTCTGTTTTTCTGAACTTCGACTTCAGCTGTATAGAAGAAATTGACCTCTCTTGCATCCTGATGACACTTGGCTATTCTCAGACTCTTAATTCTTGAAACAAGTCCTCAGGCTTCGAAGTTATTCTGGCCCAATGAGATGTCAGCAACTGCAGAGTTACAGGACCTAAGAAGAAAACAATCACAGGTATGTGCAAAATATCATTAATTTGCAATAAAAGCTATCATTTAATCCATCCTCCAGTAGTGCCCATGGTTATTAATAGAGGAGGCCGTCAGGAACTTCCTTTGCTACTATTAACTAAAATAGCAGGTGCTTCAATGTGATAACCTATGAATTATCTTTAAAAATGAACTATGAACTAACTGTGATTGAGCTTGGATTCAGATAAAAAATAAAGACAGTAATGGGGGATAATAACTCCAGAAAGAGCATAGATGAATTGCTTCAGTTGGGATTTAAGCAAATAATCCCTGAGATTCATTAACAATTGTGTATGCTTTGTGTGAAGCTTACATGATTTAAGCTCATTAGGGTGATGAGCAGCAGGCTCATTGAATATGCATGCCGCTCATCACACTTTCATGTCTATAAGCACCTTTCCTTGGCCATCAGAAGTGTTGGTGGCCATGAAGAAGTGCAGAGAAGCTTGAGCACACAAGCCAAACAAAACAGCTTGCCTGTAGGCAAACCTATTATGCCAACATGTGCATACAGCTTTTACAAAGTAAGGGTAAGTTTACTAAAAGTATTAAGATGGAAGGGAAGTTAAATGGCTGTAGGACTAATTAATCAGCTTATCTTGTTTATAGTACCTTTATAAATTCTGCACAATTGAATGTCTCTTAGCTCATTTATACAATGCAATGATCACACTTTTTATAATCTGTTTAAGGGCACTGCTGTATCCATATCTTTGTTTGTTTGTGGTAGCATGTCATATCTTTCAACTCTGTTTATGATATCATTTCACTCCAGGCACTCCTTTACTGTGCTTTTACATTAGAAGGACTGGGATTATTCATCTAGTGGCAGTAGGTGTTTAACTGGTCTATCTGAACTGGGAAGCATACAAAAGGGCTCTAAGTATCATTTTGCATTTCTCTTATATACTGTGACTGTACATCAGTTTAAGAAAAAAACACTGTTCTACCTGCTGCTGCTTTAAGTAGTTAATTGCACTTTATTGCATTGTATCTGTTGGTTGTAGGGCTGTTGCAGGTAGTTTGTGTGGTCTTGCTACACTTGGGCTCCAAACCAGCTATCCACATTAAGAAGGTGTTTTTTTGCACCTTTGTGGCAGAAGTGAGCTGATTTAACCTGTCTGAGTTGGGGATTGCTGGTGGAAAGTTTATTGTGTACTTTCCTGATTGGTAGCTAGCTTAAAACTTGTTTCTCTTTGCTTGTATTTAAGCCTCACATATCCGTGGTGCTGTTCTTCATGCAGCAGCGGTTAGCAGTGCCCTGTATAGATGCAAAAGCATAGAAGCTCAGTTTTTCCCCTAAACAACTGTCAGTGAAACCTTTCCAAGTCTTTCTGCTGCTCTAGGTGCAACTCAGCTGTGCACTGAGCAGTGTTGCCTTATTGATCAACCTAAGCTTACACAAAGTATAGGTCCCTCTTGTAAGCTCCACACTGCCAGCACAGACCTGTCAAGTTAACCCATTCCTTTCCCTAATAAAACATGTAGTAAGAGCCTGCTATCATGCATGATTAGTTTCACATCATCTCTGTGTACAGCCTGATACACATGGGCATCCTGAGCAATATAGGAAGTGTGTCATTTACACTGACAACCACTTACTCCTGAAACAAACACTATAAGTGAGAGATGTAGTTACACTATGAATTTGGAGGCAAGACTCACATAAGGACAAATCAAATGCCAAACAATTTGTCAGCACATAGGGACTTCCCACACTAAATAAGGACACGACACATGAACCCCCATATGTCGAGGTACTCGCTAGTAACTTACCAAAAGATCAGAGATCTCCCAAATGGAACCCAGTACACACACATAATGCAAAAAACAACACAACTCCTAATAACACACACACCCACATCACTGCCTCAACAAATAAGCCCATTAGGCATAACAGCACAATACCTAATGAACTGGTAATCGGTGACTCCATTATGAGACACATGCATGTTCCCCTCACCAGGCTGGGTAAGGAGCAGGTTACAGTTTGCTGCCTGTCAGATGTTAGGATTAGACAAGTCACTCAAGCACATGAGTTACTCAACCACAAGTACTGGTATGACTCCGTCACAGTCCATGTGGGGGTGAATGACTTTGAGATGTATCTCACTGGACTATATGAAGAGAAACAAGATTGAGGTCTCAGATTTTTTGTTACAGGCAGGTATAAGCCTAGCCATAAGTAGCATTCTACCTTATCCAATGATGATGCCACAATCTTCTTCTTCTTCTTTTCCCAGTTAGGGGTCACCACAGCAGATCACATGTTCACTCATGATTGGCAGTGGAATTTTACGGTGTCGAGTTGCCAGCCCAGTGCCCAACCTTCCACAGAAGGCACACACGCATGCACTCACACCTAGGGCCAATTTAGAGTGTCCAGTCCACCTACAGCATGTCTTTGGGATGTGGGAGGAAACCGGAGCACCTGGAGGAAACCCACGTGACCACAGGGAGGACATGCAGACTCCACACAGAAGACACCCCAGCCAAGGATCAAACCAGGGGACCTCTTGCTGTGAAGTGGCAACACTAACCGTTGCACCGTCATGGCCGCCCTAATGATGATGCCACAATACAAACAAAAAATGATTGACTTTAACAATTAAATTAGCTTGTGAGAAGACATGGTCAACAGGCCACACTGTTTTGCCAGAGATGGTCTGCACCTGTCTCCTTTAGGCTTTGGGATACTGGCAAAGGCATTAGCCACATCTATTTTGCCTTATTCAGCAGTGGAAAAACAACCAACCTCCCAACATAACAAAATCCTCACTAGATAAACTTAAGGTACTGCTGCTAAATGCTAGGAGTCCAAACAAGAAACTGCACTCCCTGGAAGCACTCCTCACTTTGGAAAAGTCTGATGTCTGTGCAGTCACCAAGACATGGTTCAAAGGTGCTGAAAGCACCCCAGGCATGCAGGGCTACAACTCCTTCCATACATTCAGATCACAAACTGCAAGTGAAAAAACAAAAAGTAGAAGATGTATCCATCTTCATTAAGGGTAACTACACCTCAAGACTGGTCAAACAGTATGACTCTCTTAAGCTACTCCCTGTCCAATTAACTATAGGCAAAGCACTCTAACACATCATAGGTTCCCCACCATGAAACAGAAAGCATTCCACTTACCTGAACTTACTATACAGCCCAACACCTTAGTCATGAGTGATTTGAATTATCTAGCCAATGAGTGGGAAACATACATGGCCACAAACATGCTGGCTCAGAGGTTTTTGGAATTTGTTGATGCAAATGCTCTGGAGCAGCTCGTCTGCACATGAGGCTCAAATGTCCTGGACACAATACTCACTAACATGGGAGAGCATTGCACCACCCATGTGATGCCCTCCCTGGTAAGATTGGACCATAAATCAGTCTTGTTCGATGTAATTATAAGACCAGATATCCAATCAAGCTCAAAAATGTTTAAGAATTTTTCAAAGACAAATTACGTCCTACTAAGTGATGGTATAAGAAGTTTCAAAGCCCCCTCAAATGCAGATAATATGGACTTCTATGCAAAGGTGTATACCAATGCCCTGTGCAACACTTAACCAGTTGTATAGGATATGCTATACCCAACCAGATTAAAATGAGGTCTTGCCAAAAAAAAAACAAGCCACCCTGGTGGACCCCTAGTATAAACAGGCTATACAACAAGAGAAAGAAACTAATCTCCAAGAAGAGGAGGGAACTGGCTCAGCAGAGGAAGAAATCCCTTTCTAGCTTAAACAAACAAATTAGAAATCTTGTCAAGTCCTCCAAAGCAATTACAAAAGAAACCTCCCTAGCTAAGGATAATCACAAGGCATTCTATAACTATATCCAAAATTTAAAAGGGAATACCCAGGTATGCACTGAACTGGTTGTGGATGGCATCAGCCATATTCAGACAGAGGTAATAGCCAACCTGATAGCTGACAGATTTGGAGAAAACATCAGCCCCCCCTTCCCCTCCAGTCATCCCCCAAGGTATACCTGACACCATTCCTCGGCCTATTATCTCAAGACAGCAGGTCGTCTCAGTGATGTCTAAGTCCAAAAACACAGCATCAGTGGGACCAGACAACATTCCTGGTTGCCTTTTAAACAACTTAAAACACGACCTAGCAGACACACTTGGTTTAACCACAGCCTGAGAACTGGCTATGTTCCAGCTGAATGGAACACAGCAGCAGTTATCCCTCTGCACAAAGAGGGGCCATCAACTGACCCTAGAAATTATAGGCCCATAAGCTTGACTAGCCTCATCTGCAAGGCCATGGAAAGAATCACTATGGACCTTATTAACAGTGCAAAGAGCACTATATGCAGCCACTTGTGATAGGTGCCCAGGATTTTATGTTGGGAAAACCAATAAGCCTTTTAAGGAGAGAATTCTGCACCATCTTAGTGATATTAGACTAAATGTACAGGCTAATGCTTTGTCACAGCATATTCAAAAGTATCCTGGACATATATTCTCCTTCCTATGCTAGGAAATACTGCTAGACAATATAAGAGACAGAGATCTATCAAATAAAATTGAAGTCTTGGAAACATGCTGGATAGCTGATTTACAGGCAGACAGGAGCCCTGCTCTTAATGGAGTGTGCCCTTAAAACCTATATTGAAAAGCAGGAATCTCAGGAGATGGCTTGATTGGATTAGCATCAATATAAAAAAGGGAGGTGTTTTAGTGTGAACAGGATCTGATGAAGGCATAGCTGAAAGCGCTCATCCTGTTTGTTTATGAGGATTTACATCGTTGTTTGAAGGATTTTATTTGTTCTTTTTTAAATTGTGCTGGTTTTATTTTTATTTTATCTGCTGAACATGCATTCTACTCTTCCCTTTGTGGTGATATTGCAGTGCTTGTGTTTAATCTTCAGTAATGTATGGTTCTCTGTGCCAAACATCATGCATATAAGCAGTATACACAGAACCATGTCTGAACCTGATGGAATACAGAATAGATATGTGTTGTGGTCATGATTTACAAATCTGCCATGACAGTTGCAGTCCTTCAATCCTTGTATGTATGATACACATTTATTATGAAACACATGAAGGAACACACATATTACTGGTGGTGGAAACATGGGTTATGGAAACAGTTTTGAATCAGGTGGTTTATTTGATGACAAAGAAGGGGTGGGAAGAGGTGGACATTTGGTGACAGGAATACACATACAGACATACTAAGAGATTAGTTTATGGTTCATTTCTGCACATATATGTGTTGTGTTAGAAACAGTTTTGAATCAGGTGGTTTATTTGATGACAAAGAAGGGGTGGGAAGAGGTGGACATTTGGTGGCAGGAATACACATACAGACATACTAAGAGATTAGTTTATAGTTCATTTCTGCACATATATGTGTTCTGTTACTCTTCTGTTTGTCATCTTAATTATTCAGGTGAGGTCTGTACAAGACAGTGTTCCCATTAAGAGCAAACACATTAATACATCGGGATAATGGGTTGTTAATAAAATGCATAGTCCACACTTACACACAAGGGATTCATACAAAATATTCAAGAATACTTTGGCGTACATCTGGATTCAAGCCTTGATAATATTCCAGAACAAATCTACAGACCCGAAAAGTATCTAAACACATGGCATAGGAGCTCCTATTTCATAAAGTTCAAATCTGACAACAGATTGAAGCAAAGGGAATGTATGTATTAGTCTTCATTGCACTCATGATAATTGTAAAATCCTATAATGTGTGCATTACATACAGTAGTATAATAAATATGAAACAGTGGAAAGTGATGATACAGAAGTGGGAACAGACAGAAACTTAGAGACAGGGATAGAGACAGACAAAGAATGTTATATTTTTCATACCCATTGTTAACATCTTTGTGGTGTGTTACTGTTACGTTTTCATGATAAGTAATCTGCCATGCTATGTACAATCAAGTGCTTCCAACAGGGAGCAAGCTGGGATCAAAAAGGAGAAACGTGATTTAGACATAAGCAGGATAATGGTGGGTTAATAATATACACAGACAACACTTACACACACAGAATAGTAATATAAATAAAACATTAAATAGGATTTTCACATATTTCTGTATATGAACCCGTGACACTATGCACAAGCATTTTACAGACATGTGAATTATATCAATACACCACACAGCACATGTTACTTCACAACCTTAAATTTCATTGGTTTGAAGTGATAGCGACAAAACAGTGTGACAAGGGAGGCATCAACAGTAATGACAATTTTAACATTACACAAGGTGGAAATTACAGTCAGCAGCATAACAAATGATCCAATGTAGAAGAGAGATGTGTTATGTTAAGATATTATATGTCATGATTTACGCATTTATCATGAAGCAAGGATTTTTTGAACAGCATGCTCCCCTAGCAGTATTTAGAATTGGAGCATACAACTCATCAGCCTGTTCAAGAAAAGAGCAACTTGTATGTCTGTAGCACAGTGAGACTAGGTACAGTAACATGAAAGGCACTATATCCAAAGGGAAAAACTCACTAGATTTTGCCATAAGCTGTATACTTCTATTTCCCGTGAGTTACACTTGCTGCTCAGCACTAAACACTGTGCAAATGCAGAGGAGACAGATTAATGACATACACAAGGGGAGGATGCACAGGGGAAGAGGGAGTTAGTGACCAAGTGGATGATGACAGGAGGAGGATACTGGTGGCTGAAAAGTACCACAGCTATACATGAAAAGCTGGCAACACCTACTGATGAAATATTCAAATAAAAACAATAACAGTTTGACACATTTGTAGATTACAACCATTGAAAGCATGCAAAACCCAGTCTATAGAACTGAGCATTATCTCAGCATGTCACAAAGGAACTCCTTCTTCCCATACTGTAAATCACATGATTGAAGGGACAGTGACAACTTCCTGAAGCAAAAGGAGGTAAAGAGAGGAGAGATGGCGAGAGAAATACCAAGAGTTTTGTTTATGATACATTTAGGACCATTTATGGTGTGGTACCCTTAGTTGCTTCCTCATTATTACTCAGTCAAGCTCTGTACAATAAAGTGCCTGCTACCGGGAGCAAGATGGGAGAGTAGAAAAAAGACTAAGACATAAGCAGGATAAGGGGGGTTTACTAAGTCACCCGGCTGGGGATGGAATGTTTTTGCAAATGTTTCTTGCCTGCACTTTTCAAATGCTCTGTTAATGACACGTTTCAAACAGAGATAACTACAGACATTTGGAGTTAAACATATGGGAATATAAAAATGTCATGAAATAATTTGACATAGAGCTGTAATCAAACCCTTGCCACTATTTAAAAACATCAGTCAGGGGAATTATCTCAACACACCACATAGGAATTTCTAGTTCAATATATCCTGCAGCCTAAAAACTGTTAGAGCAACTGTTTCAAAGCAGTGCCTTTACTCTGTATTCCTATAGCACAGTGGATTTAAGCACATTTACATGAAAGTAACCATCACTCAGATTTGGTGCACAATGCCAATCTCTGTGCAAATGCTGAGGAAAGAAGTGAAGGCTTTTTGATGACCCATTTCTGGCCATGTGTGTTGTATGAGATTTGATTTTTTGACAAGATTAAATATGTGAAAAGAGGGTTGATAGGACAGTGGTGAAAACTGGCGGTAAGCAGACAGTAGGACACGGGGATGAATAGAGGAATTTACAGTATGATAGTAGGAGACTGTAATAGCTAGCCACCTCTTCATAGCATGAATGTAGAATTGTACAAAGAATTTCATGACTTTGAAGAGTCACTACAGCAGGATGGGCGACAAGAACAGAAACATGTTATATAGTCAATTGGACCAAATCAAGTGTATCGCTATGATACATAAGCAAAGTGGAGAGCTATGTATGAAGCATATTTTTTCTTGTGGGACAGGTGTCCATTTTTTGTGAAAGGAGAATGTTGGGAAATATGCTTAGGAATGAGATGGTCAGGTAGGGAGGGTAGGGTAGGATAGGTAGCAGGCGCAGACATACAGGACATAATAGATAGATAAGGGATAGTAATGGCCACAAAAGGTTGGGGGACACCACAAGAGGGGATAGGTAGGGAGCATCAGAAGTGCATCCACATCCAGATTTAGGACAGAGAGAATCTAGTCCTCAGCTTTAGAAATGTCATCATTGTCTCCTGTGTTAGTTACCTTGGTCAGTAGCAGAGATGTCATAATTTTGACAGTATGACACAGATCTTTTCAACCTTTCTGATTTGGACACCAAGGGCCTGCTCCACCAGTCCTGTTATCTCCTGACAGGGGATAAAATCACTACCTCCACCAGTACTGCTTATGGAGGGTAGCATTGCAAGAGCAGGTGGAGCGGGTAGGGCTGGAGTAGAGGAGGCAGCTCTGACAAGCTGCAACCAACATGTGCTGGGTGTCTGTGCTACTTGTGATGATGCTACTACAGCCTCATGTGGAAGTATGGTGGGCCGAACCACAGTGGTCAGTATAGCTTCCTGTTCAGATGGTTATTTTTTCAGAAGCAGTCTATTAAACATGTATCTATCTATCTATATGCATAAATAAGTGAGAGAGAGAGAAATAGGATGGTGGAAAACAAAAATGAGAGAATTAGACCAATGGAATGTCACATTTCATTATTTCAATACATAAATATGAGAAATAAATATGTACACCTTTGCTACATCTAGATATGATGGGAAGGCATTAATGTCTCATAAAATCCATCATTACAATGGTATCATATAGGTTCATAGGTGTTTACTAGGCTAATGACCATAAGGGCCTTGTTACGTCTAGCCACACATCCCAAATCTCTGACAAGTTTTGGTACCCTTGATAAGTGTAAGTAGGGGCTTGACAGATGAAACATTTACAAGCAGAGACCTGGGAGTTGAACCATTTACAGGTTGCCTGTGCCTATTACAGACATAGGTGCAAAGCCAGGGATGAATTTCCTGTTCCCCATCCAGTTGTCTAAGTTACACTTGAATTGGGTTATGGAGGAAGTCTGCTTCACATAGATGGGGAGCCTGTTCCAAAGATGGGGTAGTCTCTGGGAAACATACCTGTCTGCCCAGCAGGTCCTGTTTATATCACAGACAAGGTTTAAATCATTAGAATGGGTAATTCTAGGGCTGTTTGTTTTGATGATATGCAGGAGGTCTATCAGAACGGGGTCTGACAATGTCCTGTATGCCAGGCATACATCTCGCCTCAATAGCCTGTAGGAGACAGAATACAGGGATAGGGCCTTGAGGCAGTTTATATAGGACATTTTACTTATACCCTATATTCTTTTAGTGAGGAACCTCTATGGACATTCCATTTGTGTATATCTTTGGTTAGGTATATACCAAATGGGGCATTGTACTCAATGATAAGTCTGATTAATACTGAATACAGTAGAACAATTACTTCCTTGGAACTAGATGCCATACCTTTGTTTATAAGTTGAGCAGCATAGAATTATTTCTTCACTACTGTAGACACATGATGGTCAAATGCTAGATTACTGTCTATGTGTCCCCAAGTCCAAGTCCCTGATTACTGGGTCAGCTCTAAGGGATGTCTTGTCAATATGACAGTTACAGGGGTGTATGACTTCATGAAGGATATTATTATGCATTTATTGACATTTAGTTTTAGTGCATGTCTCTGACACCAGTTGGTTGTCTGTGTCAGCCCTTCTTGGAGAATATATGTGTTAGTGTGGGATTCGATGACAGCTCTTAATTTGCAATCATCTTCAAATTTAGTCAGCCAGAGAACATTTACAGTGGCCTTGGCTTCAGAGAAGTAAATGACAAAGAGGAGTGGTCCAAGGACTAACCTCTGAGGGACTCCACTTGTGAGTGACCTCTTTGTAGAGGTGGACTCCCCCATTTTATCTTCCGGGTCCTGTCTGTGAGCCAGTTGGCTATCTACTGGGTGACATACAGATTTGTACCTAACATCCTGAATTTGCCAACCATGCCCGAGTGAGGCATTGTGTCAATTAAGTTTATTTTACTATTCATTTGCGCCACTTGTGGTTTTGGTGATGGCTTCGGTATGGTATTACTTTATCTATTTTAAGTGTAGCCATTTACCCCACATGAGAATTAAACCCCCACATGTTGCGTCTGTAAGGTAAACACCTTAGTCATTATACCAACTTTCCATCTAAAGGTCTATTTGTATCAAGGTTATGTCACCCCAGATGGGACTCGTCTCAAATCCACAATACTTGGTTTAGGAGGCCAGTCCCTTATCCTTTAGTCCGCAGGGGCCTGACTAATTTCATAACTAATCACTAGGCTAGCTTTCTTAATAGGCCATTCTAATCCTAACCAATTTCCTTTCCAAAGGTGAGAATCAAACACTATACCTTGTGCTTGTGAGCCAAACACCTTAACCATCAAAACAAGCTCCATTGTTTTATGACAAATAGAAACATGTATTTGACTATGCTATATCAGCTATATGCTTTCAAAGTTAAAAATTACATTTGCAAACATTGAATTGTTAATGTTATTCAGTATTGCAGTTAATATCTTACAAATACTAGCTTGTAAAAAAATGTCTGTTTCTGGCTATTGAAACCACATGCCATTAAGCTGATAATGGGAAAGGGAACAGACAACAGCTCACGTTATTAGCAATACTGAGGATAGTTGAGTTTCAGACAACGCAATGATATAACAAAATGTGTGTCAATATGTATTCACCCCCCCCCCACTGAAAAATTATTTGTAAACTGGATTTAAACCCTGCATCAGATGTTGTCTTTCTCTAAGCTCGCTGTACTTGCACCTTGTGCCACAGGTGAAGCTGTCTGGCAGCTGCATTTTCTTCACTTAGTAGTATCCAAAGTGTTGGCAGTAGTGCACCAATGCTAGGCTCATTTTTGCTACAGAAATTAGCCCAAATTAAATGTTTCACTTTTTTCCTTCGGATGCGAACTCTGTTTGGGTGCTGCTAAGTGGAGAGCAAATGGAAAAGGCAATAAAAAATGTTTATTGTATTTCAGAATATCAAATGTAATGGACATATGTAGCAAGGAATGCAGCAGCTCTAGCATTACCATAACACATTCATCCTCTTCATATCTGCTTGCCATATCACAAGTAGCAGTTAGGTTGCACATCATCAGGATGTCATTTAATGGTGGTTGTTCTGAAAGGGGAGACACAGAGAATGACATGAGGTCATTCTTGCCACAGCACATATGATTATTCATGACTTATTCCAACATAATGTACTACTGTCTTAACGGATAAGTTCTCCAGCATATATGAGGCATATGCCCCAATTACTCATGTTGATGCTTGGCCACTGTGGTGAACTTTGCCCTTTTCCCCACTGTAGTGCAATCTGGAATTGGTATGTTTGGTTGGAGGAGTTGTGGGTCGTGAAACCCCCCACTTGGGTGGGTTTGATTTGCTTTGTTTGTTTATTTTGTTGTGGTGGCCAAGTAGTTCCATTCCCAGAGTAAAAATGTGGTTATCCAAGTGTTCATGAAAGTAAGTTTCCATGAAGTCATCTCATCCTTTTCACTTTTGGCTATGTCAAATCTCATTAGTATTTATAGAGAGAGCCAGCAAGAATGGTGGAATAGAAGAGCCAGTAAGGGAGAGAGAGAAGGAGGGAAGGGGAGGCGGCTAGACAGTCCACTTTCGTGTGAGATATTTCTTATTCTGCAGCTGTCAAGGGGATTATTTTGTGTTTCTTGTATGATTTGCATTGTGATACTTATTAAACATGTTTCATCTCCCTTTTTATATGTCGCACATCTAGTTCTTAGTTTACATGACCACCTGCACATGGTAAGCACACCTTTTTAACAACCTAAAAATCTCAGCACAGGTGGAAAATCTTAGAAGACACATAGATAAATATAAAGGAAAAGTACAGAATAAGCAGCTTGTTGATGAGCCCAAAAAGTTTTGTAGATAATTGGGAAACAAGGCAAGAGAAATTGAAAGACCACCCAAAGAAGAAGAAATAGATACATTTTGGAGCAATATCTATGAAGACCCTGTGGAACATAACAAAGATGGGGAACCGATAGAAGACATGAAAAAAAAAAATAGAAGTTCAAAGGTACAGGATATGAAATGGGATGAAGTAATGACCAGAGGAACTGAAACAAAATTAAGGAAAAGCCCCTAAATGGAAAACTCCAGGCCCAGATGCAGTACCTAGCATCTGGCCAAAAGTATTAACATCTTTACATGAAGCTTTGGTCCTTAATAAGAACTAACTATATGCACACACTGAGCAGACACCAGCCTCTTTAACAACAGGAAAAACATATTCCTTTTCAACAGTGAACCTAAAAACTATAGGCTAATAACTTGGCTTCTGCCGATGTATAAACTATATACTGGAATTGATGCCGAGAGAATTTATAGTCATTTAGAAGACAACTCAATCATGGCAATAGAACAAAAGGGTAGCAAAAGAAAGTCATATGAAACAATGAATCATAATGGAGAATTGCAAAAAGGGGGAAGAATCTAAGTATGGCATGGATCGATTCCAAAAAAAATTTGACAGTATCTCACATTCGTGGATAAAAGAGTGCTTACAAATGTTTAAGAAATACCTTACATTTAGCTAAGCCATGATAAAGAACAAATTATTATCCCAGAGATAAAAATTCAAAGGGCATATTCCAGGATGACTCTTTGGCACCACTGCTCTTTTGTCATGCCCTTAAATCATTAAGCTGTTTACTTAACAGATTATAGAGGGGACCCAGGGAGGAAAGTTCCCAAATGAAAACAATATAAATAACACAGACTACAGCATTGTAAAGTACAAGGAGAAACACTCATGCACTCACATCCATATTCAGTTATGTATATATGTTTACATAATGGATACACTCTGTTGGACAAAACTAATTTCATTAAAAAATAAAAGAGTTGACAGTTTTAGTGCATCATTTATTTGAGTGAAATGTTACACTGTGAAGTGAAAAAGTGAGAGCAATGAACAGCTAGAAGTAAAGCAGACTGTCTTACTCCCACAGTTGTGTAGTCTTAAAGATTGTATATTTAGAGATGCAGGGGTGTGGGCCATCGGGGGGGGGATGATACTCCTGCAAAAATGGTGCATGTGTTTGTTTAGTTGTAATTTCTTGGACTGTTCTGTTTTTTTTTTTTCCATTGAAGTGGTCTTAAGACTATAAAGTGTTTTACTGAAATAACATATACCCATGTACATAAATATATATACATAAATACATACATATTGTTAATCTCTCTGCAACTTAACTGATATCAACACACTGGCACTTACTGTTGTTAGGGAAAGTTTATTTTTATATTAAGCTCTTTTTTAAAGATAGTTTTTTAC
Source organism: Protopterus annectens (assembly GCF_019279795.1). NCBI lineage: Eukaryota > Metazoa > Chordata > Ceratodontiformes > Protopteridae > Protopterus > Protopterus annectens. The sequence goes on from NC_056749.1 coordinate 547,149,778, forward strand.
AGCAGTCTTCTCTACAGTATTTTACACAGGTGGAACAACACCTTTTTTAGTTCAACAGATTTAGTTTCTGTCACAAGAAAAATTGTAGTAAATGATGGGCTTGGTAGTTTCCTTTCATACATGCAGAGACTGTAAGCATGGGAATGATCCAAGAACACATACTAGGCCTGTCATGTTGAAGAGCACATAACAGATGTTCACTTTTGGTACAGTATCTGGCACTACACCTTATTTTATTTATTTATTTTGCTCATTTTTATCGCCTTGCTACCTGCAAACATTAGCCTTCAGTCTTGGGTCAGCCTATTCCTCTCCTATGGGTCAGGAATTAATCACAAAGGCCATCATTTGAGCAGCCATGAGATTTGTTTTATATATATATATATATATATATATATATATATATATATATATATATATATATATATATATATGTCTATTTGGATCTGCTTCATAAAGTCAGAAAAACAAAACAAAACTTAGAGCTACTAAACATCGAGACCACAGCACTGACATTTCAAAATGTTGAATAACCATAAGATCTACATTCTAAACATGGAAGCTACATAACATTGAAAACAATATCACAGACAAGTCTTTGTAGCACAACTCCCTTCTAAAATGAAAAATAACAAATCCAGACTTGCTCATTATGCATTTTTTACATTTTTGCAAGGAGGATACACACCCCACACTAACTAAAAATTAAATATACCAACTCCAGGCTCAAACTACTTTGAGGAAAAATGCTCAGTAGGTTCTTAGTTCTTTCAAATTTCGAAATGTTACACTTTCAGTATTTATAATTTGCCGTCTTTTCATCTAGTTTTTTAGAGTTTAGGTATTCTGTAGTTCAATCTATTGAAGTAGATCCATATATATATATATATATATATATATATATAGATGGATAGATATCCTACAGTGCCCCTTTAGTAGCTAATGCAGGCACCTGCATCACCATGGAGGAGGTCACTATACCTTTTCAAACATATGAATGCTTCCACCCACATGATAATAAATGTTGCTATCACCAGTATTGTCGGCCAAACCAATATATTTCATTATGGCTATATTGCCTGCAAGCCACCACTTGTATTTAGCAACACAGCAACCAGAATTTCAGTCCCTCCCCTGGGAATTCAAGTCAGAGTTTGCTGTTCACTCTTAACTGTCCACTGCCAAACTTTTCCAGCATCCAAGCCTCTAGCTGAGCTTGGGTTGTAGTCAAGGCTTTATCCTGCATATCACTAAACTGGGCTCCTACACTTGAATGTTTGAGAGACTAGACTTTCCTCCAAGTGCTAGATACTTTGATTTAGGAGCTGCAGCATTGCATTGCTGATGGACACCACACAGTTAAAATACTTCATCTGACAACTAAATAAAGCTGTAGATATTCAGGGTGATTTTCAGAAGAGGTGCAAAGACTTAACGGATGCCTTATAAACTATGTAGGTAGACTCTTGGCTGCGAAGCTTAGTGCTTTCATCATGCATGGAACCAGCCATTTAAGGTGCTTTCATTATGCATGGAACCAGCCATTTAAGGGACAGAATACAAACCCTTTATGGACAGTTTAATAGTACATTGTTCTAAATATAGTTATATTGCCCAGATTATCTATAGTGATGTTTAACTACTGAAAACACTATCACAGTGCAGACACTTGTATTCCCTTCTTGTGCTGGGTTTGATGCATGGCAGCAGAATTTATTTATCCGTGAAAGTAATAACACAGCTTTTGCCTCATTATTAATGTCATTATGAGATTTCAATTTTTTCAAAACATGTTGACTATTGCTTCAACTAGTACCTAATTTTGCTGCCTCTCTACTTTTTATAGCCACTGTCAGTAAAATCTGCAGACATGAGTGGTAGAGTGCAGCTTAAATGCTAACAGTGTTAATAGTATTGATTAGATTTATTTGTAGGGAGAGTCTTCTTCTTTCAACTTTTCCCAGTTAGGAGTCACCACAGTGGATCACCTGTCCGCTCATGATTAGCAGTGGAGTTTTATGGTGTCGAGTTGCCATCCCGGCACCCAACCTTCCATGGAAGACACAAACACTCACGCATTCACACCTAGGGCCAATTTAGAGTATCCAATCCACATAGAGCATGTCTTTGGGATGTGGGAGGAAACCGGAGCACCAGGAGGAAATCCATGCGACCACAGGGAGGACATGCAGACTCCACACAGAAGGCACCCCCTGATGAGGATTGAACTGGAGAACCTCTTGCTGTGAGGCAGCAACACTAACTGCTGCACCACCATGGCCACCCATTTATTTATAGGGAGAGTAAATCAACCTTAGTGGAACTGAAAGCAAAAGCTTAGTACTAGCGAGATAAAGTAATTGTATATCTGCCTTCCTGTGATGGTGAGGCAAATATATACTGTCCAGCAGTAACTAGCGTATGGGTCATGACACAGATGTACATTGTGATATTTAAAAGTAGCTTTTTTCCCCCAAGTAAATTAAGGATTTGCTCTGTCTATTAATATTCTTTGTACTTGCTGGTAGGATAATTCATTTGTGTAAGCACATTTAGATTTTGGCCAGGAATAACATGAAACCTCTGTAGGCACTGGCCCAAAATCAGCTCTTCAAGTTAAATTAAGTTTATGAGCTATTAAAGAGATTCATCATGTAATCTCTTTTCTAATTCTTTAAGCCTCCATTGGCACAGTTTGTCAATGAGTACAAGTCACACTTACAAAGCAACATATACCTCTCAACCTCTTAGCACAAGAAATCTGGACTAAGCTAAAAATAACGGGACGGGGACAAAGGTTCAAAATCAGGGACGGATTTTAATTATTGGTTTTATATATTTAGAAAGTTGCTAGAATACAGGTGTTGTATTAGCATACAGTTTTGAAGGATATGAAGTCTAAAATTCTTATGTGCAGCATTATTTACTGAAATCAGTTCTCAGTGGTTTGCCATAAAACCACAAATTTAACAAGCAATGTACTTAAATATCGGTCAAAAATCAGGACTTTTTGCAAAAATATGGACAGTTGAGAAGTATATGCATGTGTTCAGCTGCATACCAAATCACACTGTATTAAATGACATTGTTAATATCAACTTATTCTTATGTGTTTGTATAACTTGCCAAACTGTTGTGCTTATTGTGAAATTGTTCTGTACATCCAGGTCATGATTAAAAAGGTCCCAGGACTAGGCCACCAACCTGGTCAACAAATGCTAATTGAAATAAATAAACAAACAAACAAATAAATAAAGGATTACCTTAAGCTTCTCTCTGTAATGTCTTACAGATCACCTCAGTGGTGAAATGCATGCATTCAGATTTTCTTGTTAAAATGTCTTCTAATATGCTACAGACAGCTAGGATGTGAAAACAAAAAAATAGGTATGACAGAGTCGAAAATAAGATGATCAGCAATAATCCCAATTAATTATTTTATCATCATTCTTTCTTACTCTTAATGTTACTTCAGTTTTTGCACATGTGACTATGCTCACTGATGTACTAACTGGTACAAGTTACTGAACAGCTTTTTTTTTGTTTTGTCAGATCTTTTAACAAATAAAGCTCCCTTGCTATGAACTGTTAGAGAATACTAAACTGAAGCCTGAACTTTTTAATGCAATCCTGTTTGACAAGCATTGTTTCTTTTTTCTTCTATATAGGGAAGATTTTCATATGTTAGATTCTAGATTAATCTTTGATATCACTTTAGTAGACTGGGACTTTACCGGCTAACCTCTGTGGAAGGCAGGAACAGGTTGTTCTATCCATCATGTCCAAGTACTGAATAATGATTTATCTTTCTATGGATTTTTGCAGCTGCATTGTATTTGTACTGGATAGTGTTGCTGTTTCTTTATTCCATCAGGAGTGATTCATGCAAACCTTCTCCGACCCTACTGTTTCCATGTTTTATTAAAAAATACTGCCATACTGCTTCAGGCACAAAGTAAACAAATGGAGTATGAAGGATATAGGAGAATTTATTTCACTCACTACTTGCTTTACAGTTATGATGCTGTACGTATATGGTACAGAATGTGTTTAACAATCTAAGGGTATATAGTTGCTTTGTATCTGGTGAGAAAAGTTGCTAAAAACAAAATTCCCTTGGCGGAAAGAAAGCTGTAAAATTAAAACATACAAATCATTCATGCTTCTATTGCATGTATTTGCTTTATTGTAAATGTTTAACAATGTGTTATAGGTAAGGCCAGTATTTTAAAAAGGTTGAAAAAAAAAAAATATTTCTAAATAGTAGCCTTCCACAAAATTGTATCAGAAAGGCAACAACAGCATTCTGTTTTGAAAGTGCTTGTTTCAATATTTTGCAGATATAAATTAATTTCCATAAAATACAAATAATAATTTGTCTGAGTTAATAATATATTGTAGAAATGTAGTTGAATTACATTACAATTTTTTTCCTTCTCATACCTTTTGTATTTTTGTACATGTTTTATATTTGGGAAGGTTATTCTGCTGATGGATCAGTAACTGTTTTCCTAAGCAGAGATAGACATTATAACCAGTAATTCTCTCTCTGATAATGTGATTTAGGTGACCAAAATTAATATGTTTAATCAAGCAGACTTCAGAGAATTTTTTTCTTGGGTAAATAGCCAAAGATGGAGATATTATGGAAAAGGGTGAGACAACTGGGAACATATATTATGGGAGTGTAATGAGTTGGTATATTCTAAAATTTCTGTATTTTGTCATTAATGCGGCTGGAGCAAATCGTTGTAACTAAGGACATGATTCTTTTTTGCTGGGACACAGGTTCTGAACTCTCGAGACATAATAAGAACTAGACTGTGTTAAATAGTACTGGTTGCCAAAAAGCAATCACTAGAAAATAGAAATCAAAATCTAATTAACTGCAATTGAAGTACTGCATATTGTAAAGATGACAAAAGAACTGGAGGATCCTTAGAAAAAGGAAAGAGCAAATTATAATTGTCTACTTCACATTGTCGTAAGCTGACAATATCGAGTCTGATATTGTCGGTACAACAATATCGAAAGTGAAGAAAATCATGCAAGTAAACACAAATCTCCTTAAGGGGGGATTTCTGTTTTCCTCAATGTAGTGCGGTCTCGGAGTTGGTATTTTTAAGTAGGGGGGGTGTGGGGGCCTACGCCATTTAGTTTTTTTTTTTTAGATTTTTTTTTTTATGTTATTCGATGTTTTACTTAATTGATCAATAAAGTTCGACCTTTATTGATTCGATTAAGTAAACTTTCGATAACGTGATATAGACGCAATTATACAGAAGTGACTAGAATCTGTGGGAACAATACCTGTAGAATAATGATTAGAAGGTGAAGGAAAGTTTAAGGGAAGGAAGGAATTGAACAATTTATGGAATATCAGAGCAAATGTTAATTGTGAAAAAGGAAACTTGCATACTTAATGAAAAAAGTTATTATTTTTTAATTAATGTATGTGTACCTGTGTCACAGTTTTATTTGTGATTTAATAAAACTGTTAATTAAAAAAATTAAGTTTAGCACAGCAACTTTTCTATTTAAACTAGATCCCATGTTGACAAATAATTAATATAATCAAGATAGCCATGCTGTCCATTGAATAACGAAGGCATGAGTGTGACGAATGAATTATCAATGTAATTCTGTTTGACAAGTGTTGTTACCTTCTTTTTGTTATCTAGGGAAAGAAATAAAATGTCTGGTAATAGATTATGGAACACTTTCTGAGTACACAGTTGGAAAATTGTTAGAGCAGCTGGTTTATTGTTTATTGCTTGGGATGACATGCTCGACAAGCCATGATGCTTCGCTAGGGACGGCTTGCACCTGCCACCCATGGGCTTTCGGATATTGGCAAAGGCTCTTGCTACCCCCATAGTGCCTTTTTTAGGTAAGGCTCAAAAGACAAATCCACCTCCATAGGTATCACAAGGGTTAAGAAACTAAGAGTAATGCTAGTCAATGCCAGAAGTCTAAACCTCAAGATGCACGCACTCGAAACTCCTTAGCATGGAGAACATTGATATCTGTGCAGTAACAGAAACCTGGTTCAAGGCTCCCAAGAGCACCCCAGCACTACCAGGTTATACCTCATACCATGCTTTTTGGACCCAAAACTTGGACCGAACCACAAAAGGAGGGGGAGTATCAATATTCGACAAAGATACCCACACCTCCAGGTTGGTGGCACAGCATGAAGCATCAGAGACTATCCATGTGCAACTAACAGTGGGTAAAACTGCCTTCCAGTTTATAGCCTGCTACAGACCACCCTCCCAAACCCAGGAACCCCACTCGGTCTTCCTGAGAACACTGGAAAATATGAAGGTCTCTCCAAACACCATTATATTGGGCGACTTCAACTACCCAAACATAGACTGGGAGCATTACTCTAGCTCCAACACCCTAGCTCAAAGGTTCCTAGAATTTATAAGCTCAAATGCTATGGAACAACTTGTTACCACTCCCACAAGAGGGGAAAACATACTGGACCTGATCGTCACCAATATGGGGACTCTATGCTCCAGACCAGAAGTGTATCCCTCACTGGTAAGATCAGACCATAAACTAATCTCACTGGATATTCACATCCCGACCCCACACCCTGCCCAGAAAACCACAGTGAAAAACTTCTCTAAAGCAAATTTCACACTCCTCAAAACCGAGGTGGAATGCTTTAAAGCCCCCGGGCCTGTGGAAAATACTGCCCAGACTGCAGAATCCTTTATAAATGCATTCTATGAGCACTTTCAGGAATGCATGGATCATGCAATCCCAAATAAAACCAAGACCCAATCCTCCAAAGGCAGACGTCCTGTCTGGTGGACCCCAGCCATAAACAAACTATACTATAGAAGGAGGAAGCTACTACATGATAGAGCAAAATCCCAAAAAGGGACGGCATCTCTGATCAGTATTAGCAAAAAACTACGGGCACTCATAAAATCGTCTAAGGCTAGCTTCGAGAGAAAATTTGCACAGGAAACTAAAGATAATCACAAGGCTTTCTTTAGTTATGGTAGAAAACTGGGTGGGAACTTCCAGCTATGCTCAGAATTAGTACAACATGACAAAAAATACACCAAATCCACAGACATTGCCAACATCCTAGCTGACAGGTTCAGTGCAAACTTCTCCCCCCTCCTCATCAAAAGGGCAAATATCTATCCCAGCAGAGTGCTGCCCCCCTGACATCTCAGATGCTCAGGTAAGAGCCGCCTCTCCAAAGCAAAAAACACAGCATCAGTGGGACCAGACGGTGTCCCGGGCTGCGTCCTACATGAACTCCAAAAAGAGCTAAACCAAAACATAAAACTACTGTTCAATCTCAGCCTTACTACAGGATATGTACCCAAAGAGTGGCGTACAGCAACAGTGGTCCCTCTCCACAAAGGTGGTGCCTCAACGGATCCTGGAAACTATCGCCCCATAAGCCTGACTAGCTTAGTCTGCAAAGCTATGGAAAGGATCATCATGGACCTCATAAATAAAGATATTGGGGACCTACAGACACTGGATCCTACCCAGTTCGGCTTTGTTAAGGGCAGCTCTTGCCTCTTAAACCTGGTTGATTTCTTTAAAACAGTCACTAAGGCCATTGACGAGGGGAAGATGGTCCACACAGCCTACCTGGACCTCACAAAAGCCTTCGATACAATACCCCACTTGGGCATTATAGATAAGCTCACCAGCTTAAATATAAACTAGATGGGTTGAAAACTGGCTCAAGGACAGAGCCCACATGGTTAGAATTGCTGGAGCCATGTCAGACTCCAAACCAGTTACAAGTGGCATCCCACAAGGCTCAGTCCTGGGACCTCTCTTGTTCGGTATATATTTCTCAAGGTACAGGCCAACACTGAAAGACTGTGGCTGACCAAGTTTGCAGATGACTGCAAACTGGGCACCATAATCGACTCTCAAGCCAACACAAGCATCCTCCAAAAGGGCCTCATAGAAACAGACAACTGGTGCCAGAGCCATGGCCTCAAGCTAAACACCAAAAAGTGTATAGTCATCCCCTTTGGCAAAAACAAAGTGCCCACAAATTACCACATAGGTGGTAATCCATTAAGTACAGAAGAAGTAATTAGGGACCTGGGGACCCAAGTTGATAGCAATCTCTCATTTGACAACCATGTGGCCAAAGTGGTTAGAAGAACATTTTATATAGCCCACCTAATCATGAAGGGATTCACATCTAGATCAGGGGAGGTCATCGTGCCTCTTTACTCATCCCTCATCAGGCCCGTAATTGAGTACAATGCCCCTTTTGGGATGTACCTTAACAGACACCTGCAGCAACTGGAAAGACCCCAAAAGTACCTCACCAAGAGGATCAAAGGGCTCAAACAGATGCCATATGCTGCCCGGTTAAAGAAACTCCAGCTCTACTCAGTGGCATACCGCCTGCTCAGAGGCGATCTGTGCCTGATGTATAAAGCCATGTCCAACCCAGAATTAATGGACATGCTGCACCTCAGAAAATCCAAATCCCATTGAGCTATGTGCTCGAGAGACTTGAACCTCAGCACTGAAATAAATAGGACATGCTGGAGGGACAGATTCATAACCCAGAGGCTACCTTCACTCTGGAATAAAATCCCAGTCCAGGTTAGGCAGAGTCCTTCATTGACTCTCTTCAAGAGGAATCTTGATGAGTGGATGGGAGATCGTAGGTTTACCCTGGTATCAATTTTGTGTCACTGTTAGACAGAGGCACAATATACTAACCTCGAAAAAGTGCATAGCAAAATTAATTTAAAATGGGTGGCAAAAGCCAAACACACTCTGGCTAGGCTTATAAATGCCCTAGGGCAGATAGCCTAGTATGAAATTATGAACCTATGAACCTAAATGTCTGTGGGTCATACGAAAGTATCTTACTGAAGACACAGAGTGAATGTTCAAATCAAGAAGCCAACATTTGAATTGCTGTTGTCTAAGAGAAAATGTGCAGTGAGGCAACTGACATTTCTGTGTGCAGCTTACCATTTGGTGAATTGTTCTAAAACCCTGTCATTGTTTTTCTTATAGGGACAGGCGGCATCTTCTGTGGTCAACATTATATGACCCTTAAACAAGGAATGGACCATTAACATCATGCCTTATATTGCTGTAAATTGGCAGTACCATAGCAGTGAGATAATAGTACTACTAGTTTATTTAAGTTATTTTTTTCCTGATTTAACATATAGTTGTTTTAAAGAGGAAGATGTTTCCATCAGCAATAATTTTAATCCATATATAATTTTGCTCATTTCTCGACATATAATTAAACAAATTATATCAAGCACTTTAGCAAGGTTAAAGCAAATGGGGCTAAAAAGATTTATGGATAAGAACAAGATGGGATTTACTCTCACTCTACTTGGAAACTATGTGATTCTGAGCAACTTAGTTAAACTCTGGATTCACTCATAAAAAGGACTTTGTTGGAGTTTTTAAACATGGCCTACAGTTGTTTAGAGTTCATATGTTGCCAAAACCCTACAAAATTCACTGAAGTTCTTGTACACCAGGAAGCATTCACATAATATGCTGCCTACCTGGATGAGACTTTATCTATGAAACAGATACGTAAAGTTGGTGTTTTGTCATCTTCCATGCTTCAAAAATGCATAAAATGAGGTATAAACTGTTACAGGGGGTCTGAAAGATTACAATTCTCTGTAGGCCACCATGATCAGAAAAAAATGTATGTCACTGTCTTGGAACACTGATGCTGTGAGTAAGAGAATGTTCTTGAGCAACAGTATAGGCATTCAGGCATTTTAAGTCCATACAGCACAATATGCAGATATATGTGTATGCCTCTGATTACGTATCATTGCTGTTCACTACACTGCAACATGGCAGGACAGCTAACCACAGTGAGTGCCATGCACAGTGATGCTGTAGACAATGCAGCAGTGGGATTTCAGATATTATTAGATCCCTAATTTACATTAGGTACAAGAAAATGACACCTTTCTCATTCACACCCCTCAATGACAATGGAGCAAGGAAACCTGACGCTGTACTGCCATTCTGTATGTATAAAGCTGACATGTGATTTTTAAACAAACAGCTGAACCGTCATCAACGTCACCACCCACCTCTTTTCCCATCTTTCTACATGGGGTTGGGGTGTCATGCTGATTCTTGCCATTTCTCTCTCTATTCAATACTGCTCTCATACTTTCTTCCACACTCATGGCTGAAGGTCATGGTCTTCTCTCATACAATCCATCTACCTCTTTGCTAGATGCCATCATTTCCTCTTTTCTTCTTCCTGTCTGTACCAAATCTTATTCACCATATTGTCTTCTGCTTTTCTGCACATGTCCAAAACCACTGTAATCTGTTCTCTATGACCTTTTCTTTTTGCTGGGACACAGGTTCTGAACTCGAGACATAATAAGAACTAGACTGTGTTAAATAGTACTGGTTGCCAAAAGCAATCACTAGAAAATAGAAATCAAAATCTAATTAACTGCAATTGAAGTACTGCATATTGTAAAGATGACAAAAGAACTGGAGGATCCTTAGAAAAAGGAAAGAGCAAATTATAATTGTCTACTTCACATTGTCGTAAGCTGACAATATCGAGTCTGATATTGTCGGTACAACAATATCGAAAGTGAAGAAAATCATGCAAGTAAACACAAATCTCCTTAAGGGGGGATTTCTGTTTTCCTCAATGTAGTGCGGTCTCGGAGTTGGTATTTTTAAGTAGGGGGGGTGTGGGGGCCTACGCCATTTAGTTTTTTTTTTTTAGATTTTTTTTTTATGTTATTTGATGTTTTACTTGATTGATCAATAAAGTTGACCTTTATTGATTCGATTAAGTAAACTTTCGATAACGTGATATAGACGCAATTATACAGAAGTGACTAGAATCTGTGGGAACAATACCTGTAGAATAATGATTAGGAGGTGAAGGAAAGTTTAAGGGAAGGAAGGAATTGAACAATTTATGGAATATCAGAGCAAATGTTAATTGTGAAAAAGGAAACTTGTATACTTAATGAAAAGTTATTATTTTTAATTAATGTATGTGTACCTGTGTCACAGTTTTATTTGTGATTTAATAAAACTGTTAATTAAAAAAATTAAGTTTAGCACAGCAACTTTTCTATTTAAACTAGATCCCATGTTGACAAATAATTAATATAATCAAGATAGCCATGCTGTCCATTGAATAACGAAGGCATGAGTGTGACGAATGAATTATCAATGTAATTCTGTTTGACAAGTGTTGTTACCTTCTTTTGTTATCTAGGGAAAGAAATAAAATGTCTGGTAATAGATTATGGAACACTTTCTGAGTACACAGTTGGAAAATTGTTAGAGCAGCTGGTTTATTGTTTATTGCTTGGGATGACATGCTCGACAAGCCATGATGCTTCGCTAGGGACGGCTTGCACCTGCCACCCATGGGCTTTCGGATATTGGCAAAGGCTCTTGCTACCCCCATAGTGCCTTTTTTAGGTAAGGCTCAAAAGACAAATCCACCTCCATAGGTATCACAAGGGTTAAGAAACTAAGAGTAATGCTAGTCAATGCCAGAAGTCTAAACCTCAAGATGCACGCACTCGAGACTCCTTAGCATGGAGAACATTGATATCTGTGCAGTAACAGAAACCTGGTTCAAGGCTCCCAAGAGCACCCCAGCACTACCAGGTTATACCTCATACCATGCTTTTCGGCCCCAAAACTTGGACCGAACCACAAAAGGAGGGGGAGTATCAATATTCGACAAAGATACCCACACCTCCAGGTTGGTGGCACAGCATGAAGCATCAGAGACTATCCATGTGCAACTAACAGTGGGTAAAACTGCCTTCCAGTTTATAGCCTGCTACAGACCACCCTCCCAAACCCAGGAACCCCACTCGGTCTTCCTGAGAACACTGGAAAATATGAAGGTCTCTCCAAACACCATTATATTGGGCGACTTCAACTACCCAAACATAGACTGGGAGCATTACTCTAGCTCCAACACCCTAGCTCAAAGGTTCCTAGAATTTATAAGCTCAAATGCTATGGAACAACTTGTTACCACTCCCACAAGAGGGGAAAACATACTGGACCTGATCACCACCAATATGGGGACTCTATGCTCCAGACCAGAAGTGTATCCCTCACTGGTAAGATCAGACCATAAACTAATCTCACTGGATATTCACATCCCGACCCCACACCCTGCCCAGAAAACCACAGTGAAAAACTTCTCTAAAGCAAATTTCACACTCCTCAAAACCGAGGTGGAATCCTTTAAAGCCCCCGGGCCTGTGGAAAATACTGCCCAGACCGCAGAATCCTTTATAAATGCATTCTATGAGCACTTTCAGGAATGCATGGATCATGCAATCCCAAATAAAACCAAGACCCAATCCTCCAAAGGCAGACGTCCTGTCTGGTGGACCCCAGCCATAAACAAACTATACTATAGAAGGAGGAAGCTACTACATGATAGAGCAAAATCCCAAAAAGGGACGGCATCTCTGATCAGTATTAGCAAAAAACTACGGGCACTCATAAAATCGTCTAAGGCTAGCTTCGAGAGAAAATTTGCACAGGACACTAAGGATAATCACAAGGCTTTCTTTAGTTATGTTAGGAACCTGGGTGGGAATTCCCAGATATGCTCAGAATTAGTCCAACATGACAAAAAATACACCAAATCCACAGACATTGCCAACATCCTAGCTGACAGGTTCAGTGCAAACTTCTCCCCCCTCCTCATCAAAAGGGCAAATATCTATCCTAGCAGAGTGCTGCCCCCCTGACATCTCAGATGCTCAGGTAAGAGCCGCCCTCTCCAAAGCAAAAAACACAGCATCAGTGGGACCAGACGGTGTCCCGGGCTGCGTCCTACATGAACTCCAAAAAGAGCTAAACCAAAACATAAAACTACTGTTCAATCTCAGCCTTACTACAGGATATGTACCCAAAGAGTGGCGTACAGCAACAGTGGTCCCTCTCCACAAAGGTGGTGCCTCAACGGATCCTGGAAACTATCGCCCCATAAGCCTGACTAGCTTAGTCTGCAAAGCTATGGAAAGGATCATCATGGACCTCATAAATAAAGATATTGGGGACCTACAGACACTGGATCCTACCCAGTTCGGCTTTGTTAAGGGCAGCTCTTGCCTCTTAAACCTGGTTGATTTCTTTAAAACAGTCACTAAGGCCATTGACGAGGGGAAGATGGTCCACACAGCCTACCTGGACCTCACAAAAGCCTTCGATACAATACCCCACTTGGGCATTATAGATAAGCTCACCAGCTTAAATATAAACTAGATGGGTTGAAAACTGGCTCAAGGACAGAGCCCACATGGTTAGAATTGCTGGAGCCATGTCAGACTCCAAACCAGTTACAAGTGGCATCCCACAAGGCTCAGTCCTGGGACCTCTCTTGTTCGGTATATATTTCTCGAAGGTACAGGCCAACACTGAAAGACTGTGGCTGACCAAGTTTGCAGATGACTGCAAACTGGGCACCATAATCGACTCTCAAGCCAACACAAGCATCCTCCAAAAGGGCCTCATAGAAACAGACAACTGGTGCCAGAGCCATGGCCTCAAGCTAAACACCAAAAAGTGTATAGTCATCCCCTTTGGCAAAAACAAAAGTGCCCACAAATTACCACATAGGTGGTAATCCATTAAGTACAGAAGAAGTAATTAGGGACCTGGGGACCCAAGTTGATAGCAATCTCTCATTTGACAACCATGTGGCCAAAGTGGTTAGAAGAACATTTTATATAGCCCACCTAATCATGAAGGGATTCACATCTAGATCAGGGGAGGTCATCGTGCCTCTTTACTCATCCCTCATCAGGCCCGTAATTGAGTACAATGCCCTTTTGGGATGTACCTTAACAGACACCTGCAGCAACTGGAAAGACCCCAAAAGTACCTCACCAAGAGGATCAAAGGGCTCAAACAGATGCCATATGCTGCCCGGTTAAAGAAACTCCAGCTCTACTCAGTGGCATACCGCCTGCTCAGAGGCGATCTGTGCCTGATGTATAAAGCCATGTCCAACCCAGAATTAATGGACATGCTGCACCTCAGAAAATCCAAATCCCATTGAGCTATGTGCTCGAGAGACTTGAACCTCAGCACTGAAATAAATAGGACATGCTGGAGGGACAGATTCATAACCCAGAGGCTACCTTCACTCTGGAATAAAATCCCAGTCCAGGTTAGGCAGAGTCCTTCATTGACTCTCTTCAAGAGGAATCTTGATGAGTGGATGGGAGATCGTAGGTTTACCCCGGGTATCAATTTTGTGTCACTGTTAGACAGAGGCACAATATACTAACCTCGAAAAAGTGCATAGCAAAATTAATTTAAAATGGGTGGCAAAAGCCAAACACACTCTGGCTAGGCTTATAAATGCCCTAGGGCAGATAGCCTAGTATGAAATTATGAACCTATGAACCTAAATGTCTGTGGGTCATACGAAAGTATCTTACTGAAGACACAGAGTGAATGTTCAAATCAAGAAGCCAACATTTGAATTGCTGTTGTCTAAGAGAAAATGTGCAGTGAGGCAACTGACATTTCTGTGTGCAGCTTACCATTTGGTGAATTGTTCTAAAACCCTGTCATTGTTTTTCTTATAGGGACAGGCGGCATCTTCTGTGGTCAACATTATATGACCCTTAAACAAGGAATGGACCATTAACATCATGCCTTATATTGCTGTAAATTGGCAGTACCATAGCAGTGAGATAATAGTACTACTAGTTTATTTAAGTTATTTTTTTCCTGATTTAACATATAGTTGTTTTAAAGAGGAAGATGTTTCCATCAGCAATAATTTTAATCCATATATAATTTTGCTCATTTCTACATATAATTAAACAAATTATATCAAGCACTTTAGCAAGGTTAAAGCAAATGGGGCTAAAAAGATTTATGGATAAGAACAAGATGGGATTTACTCTCACTCTACTTGGAAACTATGTGATTCTGAGCAACTTAGTTAAACTCTGGATTCACTCATAAAAAGGACTTTGTTGGAGTTTTTAAACATGGCCTACAGTTGTTTAGAGTTCATATGTTGCCAAAACCCTACAAAATTCACTGAAGTTCTTGTACACCAGGAAGCATTCACATAATATGCTGCCTACCTGGATGAGACTTTATCTATGAAACAGATACGTAAAGTTGGTGTTTTGTCATCTTCCATGCTTCAAAATGCATAAAATGAGGTATAAACTGTTACAGGGGGTCTGAAAGATTACAATTCTCTGTAGGCCACCATGATCAGAAAAAAATGTATGTCACTGTCTTGGAACACTGATGCTGTGAGTAAGAGAATGTTCTTGAGCAACAGTATAGGCATTCAGGCATTTTAAGTCCATACAGCACAATATGCAGATATATGTGTATGCCTCTGATTACGTATCATTGCTGTTCACTACACTGCAACATGGCAGGACAGCTAACCACAGTGAGTGCCATGCACAGTGATGCTGTAGACAATGCAGCAGTGGGATTTCAGATATTATTAGATCCCTAATTTACATTAGGTACAAGAAAATGACACCTTTCTCATTCACACCTCTCAATGACAATGGAGCAAGGAAACCTGACACTGTACTGCCATTCTGTATGTATAAAGCTGACATGTGATTTTTAAACAAACAGCTGAACCGTCATCAACGTCACCACCCACCTCTTTTCCCATCTTTCTACATGGGGTTGGGGTGTCATGCTGATTCTTGCCATTTCTCTCTCTATTCAATACTGCTCTCATACTTTCTTCCACACTCATGGCTGAAGGTCATGGTCTTCTCTCATACAATCCATCTACCTCTTTGCTAGATGCCATCATTTCCTCTTTTCTTCTTCCTGTCTGTACCAAATCTTATTCACCATATTGTCTTCTGCTTTTCTGCACATGTCCAAAACCACTGTAATCTGTTCTCTATGACCTTTTCTGTAATTGGAGCTGCTTTGACTTCTGCTTTTATGTCTTAATTTCTTCATCTGTCCCACAGTGTTCATTCAAACATCCATCCCAAACATTTCCTCTCCATCATTTCTAACTTCCTCAACTGCTCTGCCTTTACTGTCCAGGTTTCTGTACCATACAGTAGTACTGGTTGCACCACTGTTTTGTACACCTTACTTTTTGGCTTTCTTTGTCATTCTACTGGCGCACGCTACCCCTGGCACTCTGTGACATTTGGATGAAGCCCCTCTAATTCTAGCAATGTCCTCCTCATTTAGACTTCCCTTCTTCTCAACCACCCCTCCCAGAAAGTTGAAGCTGTTAACCTGTTCCACTGCTTTCCCTTCTATCTCAATTTTCAGCTTCTTCTGATTTCCAACATTTGCCACAATTACAGCTGTCTTATCTGTACTCAGTTTCATTCAATGTGCCTTAAGATTTGCATTCCATTACCACTATCTATTGCTGTAGTTCTTGCTCATTGTCTGCCTGTAATGCCATATCGTCAGCATGCAGCAACTTTGTTGATCTGACCCCTCTGACCTGTTTGCTAGTGTACTCCATCACCAGTATGAATAGCAGTGGGCTCAGAGCTGAATCCTTATGCACACTCACTGTGGCTGGGAACCCCTCTCTGAGACAGAACATTGTTCATACTTGAGTCATTGGGTCCTTGTAGCTAGCCTGTACTAATTCTGACAGTATTTTTGGGACTTTGAACCACTGCAGAACCGCCTAAATCAGCTTACTTGGGACCTTCACATATGTTTTCTCCTAGTCTAGGAATACCCAGTTGAACTCTTCTCAACTATCTTTCGCACTGCAAACATCAGGTCAGTTGTGCTGCATCCTGTTCCAAATCTGAACTGTTCATCTCCCATCTTACTTTCTACTAATCTGGAAATTCATTTATCAGTCATCCTCTCCAGAACTTTAATTCAGTGTGACAGGAGTTTGATATCTCTGTACTGCTTACAGTTGTGAATGTCCCTTTTGTTCTTGAACATTGGCTCTAATATGCTTATTTGCCAGTCATCTGGGATATGCCTTTCTCCATACTGCATTGAGTACCCTCAGAAGCCATTTCTCCCCCATTTCACCTAACACCTTGAACATATCTGCTGTGACCTCATCTGAGCCTGCTGCTTTCTCTGATTTCATTTTCTTTAGTGCTATTCTTACTTCATTTATGGTGGATTCATCCTTTTCTTTCATCATAGAAAGTACTCCTACATAGCTCTCAACCATCCAGACTTTTGCAAAATGTCTAGATTTCTTCCCTCAATTTTTGGTCTGTCCTCATAAAATGTGTTTTTTTCTAGCAAATCCCTGAGGATTGAAGTCATTAACTAATGACATTACCACACGGGCAAACCAGAAACCATGGCTGACATGCAGGGTATATGAAATCCTGAAAGCAAGGAATGCTGCTTATAAAGCAAATAACAAAGATGCACTCAGGGTGGCCAGAGATAATCTCAACAGGAAGATAAAGGTGCAAAATGTGAGTATGGGCAGAGAATACAGGGTCACTTCAGTGGCACCAGAGACACCAGATGACTATGGCAGGGAATACAAGCTGTAACAGACTATAGACCTATATCTTCAAAATGTGCTGACAACATCCACTTCCTGAATTAACTTAACTACTTCAGTAGGTTCAATGAGGGGAACAACACCATGACAGCTAAACTCCTCATCAAACAAAATGAGGGAACACTCTGCTTTAACTAAATGGAAGTCTGAAATATCCTAAGCAGAGTAAATCCCCAAAAAGTAGCTGGCCCTGACAACATTCAAGGGAAAGTGCTTAAAGACTGCTCTGCTCAACTGTCAACAGTACGTGTGAACATTTTCAACATATCTCTGAGCCTGGCCTGCATACCAAGGTGCTTAAAGAACACTACAATAATACCTCTACTAAAAAAATCACAGCCAGCCAGCCTAAATGACTATCGTCCAGTTGCTCTAACCTCGATGAAATGCTTTGAGCGGCTGATCAAGGACCAACTATCTGCAAACCTACCAGCATCACTAGACCCACTTCAGTTTTCCTACAGGGCCAACCGCTCTACAACAGATGCTATCTCATTTGCTATTCATAAATCCTGACAACAAAAGCTGTTATGTAAGGATGCTATTCATTGATTTTTATCTTTGTCTTTAATACAGTCATCCCTCAGCACCTGATCGAGAAGCTTGTTCAGCTGAGTGCCAACACCCACTTATGCAATCGGATCCTGGACTTTCTTAGTAATAGACCCCAAAAAGTGTGTGAGGGCAACAACCAAGGTGGTATCCTTCAAAGCCCCCGGGCCAGTGGAAAATATGGCTCAAACCACAGAATCCTTTACAAACACAGTCTATGGACACCTACAGGAATGCATGGATTGTGCTATCACAAATAAAACCAAGACTCACTCCCCCAAAGGCAGGAGACCTGTCTGGTGGACCCCGGCCATAAATAAGCTATACAACAGAAGGAGGAAGCTACTACATGATAGAGCAAAATCCCAAAAAGGGAAGGCATCTCTGATCAGTACTAGCAAGAAACTACAATCCCTCATAAAATCATCTAAGGCTGGCTTCGAAAGAAAAATTGCACAAGACACTAAAGACAATCATAAAGCCTTCTTTAGTTATGTTAGGAACCTGGGTGGCAACTCCCAGATATGCTCTGAGTTAGTGCAAAATGACAAAAAATACACTGAACCCACAAACATTGCCAACATCCTGGCAGACAGGTTCAGTGCAAATTTCTCCCCCCCAACCCCCCCCCCCCAAAATAGCAAATGTCTATCCCAACAGAGTGTAGCCTCCCTGACATCTCCAAAGCAAAAAACACAGCATCAATGGGACCGGACGGTGTTCCGGGCTGCATCTTACACGAGCTTCAAGAAGAACTTAACCCTCACATAAAGTCACTGTTCAATCTCAGCCTTACTACAGGATATGTACCCAAGGAATGGTGTAAAGCAACAGTGGTCCCACTCCACAAAGGTGGTGCCACAACAGACCCCGGAAACTATCGCCCTATAAGCCTGACTAGCCTGGTCTGCAAAGCTATGGAGCGTATCATCATGGAACTCATAAACAAAGACATTGGGAACCTCCAGACACTGGATCCTACCCAATTCGGCTTTGTTAAGGGCAGATCTTGTCTCTTGAACCTGGTCAACTTCTTTGAAACAGTTACCAGGGCCATAGATGAAGGGAAGGTAGTCCACACAGCCTATCTGGACCTCGCAAAAGCCTTCGATACAATACCCCACTCGGGCATCATAAATAAGCTCACCAGCTTAAATATCAACCCCTATGTCACAAGATGGGTTGCAAACTGGCTCAGGGATAGAACCCACATCGTCAGAATTGCAGGTGCCATGTCAGACTCTAAACCAGTTACAAGTGGCATCTCACAAGACTCAGTCCTGGGACCTCTCTTGTTTGGTATATATTTCTCTGAGGTACAGGCTAACACGGGAGGACTACGGCTGACCAACTTCGCAGTTGACTGCAAACTGGGTGCCATAATCGACTCTCCGGCTGACACAAGCATCCTCCAAAATGGTCTCACAGAGACAGATAGCTGGTGCCAGAGCCATGGCCTAAAGCTAAATGCCAAAAAATGCATAGTCATCCCCTTTGGGAAAAACAAAGTGCCCACAAATTACCACATAGGTGGTAATCCATTAAGTACGGAAGAAGTAATTAGGGATTTGGGGACCCAAGTAGATAGTAATCTCTCCTTTGACAATCACATTGCCAAAGTGGTTAGAAAGACCTTCTATATAGCCCACCTTATCACAAAAGGTTTCACATCTAGATCAAGAGAGGTCATTGTGCCCCTCTACTCATCACTCATCAGGCCCATAATTGAATACAATGCCCTATTTGGGATGTACCTTACCCGACACCTGCAGCAACTGGAAAGACCCCAAAAGTACCTCACCAAGAGGATCAAGGGACTCAAACAGATGCCCTATGCAGTTCGGCTAAAGAAACTCCAGCTCTACTCAGTTGCTTACCGCCTACTCAGAGGCGATCTGTGCCTAACGTATAAAGCCATGTCCAACCCAGAATTAATGGACATGCTCCACCTCAGGAAATCCAAATCCCTTAGAGCTACACCCTCCAGGGACTTAAACCTCAACACAGAAATAAATAGGACATGCTGGAGGGACAGATTCATATCCCAGAGGCTCCCCTCACTCTGGAACAAAATCCCAGTCCAAGTTAGGCAGAGTCCCTCACTGACCCTCTTCAAGAGAAATCTTGACGAGTGGATGGGAGATCGTAAGTTTACCCCGGGGATCTCTTCTGTGTCCCTGCTAGACAGAGGCACAGTAAACTAACCTTAAAAGGACTATCTTCTGTGACCTACTATTCAAAGGCACAGTCTACTAATCTAAAAGGGTGGCAAAAGCCAAACACACTCTGGCTAGGCTTATAAATGCCCTAGGACAGATAGCCTAGTATCAACCTATGAACACCTCAAGGAGCTTAACACTTATCATGGGAGACCCTCAGGGATGTGTCCTGAGCCCTCTACTGTTTACCCTACTAATGCATGATTGCATCGCCAGACATAATTCAAACAACATCATGAAGTTCGCAGATGACACCACTGTAGTGAGTCTTATCAGGACTGCCTATAGAGATGAGGTGAACCACCTCATTAACTGGTGCGATATTAATAACCTGGCCCTAAATGTGAATAAAAACAAGGAGTTAGTAATGAACTTTAGAAAAAATCAGAACTCACGTCACCCACCCATAATTAACAGGGAAACAGTGGAGAGAGTGAGTAGCACCAAGTTTCTGGGTGTGTATATTTCTGAGGACTTAGCATGCCCAACAAATACTAACCGTATTGTGAAGAAAGTACATCAATGGCTGCACTTCTTGTGTCTCCCTTCCTCTGTCCTCAAAATCTTCTATAGGGATACCATTGAAAGTTCCTTGACTAGTAATCTCACAGTCTGGTTCAGGAACTGCAAAGCCTCTGACTGAAAGGCCCTACAGAAAGTGATGAAGGTAGCAGGAAAGATCATTGGAGCCCCACTTCCAGCTCTGCAGACCCTGTACAAAGCATGATGTATTTGCAGAGCCAGAAAAATAATTAAAGACCACACTCACCATGCACATGAAATGTTCTCCTGCATATCTTCAGAAAGGTGATCCAGCAGTATATGTTGCAAGTCCTCCAGGTTTAGTGGGAGCTTCCCACATGCTATCAGACCTATGAACTCTACAACATATCAATAGCTGGTGAGTGGAACAGTCAGTAAGTACAGCTGTCTTCTTGAGCAATACCTACATCAAGCTGCTTTAAAAGTGCAATCAGTAGTAATTGAACATTCTGTACAATATACTTATGCCAGTCAGTATATTCTGTATACTCTGTGCAATAATTGCTTTTCCACATGTGCAATATTTGACGAAGGCTGCTACCAGTGTTATAGAGGTATCTCAGATCTTGTCAGTGTGGTTTAGTATATGCATATTTTACTGTACTGTAATATGTCCTTGTTATTCTCTGTAGTTGTATGTGATATATGCACTTGGAACCAAAGCAACGTAATTTTATTTTACACTTTGTGTGGGTCTGAATGACAGTAAAGTTTACTTTGACTTGACATATTTGAGTTTCAGACTTCATATCCTTCAGAAAATGCATGATAACACAAATCATGTAATTCTATCAACTTTCTAAGTTTATAAGAGCGATATTTAAAATCTGTCCCTATTTTTGGATCTTTGTCCCTCCATTATTTTAGGCTTTGTCCAGATTTCTTGCATTAACAGGTTGCGAAGTATGTACTTTGCTTTTGATATCCCATGGACTAGTGAGCAAGTTGCTGCTGCATCCGTTATGGTTGGTGGTCTGACTATCTTCTTTATCATTCTGTTTTTACCTTGCAACCTGATAAAGTTTCTTTGTGTCATTTACTGAGTCACTTAACAGAAGCTGGTAGAGTGCCTCTGATGCCTTGTTCTTTGTTATTGCAACTACTCTCTTAGCATTGTTGTTTTACACGTCTCTCTTTTCTATCTCCTAATTTTTCCTGTACTCTTTTCTTTAGATAACTTCCTGGACTTCTGCATTCCATCACTAGCTTTCCTTATGTCCCTTTTATTTTATTTTTTTATTTTTATTTAACATGTGTTTACTGGGAAAATCTGACTTGGAACGAGTCAATTTTCAGAGGAGGCCCGAGGAGGAATGTACCTTATTTCCATACCTTGCTCAGCTGCATTTCTGTTCTGTAATCCTCACACATGCTGTTTTGAGGTGCTGCCATTCTTCTTCACCTCCACCTATTTCCTCTTCTTCTTGAGGTGCTAAATCCCTGTGGAATTCCTTAAACTGTTGTGCTTTCATTCTAGATAAATTACAGGTCTTCAGCCTAGTCTTTGTTTACCTTAGCACCTTCTCTAACCATTGCTTGCAGCTGGTTGTGGCAATCAGTGGTTTATGCTGCAGGCCAACTGTTTCACTGGGAATGACTTCACCAATTATACCTCACAGCCCTTTCCTTACTAGGAAGACTTGTATGTTAGGTCACTGTTGTATGTGATCTTGTGACTCCTCTCTTTTTGAATCATGTGTTAGCTACCACCAAACCATTTGCCAGATAGAAAACTAGAATGGCCTCTCCTTCTTTATTCCTGTTGCCCCACCAATGTGGACCCAGGCATTACTCATATCTTATTCTGTCTGTCTTTATGTGTGAATTCAGGGTACCCTTTAATTCATGTTGAATTGCTTGATCTAGAAGGTCCAGCAAGTGCTGTCTGAATGCTGTCTTTTCCTCACAATCATAACAGCACTGGCTGGGATTATGAATACTGAGCTATCATTACAGTGTTGTGGGATTGCCATGAGTTTGTTACTAATTGTGATGACATCCCTCGCTGTCTTTTGAACCGTCTGTTCACTACAATTCCCATGCAATTTCTAGCCTATCCTCTTGTGTAGTAGACTCTGGACACCAAGCCAAGTGACTTTGCTGCACTGCCCTTCCATCTTGTCTCCTGGATACATAGGATGACCAGCCTCTTCCTTACAATTATGTCATCCACTTCCAAGGTGCATCCTGTCAGTGAATCTTATTTGAGTGCAGCAATTCTTAGTTCATGTTTTGCCAGTTGATTGGTTTTATGTCTGGCTTTCTCTCAATAGAGCTATCCCAGGTAGCCCAAGCTGTGCTTCTGTACACCAGCTGGCCAATAGCTTATTGATCCAGGGCTGCAGAGCTTTATGGTGGGCACACACTGACCAATAGGGGCACATACACCCCTCCCACCATTAGCATGGGTACCTGGTGTAGGTCAGAGTAGGCCAGGTCCTCAACCCACTGATCATTGGTAAATACCGATTCCCATTTTGGTGACATTAGTCATCATGACCACATCAACAAGAGACAATATTTTACACCACTGAGTAGCTAGCCCTGCCACAGCATGCTGTCTAAGATCAGTGTCTAACTATCTTGAGGATACTGCGCTCTACAGCAGATACCCAAAGTGGTTGGTCTATACAACTCTTTACCCTGTTGGGCACCGTCTAGAGTCTGTGCTTCTGTTCACAACTCCATTCTTGGGTGCGGTTGAGATGGAAATATCCAGAATGTTTTTGGTAGGTGGAGGGAGAACATGCAGACTCCATACAGGTATTGGCCAGAGGTCAGGATCAAACTTTGTATCTTGAGCATGGGAAGTGAAGACCTTAACCATTATGCCAACTTTTTTACTTTTCAAAAATGATGGTGGCTATATAGGGAGGTGGCCTGCATTTTAGTTGTATAGAGTAGCCACTTATGTAGTCTTTTCCAGACTCTGTATAAATGGAAATCGAAGTGCTGATCTAATAGTCTAGAAAACACATTACCAACTTCTGTTTTTTGCAAGCTTTAGCAGCAGAATACTGTGTTTGTAAAGTAATAACTTCTCTGCAATGTTTTTTTTATACTTGCATCACTTTAGTGTGATCAAATGATGTCTCAGATTACTTTAAGGGGGAAAACACAGACACCCGTCATGCTTGGGATTCAAGTTACTGGCTAAGGCTCTTGCCACCCCTATAGTGCCTTTTTTAGGTGAAGTTCAAAGGACAAAACCACCACCATAACAGGTATAAGCTTGCAAAATCTAAAGGTAATGCTACTTAATGCTAGAAGTCTAAACGTCAAAATGCCCTCTCTCGACGCACTCCTAAAAATGGAGAACATCGATATCTGTGCAGTAACTGAGACCTGGTTCAAGGCCCCAGAGAGTACCCCTGCAATACCAGGCTATGACTCTTACCACACTTTTCAGTCACCAAACCAGGATCGAAACACTAAAGGTGAAGGAGTGTCCATATTCACCAAGGATATTCACACCACCAGGTTAGTTGCCCAACACAATGTGTCTGAAATTCTCCAGGTGCAACTAGCACTAGGCAAGACTACAATCCAAATTGTAGCTTGCTACAGATCCCCCACCATGCCCCAAGATTTTCACTACACCTTTCTAAACATACTGGAAAATATTAATATACAACCAAACACCCTAATACTGGGTGATTTTAACTACCCTGCCATTAACTGGGAAAACTACTCATGTACCAACACCTTTACCCAACGGTTCTTGGAATTCATAAATTCCAATGCCCTGGATCAACTAATCCATAGTCCCACCAGGGGCTCCAATATCCTAGACCTGGTCATTACCAACATGGGAAATAGATGCTCCACACCTATGGTCACCCCCTTGTTGGTCAGGTCAGACCATAAGCTAATCACCCTTAACATCCACATCCCACCCCCCAGTAAGGAAACCACCATAAAAAACTTCTCCAAAGCCAACTTCATGCTACTCAAGTCAGAAGTTACAAACTTTATGACACCCACTCAGACAGGAACTGAAAGTTTGACTGCTGAGTCCTACACTAAGGCACTGTACAAGCACATCCACTCATGCATGAATCGTGTCATCCCAAATAGAACCAAGATGCTCTCCTCCAAAAAAAGGAAGCCAATCTGATGGTCCCCTGCCATAAACAAACTTTACAACAAAAGGAAGAAACTGTTGCAGAGAAGAGGAAAATCCCAGGATGGAAAAAAACTCCCTTACTAACCTCAGTTAGAAGCTGTGATCCCTCATAAAATCCTCCAAAGCTGGTTATGAAAATGAAATTGCCAAAGATTCCAAAAAAACTATGTCAAGAATCTAAAAATGATGGCAATGATCATCTGGATGCTGGCAGATCTTGCTTAAATATACAGGAGAGAAAGGATATTGCCAATATCCTGGCAGATCCATTCAGTGCCGACTGGCAGATCACCCTCTAAATGCCCCCCTCTCACCCAAAACAAGATTGCCAAATTCTGGAATTAAGCCAAATTGGTATAATAACCACCACCCAAATAAAGCATCCATATCAGATAATATATCCTCAGCATCCACACTACATGAGCTACAAAACTACATGGTATGCCAAAATGAGCTGCACCTCACCTAAGTGTCATGTTTAATCTGTCCTCACACTGGCTTGGGTCAGTGGTGAGTGGTGCATCCTGACATTTTATCTCACCAAGAGGAGATCCACCTTGGATCCCAGGAGCTACCACTCCATCAGTCTGACAAGCCTGATCTGCAAGGTCATGGAACATATTGTCATGGAACTTTTAAACAAAGACATTGGCAACCTTAAAACACTGGACCCCATCCAGTTTGGGTTTGTGAAGGGCCGATCTTGTCTCCTGAACCTGATTGACTTCTTCAAATCAGTCTCCAGAGCCATGGACAAGGGTAAGGCAGTCCACACAGCCTATCTGGACCTTGCCAAGGCCTTTGACACCATCCCCCACTCTGGAATCATAGATAAACTTACTAAGCTGGGCATTAATCCCTACATCACTCGATGGGTTGCCAACTGGCTTACTGACAGAACCCACACTGTAAAAGTAGTTGACTCCAAATCCATCTCCAGACAAGTGGAGTACCTCAGGGTACAGTCCTGGGATCTCTCTTGTTTGGCATCTACTTCTCTGAAGTACAGGCCAACACTAAGGAACTCTGGCTAACAAAGTTCACAGATAACTGCAAACTGGGAGCCATTATTGAATCCCCAAATGATGTGGATACTCTACAAAAGGGCCTTACAGAAACAGATGCTTGGTGCTAGAACCATGGGCTCAAGCTCAATGCCAAGAAATGTATAGTTATCCCCTTTGGTAAAAACCATGTACCCATGAATTACCACATAGATGGCAGTACACTAAACACCGAAAGTGTGATAAGAGACTTAGGGACACAGGTGGACAGTGGTCTCATCTTCAATAACCACGTCGCCACAACAGTCAGGAAATCCTGACATGTGGCACACCTCATCACTAAGGGCTTTTCATCCAGAAAAAAGGATGTCATTGTCCCACTGTACTCATCCTTCATTAGACCCATTATAGAATACATTGCCCCTTTTGGTATGTACCTCTCAAGAAATCTGCAACAACTGGAAAGGCCACAGAAATACCTCACTGAAAGAATCACAGGCCTAAAGCAGATGCCATATGCTGACCACCTTAAAAAACTCCAGCTATACTCTGTCGCATATCGTCTACTCTGAGGTGATTTCTGTTTAACATAGAAGGCCATGTCAAACCCAGAGCTGTTGGACATGCTACAGTTAAAGAAACCCCAATCCCTCAGAGCCACATGCTCCAGGGATCTAAACCTTGTCATCATAATAAACAAAACATGCTGGAGGGATAGGTTCCTGACCGAGAGACTCCCCAGACTCTGTAATAGACTGCCCATACATGTCAAGCAGAGCGCCTCTTTGGCCCTCTTCAAAAAGAACCTTGATAATTGGATGGGAGAAAGGAAATTCACCCCGGGGATCACATCAGTCACCCTCCTAGACAGGGTCCAGGGAAGTAAATAGTGTTGGAAGAAATAGCCAGGGAATTGTGAAGGCTAGGCTTGTATAGGCCCTAGGGCCGATAGCCTAGTACCAACCTGTGAACCTATGAACATTACGGATCCAGTAATCCTACCCAGGAAAAGGTTCATCATTGCTGTTGTACAAATTTATATCATAAAATGGTCATGGCAATTTTTAGAACAGACAAGACAAAGGTTAGAGAAAGGCAGGTCCAGGGGTTAAGTAAGGGGTTCGTATTTGGTTTGTTTTTTGTTTCATCCAAAAAAAGACAACCTTACACTTGTCAGTTTTTATTAGTGTAAAGCATTTCACTGTCACCTTTCATTGCTACCAATACATTTACACAACTCTGTAAATTCATATATTTAATGCATGTTTCCTTAAAATGGAGTACTGTCCATTGTAGCCCGCCTTGCACATGTAACAGATGCTTTATATACTAACTCACTTAACACACTAGAGTGAAATACAAAAGATTATCTTTATTTGCAGAAACAATATGATCTTTTTACAGCTCCAGAAAGTGTTTTGCATTATGTTTCATGGACTGCAGGTCTGTGTAGGGCATACCGCAGGTACACTTTGCTGTTTATGAATTATTGTTCTCTCAGGAGAATCTACAGCACCCAGTGCTCATAACTGATTTAAGAAAATGCATGCAGTGTTGTGATTCCTCTATTCCATTCCTAGTGTATTTACCCAGAAAATATTCTATAATTTCTGAGGAATTAGTCATTCTGTCTTGGATTTCAGTTTAACAATTATGACTACTGAGTTTTGCTAGTTGGCAGATGCTGATGCATTGTTTAATCACAGTACATAAAGATAGCCATCAGCAATGTTTTATGATATAAAATGTGACTTTTCAATGGGAACATATTTTTATTAGGTTATCCCACGTATACATTGTGGAAAGAAGTGCACAGGATCTATAAATTAAATGATCTGTGTCCATTAAATTAAATGAAGTGTCACTGTATGAATTGTAGGCACTTCATTATAAAATGAAAGAATGCCAGCTACTTAGAAAAAACATTTTTCTTTGACTGAAGGTTTATAGTCGGACTTATATGTATATTTTGATGAAAGTGGGGATGGCAAATTCTCACTGTTTTTAGTAATCTAATCACAGTATAATTTTTTCCTCACACTGTTTATTTTTCTTTTCTAGATCCTTAACCATCCCATTTTACATTTTATAATCATCCTTAATTAGTCTCTATCAAACTATTGCTTGTCTAGTTGATATATATACACTTTTCTACCACTTTTTCTCAATTACCTTCTTACTATAATCCCCACTTCACTATTCAATTTCTTTCTGACCTTCCACTTCATCGATCTCCACCATTATCTTATAACCAGGTTCTCCACAATGAGTACGGTAGTATTCTTACCCCAGCTATACACTGCTTCTCTCCCTCTTCAAAACTGAGCTACTATCTACCTATCAACTAATGTTTCATACTCCTTACCTTAATTTTATTTATTCCTAGTACCTATACTGTAACTCTGCTTACCCATGTCTTATATATCATATCTAATTTGTGCTTGTCAAGTATATTGCACATGAACTGTTTGCATACTACATATTTTATAATTTCAATGTAATATCATATATATCACCAAAGGAAAAAAATATATGTTTTGTCTTTCTATGTTATCACTACAGAACATTTACCTGTTTGTATCTAGATGTTTTAGACATATTTCTAGCATATATATTTATAAAAAATGTTTTGTCATGAGTTTCTTAAATATTATCTGCTGAAACTTTTCTCCCTGGGTGTCTGTGGAAAATGGGGGTTGCCCAGTTGGACCTTCCTGGTCAGCAAAACAGACAGACAGCTAGATAAATAATCGAGTAAGTAAATAAACCACAGAAGAAAGCAATGAAGCTACTGACCAACACTCAAACAGAACCAAGACGCTATGCTCCAAAAAAAGGAAGCCAATCTGGTGGTCCCCTGCCATAAACAAACTCTACAACAGAAAGAAGAAACTGTTGCAAAAGAGAGTAAAATCCCATGAGTGGAGGAGCTCCCTGGTCAGCCTCAGTAAGAAGCTGAGGTCCCTTATAAGATCCTCTAAGCTAGCTAAAAAACAAAATTGCCACAGATTCTAGGGACAAACACAAAGCATTCTGTAGTTATATATCAAGAATCTCAATGGCAACACCCAGATCTGCTCTGAGTTACAGCACAATGGCATGAAAATTACAGAACCAACAGATATTGCCAACATCCTGGCAGATAGGTTCAATGCTAACCTTACTCCCCTCTCACCCCCTAAAGGGCCCATATCTACACAGGAAGAATGCAGAGTCCCTGTAATCATAACTACGCAAGTAAAAGCTGCACACTCTAAAGCCAAAAACACAGCATACATTGGGCTGGACAACATCCCAGCCTGCATTTTACATGAACTTCAGAATAAACTGGCTCCCCACCTAAGCACCATGTTCAGTCATAGCCTCACATCAGGGCTTTGTGCCCACTGAATGGCGCACAGCCTCAGTTATCTCACTCCACCAAGGGGTAGCCACTACTGATCCCAGGAACTATCGCCCTATTTGCCTGACGAGCCTGGTCTGTAAGGCCATAGAACATGTCATTATGGAACTCATAAACAAGGACATTGGTAACCTCCAAACTCTGGACCCCACCTAGTTTGGGTTTGTGAAAGGCAGATCATGCCTCCTGAACCTGATTGACTTCTTTGAGGCAGTCACCAAAGCTGTGGACGAGGGTAAGGTGGTTTACACAGCCTATCTTGACCTTGCCAAGGCTTTCAGCACCATCCTCCATTCTGGAATTACAGTTAAACTCACTAAACTAGGTATGAATCCCTATGTCACAAGATGGGTTGCCAACTGGCTCACTGACAGAACCCACATTGTAAAAGTTGCAGACTCCAAATCTGACTTCAAACCAGTGGCAAGTGGAGTACCACAGGGTTCAGTCCTGGGACTTCTCCTGTTTGGTATCTACTTCTCTGAAGTACAGGCTAACACAGAAGGCCTTTGGCTAATGAAGTTTGCAGATGACTGCAAAC
Source organism: Protopterus annectens (assembly GCF_019279795.1). Classification (NCBI taxonomy): domain Eukaryota; kingdom Metazoa; phylum Chordata; order Ceratodontiformes; family Protopteridae; genus Protopterus; species Protopterus annectens. Next base: position 547,179,720 of record NC_056749.1, read on the forward strand.
TAGGGGCCATAGTCCAGTCCCCAAATCATGTGGACATCCTACAGAAGGGCCTCACTGAGACAAATGCCTGGTGAGAGAGGCATGGTCTCAAGCTCAATGCCAAAAAGCGCATTGTCATCCCCTTTGGTAAAAACTCTGTACCCATGAACCACATAGGCGGCAGTCTGCTTAATGCCAAATGTGTGATAGGAGACCTTGGGACCCAGGTGGGCAGTAGTCTCTCCTTTGATAATCACATTGCCACAGTAGTCAGGAAATCTTTCTATGTGGCGCACCTCATCACAAAAAGGTTCTCATCCAGGAAAAAAAGAGGTAATTTTTCCTCTCTACTCGACACTCATTAGACCCATTATAGAGTACAACGCCCCTTTTGGAATGTACCTCACAAGACATCTGCAGTAGGTGGAAAAGCCACAGAAGTACCTTACAAAGAGGATTACTGGCCTCAAACAGATGCCCTATACTGACTGTCTCAAAAAACTCCAGCTTTACTCCGTAGCATATCGCCTACTCAGAGGGGATCTCTGCTTAACATACAAAGCTGTGTCAAACCCAGAGCTGTTGGACATGCTACACCATGTCAAACCCAGAGCTGTTGGACATGCTACACCTAAAGAAATCCCAATCCATCTGAGCTACATGCTCTAGGGACCTAAACCTTGTCACCACAATAAACAGGACATGTTAGAGGGATAGATTCCTGTCCCAGAGACTTCCCATACTCTGGAACAAGCTACCCGTCTATGTCAAGCAAAGTGCCTCATTAGCACTCTTCAAGAAAAATCTTGATGAGTGGATGGGAAATAGGAAATACACCCTGGGGATCACTTCTGTGGCTCTGCTTGACAGGGGCACAGGAAAATAACTTTCTTGGGTGGCATAAACCAGGGAACCTTGTTGGCTAGGCTTACTTAGGCCCTTGGGCCGATAGCCTAGTACCTGCCTATGAACTGTAGACAAGCTGTGTTGAGACTTCAAGGTAGTCCAAGTGCTTATAACTTGTTTAAAAAACAACACTTCTTCATTGACTATAAAAGATATTAAATAGATAAGCACTTCTGCCCTGAATTTGATTTATTCAGATCTAACTCCAGTTTACCTGAGATGCAGTGTGTGTGTTTGTGTGTGTGTGTGTATATATATATATATATATATATATATATATATATATATATATATATATATATATATACTTAAAAACAGATAGTCCATTCATCAGTGCCGGGGTCACAAAAGTAAGCCATAAGCTAATTGGCTACCATCGTATATCTTTCATGTTTGTTCCCCATATCTACTTTTATTGTTAGTTAATAGGTTTAAGCTAATCCAATATGTTCCTATCCTATGTGCCTATTGTTAAAACAAAGCACCTGATATATTTCTTGTCATTGACTATGCACATCCACTTGTATTTCATCATATTTCTGATGTGATGAGTTGATATTATTTGCCACAGTTAAAATGGACAAGTACTGTTTATTATTTATTTATTTATTTGCAGTTGGTTAACCAGGATAGTCCATTGGGCCAATAAGAACCCGTTTTCAATGGAGTCCTGGGGAGAAAAGTTGCAGGACAAGACAAAGAGCACAGCAGTTACAATTAAATTTTAGATTAAATTAAGTACAAAAAACAAACATTGCATTTGCAAATATACAGTTTCTTGAAATAGAATAGTACAATTAAAGAATTATAAGAAGTTATTTACAATTGGCTTAGTATTTGCTGGATGCAAATATGAAGTTAGAGTCTATAATAAATGTGATAGTTGCCTGTAGGAAGAGGAGAATAGGCTATGTGGGGTGGGAGCAGGAGCATTCCCACTTGTATGTTAGATGTGAGTGAAGTGATTTTTTAAAGGAAGAGAGGTTTGTGGTGGTACAGATGGAAGGAGGGAGGGAGTTCCATAGGCGTGCCAGAGCAAAGGACAAATACAAGACAACAATACAATATAATTCAAGTTGTAATCCTTAAATAGTATGGTTTTGTAATAATTACAGCTAGGCCTGACTATGCTGGGAACTGTCTGATCCAGTGACTGGGATCACCTACCTATCTTGTAGCCCATTTGTCATGTAAAGAATCACAACTGAAAGAGCTCTGTGTGATCCAGAAATGTTTCACCCTACATCTTGGGCACTCTTGATTTCCTGAAAAAGGTTAGAAAGATGAGGATCAACTTAAACATGTACTAGTGTACAAACATGAAACCAGAATAGCAAATATTTAATTATAACTGCTTTTTTGTTATTTTCAGTTAATTCAGAAACTCTGTTGCATAAATAATTTCCCTTCTAAGGAATCAGGAAAAAATACCTACACCTCTCAAGTGTTCCCTTACTTGAGGAACTAAACAATTTTTTTATTTTTAATTCAGTCCTTCCCCTCACCCAAACCAGCTCTCCACACCTCTGCCCCAAATCCTCTGCATCATTCTTCCCATTCATTGTATACAACTAGTCTTAAATTCCCCAAATTGCCTTTTGCTTTCTCTTTGATTCACAATCATATTTTTTAAGCCATGATAGCCACCACTCAACGTTCTGATCCCTTCTGGTCCATCCTATATTATCTAGCAGCATCAGATCAAATGCATCTCAAAATAACAAAAATTCCAAGATAATCATGCCAGCTTACTATACACCATAAAGAATGACCCTTACAAAATCACTCCGTTTCTGCACAAACCCCACCACATATGGTCTCACCCTGTCCATAGCACTAACAAATTGCCATATCTGCCCCTCCCAACCTTTTGAGCTTTTCCTGAGTCAAATGACAACTGTGGATATTACTTAGTATTTGATTAACCAATCATCCTACTTTATTGGAACTCCTAGTAATATCTCGTACTTCAAAAACCTAGTTCTTATCAATTATTCCTGAGTCTGCATGCAGGCCCACATAATCATTCATTTCATTTACTCTGCCCACCATTCTAGAAATCTTGTACAGTATCTTACTCCTATCATTTGTGCAATAACTTTCATCTAAGGTTTCTGTTTATTATACATTTGCTACGAGATTTCATGGCATCAAAAGATTTTTATTTGGTCTAATTATTTCAGAAAACCTTAATGATTCAATATACATCCATGAGTCTTAACTTGGACTTTTGAAAGGATTTCTAGGTTGTTCTGTCTCCTGTGATTTCAGTATGAAAATCCAGTTCATTCTCTGCATCATACTTTTTTTCCGTTATCATCATATAGAATTCTGTGATCTTTACATTTTGAATATAAACCATACATGCCCCCCAGATGATTCTACTTCAGTCGAGAAAATGTCATACCTCTTCTGTTTTTGATCCAGACATTAGTCTTTCTAGTAGTTTCCTGATATACTTAGCTAATCTCTCCCCATGTCTCCTTTATTTCTTTACTCAAAATGGAGGGGACATCTCCTGACATGCTTTGTAAATTTGCCAAGTTGAGCAACAAAAAACCTTTCAGTAAATCTAGTACCCTGACCATTGTCACACTTTTGCCCAGTAATGATCTGTGCCAGTCCCCTTATTTTTCTTTCTTTACACACTACCTGCAAATGTATAATTGACTTTCCCTTTGGCTGAATAGGGATGTGCTTAAGTAAAAAAAAAAAAAAATAAATTGGCCTTGTTTTTAATAATCTTAACTACATTCATGCTAGCTGACACAGAACTTACCTGAGATGTTCATGTGTGTAACACGCTTGCAGTTTTGGTTGCAAGCTCTTCAAAATTCTCCCTACAGTCTCTTCCCATGATGGCTAGACTTTCAAACCCAAATATTTTTGCTGTCTCCACCACAGAGAATTCCACCCTAATATTATTCAATGATATCCACTCAGTCACCAACTTTCAACACAGTGCGTATCCTCTGGACACAATATTTGACTCCGATACTTCTGAAGCTGTGCCACAAGGGCCAACTCCCAAACTTTTTCATAGAATTTTGTCTTTGTACAGTAGCCAGTGGTCACTATATGTGACCAAGATACTACTGAAGTTCTACCACAGGGGCAGCTCCCAAACATTTTCACTGAGAATTTTGTCTTTGGACAATAGCCTGGAGGCACTACATCCAACCCAGGTACTGCTGAAGCTCTGCCACAAGATCCAACTCCCAAACTTTTTAACTGAGAATTTGTATTTGTACAATGGAAGCAAATTTAAGTTGATTAACCTTGCTGTATATTAACATCATCTAGTCGAATAGATGTCTACCTGTGCTAGAAATAGTTCTTAACACCTTCCCTCTTACAGATTTGTCCTTGCACTGTATGTCAGTTACTTAGTATTCATTGCTGACAGGTTTTTGCATTCAGAAAATGAAAGAAAACCTGTTCAACTTGGTACCTCTCTGCTAATTGCTTTATATTGCCTATAAACTGATTACTCTGTTATACTTTGACCCAAGGTTGTAGAGGGTCACTGTACTAGAATGTATTGCTAAATATCCCTTCACTGTTCTCTTCCCTTTCAGTCATTCACCAACATTCCGCACAGTGCAAGTATGTGTCATACGTTATTACATTTTTGTTTGTTCTAAGACTATGTACAATGAAGAATAGACTTTGGTAGTCTGCTGTGAATTTCATTCAAATTGTATAAGCTGTATCCATGCTGAGACTGTTCCCTTTAACAAGTATGTAATATCATTATCTGGTGTTCTGAGATATATATATATATATATATATATATGCATATATATATATATATATATATATACACACACACACACACACACACACACACACACACACACATAGAACAATATTTTGATATACTGGCTAATCCCAGGAATATTACTAAGTGATGGTTTTAGTGCTATTGACTTCATCAGAATAACAGATGCATCAAACTACATTTCATTAAATACTCATTTAACCTTGTGACTAAAACCAATTACATCCATTACATCCAATCAAAGTGAAACATTAATTTGTTTGAATCACTTAGAAATACTTGTCTAAATCAAATTAAAATTAAAATTGCAGCAGCAAGGTGAATTTGCAAAACTGAGTTCTATATAATATTGCACTACCCTAAACCTATCTAATCCTTACAAAATTACACTAAACATAATAAATATATAAGTATATAAATAAATATTTCGACTTAAATATGACATTCTGCTTTTAATTTAAGATAAGTTGATATAGAAACTGTTTCATTCAGTCCTGGGGGGGGCGAGGGGTGGCATTGCATTTTAGTTGCCATATCAATTCACGAAATTCTAAAATTAATTCAATAGGGCCCCCTCTATCCTTATGTCCAACTTGTTCAATAGCAGTAAATTTAAAACAATGATCAGGGTTATCTTTGAAATGCTTATACAATGCATTTTTTACACTGCTTTTCCTAATATCATATTATAAGTGCTGGTATACATGTTTATTAAAACTGTTAATTGTCTTTCCTATATAAAATCCTTGACAATTTTGACAAATAGCAATGTAAACCAAGCTCTTTCTAGCACAATTAAACCTTTGTGTTAAGAAAACTTTCCCATATCCTGGTATAATGAAACCCTCATTTTCTAAAATATAAGAACATTGGTTGCAATGGCCAAACTTTTTCATAGTACCTCTTCCACTATTAGATATATTTCTTTCCAACAAAATTTTAAGTGACTTATCCCTCATATATGTAACCACTGGATGGTCACAAAGTTTGTTTATGTAATGTTGTTCTATTTCAAACAATGTCCAATTATTCCTTAAAATTGCCTTAATGCTCTATAATGGACTATAAGTTAGCACCATGGATTGTTGGAATGTTCTATTAATGTTAGTAACCATTGTTTCAGCATTATGGCCATTATCAATAGAACTCCCCAATATTGGTGCAAAATGGCCTTGAAATCTCTTGTTAATAACTTCATTAAGAAATGGGCCAAGAAAATTCTTTGGGTACCCATGTGCCACTAGCATATGATCCAACATTTCTATCTCTTTAAGGAAAAGTTGATTATCACTTATTATTCTAGCCAACTTAACTCCTTGTCCCTTAACCAAAGATCTTTTTTGATGGACAGGGTGTCATCATCATCATCATCATCATCATCATCTTCTTTCGGCTGTTCCTGTTAGGGGTCACCACAGCAGATCACCTGTTTCCATTTCTTCCTGTCCTCTGCATCTTGCTCTGTCACACCAACCACCTGCATGTCCTCTCTCACCACATCCTTAAACCTTATCTTAGGCCTTCCTCTTTTCCTGTTACCTGGTAGCTTCATCCTTAGCATCTTTTTCCCAATATACTCAGCATCCCTCCTCAGCACATGTCCAAACCAATGTAATCATGCCTCTCTGGCTTTGTCTCCAAACCTTCCAACCTGGGCTGACCCTCTAATATACTTATTCCTAATCCTGTCCACCCTCATCACACCCAGTGCAAATCTTAACATCTTTAATTCTGCCACATCCAGCTCAAACTCCTGCCTTTTTGTGAGTGCCATTGTCTCCAACCCATATAACATAGCTGGTCTCACTACCCTCTTGTAGACCTTTTCTTTCACTCTTACAGGTACTCGTCTGTCACAAATCACTCCTGACACTCTTCTCCACCCACTCCATCCTGCCTCTACTCTCTTCTTCATCATCTCTCTTCCACACTCACTGTTACTCTGAACTACTGACCCCAAGTATTTAAACTCTTCCACCTTTGCTACCTCTACTCTTTGCATCCTCACCATTCCTCTATCCTCCATCTCATTCACACACATATATTCTGTCTTAGTCCTGCTGACCTTCATTCCTCTTCTCTCTAGAGCATATCTCCATCTCTCCAGGGTCTCCTCCACCTGTTCCCTACTCTCACTACAGATCACAATGTCATCTGCAAACATCATAGTCCACGGGGACTCCTGTCTGATCTCGTCTGTCAACCTGTCCATCACCATTGCAAATAAGAAAGGGCTCAGAGCTGATCCTTGATGTAACCCCACCTCCACCTTAAATGCATCCATCACTCCCACCGCAGACCTCACCGTTGTCACACCACCCTCGTACATATCCTGTACCACTCTTGCATACTTTTCTGACACTCCTGACTTCCTCATACAATACCACAACTCCTCTCTAGGCACCCTGTCATATGCTTTCTCTAAGTCTACAAAAACACAATGCAACTCCTTCTGACATTCTCTGTACTTCTCCATCAACACTCTCAGAGCAAAGATTGCATCTGTAGTGCTCTTTCCTGGCATGAAACAATACTGCTGATCACTAATCATGACGTCCTATCTTAACCATACTTCCACTACTCTTTCCCATAACTTCATGCTGTGACTGATCAGTTTAATCCCTCTGTAGTTACTACAGCTCTGCACATCACCCTTATTCTTAAAAATCAGTACCAAAACAATTTTTCTCCATTCCTCAGGCATCCTGTCACTTTCCAAGATTTCATTAAACAATCTGGTTAAAAACTCCACTGCCATTTTACCTAATCACCTCCATGCATTGACAGGTATGTCATCTGAGCCAACAGCCTTTCCATTCTTCATTCTCTTCATAGCTATCCTTACTTCCTCCTTGCTAATTCATTGTACTTCATGATTCACTATCCCTACATCATCCAACCATCTCTCCCTCTCATTCTCTTCATTCATCAACCCCTCAAAGTACTCTTTCCATCTCCTCAACACACTCTCCTCACTTTTGAGTATGTTTCCCTCATTATCCTTTATCACCTTTACCTGCTGCACATCTTTCCTAGCTTGGTCCCTCTGTCTAGCCAATCGGTACAGGTCCTTTTCTCCCTCCTTAGTGTCCAACCTTTCATACAACTCTTCATATGCCTTATCCTTAGCCTTCGCCACCTCTCTCTTTGCCATGCACCTCATCTCCTTATACTCCTGTTTACTTTCCTCATCTCTCTGACAATCCCACTTCTTCTTTACCAACCTTTCTCTGTATACTCTCCTGTACTTCCTTATTCCACCACCATGTGTCCTTGTTGTCCTTCCTCTGCCCAGATGTGATACCAAGCACCTTTCTAGCTGTCTCCCTTACTATCTCTGCTGTAGTTACCCAGCTATTTGGTAACTCTTCAGTGCCACCCAGTGCCTTACTTAACTCATCCCTGAACTCCACCTCACAATTATCCCTTTTCAGTTTCCACCATTTGATCCTTGGTGCTGCCCTCACACTCCTCCTCTTCTTGATCACCAATGTCATCCTACAAACTACCATCCTACGCTGCCTAACAACACTTTCTCCGGTCACCACTTTACAGTCTCCAATCTCCTTCAAACTGGCCCTCCTACATAAGATATAATCCACCTGTGTGCATCTTCCTCCACTCTTGTATGTCACCCTATGCTCCTCCTTCTTGTTAAAATACGTATTCACCACAGCCATGTCCATCCTTTTCGCAAAATCCACTACCATCTGACCTTCTGCATTCCTGTGTTTAACACCATGCCTACCCATCACTTCTTCATCCCTTCTGTTCCCTTCACCAACATGCCCATTGAAATCTGCTCCAATCGCCACTCTCTCACCCTTGGGTACAGTCATCACCACTTCATCCAATTCACTCCAAAATTTTTCTTTCTCATCCATTGCACACCCAACTTGTGGAGCATATGCACTAACAACATTCATCATTACGCCCTCAATTTCCATCTTCATAAACATCACTCTATCTGGCACTCTTTTCACCTCCAAAACACTCTTAGCATACTGTTCCTTCAAAATAACTCCTATGCCATTTCTCCTCCCATGATAAAACAATTTGAACCCACCTCCGATACACCTAGCCTTACTCCCCTTTCATCTGGTCTCTTGCACACACAATATACCAACCTTACTTCTGTCCATCATATCAGCTAGCTCTCTCCCTATACCAGTCATACTGCCAACATTAAAAGTTCCGACCCTCACTACCACAGTCCTAGTCTTTCTCCTTTCTTCCTGCTTTCAGCCATGTCTTCCGCCTCTTCTCCTCCTTTGGCCAACAGTAGCCCAATTTCCACCAAACCCTGTAGGCTAACAGTACTAGTGGCGGTCGTTGTTAACCCAGGCCTCGACCGATCCAGTATAAAAATGTTTATTGGTGTCTGCATTAAATCATTTGGTGAAGTTTTACACCGGATGCCCTTCCTGATGCAACTCTCCCCATTTATCTGGGCTTGGGACCAGCACAAAGAAATGCACTGGCTTGTGCATCCCCAGTGGCTGGGTTTGATGGACAGGGTGTGTGTAGATATTTTTTTTTTTAATTCTAGTACACATTTTTTAGAATTTACTATGGAAACCAATGAAGACAGTATCAATTTCTTGGATATTACCATTTGCAAAGATAAAGAGAAACATAATTTTTGTCTCTACCCTGTACCGTAAGCCAACCTACTCCAACACCCTGTTACATTTTTCAAGTGCACACCTTGATGAACAGGGTGTGCACTTGAAAAATGTAACAGAGTGTTGGAGTAGGTTGGCTTACGGTACAGGATAGAGACAAAAATTATGTTTCTCTTTATCAATAAAGAAATAAATCATCCAATGCAGGGAACTACCATGCAGTCACCAGTAAATAGGTTTAAATTCTCTGTCTCCCATCCCTATGAAATTCAGGTCCCTTTACCTGATTGTAAAAGCACTGACCCAATTTTTAATTACCGAGACAAAACAGCAGATGAGTCAAAGGGCACTCCTGATGCACACTTCTTCCAATGTTTACAGCTCTTGTTCTTACTTGTTTATGAGTACTACCCATAGAGATAGATGGGCATATAATGCTATAACTCCTATTATATATGATGCACGTAACCACAACTTTTCAACAAACACATTTTGACGTCCCCAGCTTACTGTGCTGCATATTTTTTTGAATCAAAAATTGCCGTCAAACTTTTTATAATCCTTCTCTGCAACTTCTATGAATTCTCACAAGAGTCACAAGTATTCTTCTGCTTGTTTTTGGATCAAATTTGTTTTTCTGTAGTCAGTCTATTTGCACAAATTCATATTGTCTTTACATCTACACTTACCAGAAAATTGGCTGAAAATCTACTGGATAATTTCTGCTCAACTTACTTCTGAAAACATTAACATTTGGATTTCATTCTATGATGCTGAGAGTAATTCCTCTGTAAAGTTGAGATTCATTATGGTAACCCACTATTGTATACTTTCCTTCTTTACCTTTTTTTTCATTGATTTAGTGGTTGACACTATTTCCTCTAAAGTCATATTGGTAGCAAGAAGATCCCTTTCAAACTGACATGGCATTTGTCCTTCCAAATGTAAATTAAGGTTTGTGATTCCATCTTGTCAGGTTTTACTCTCCACTCCACAATTCAAGCTGTGACAAATGTTTGCAAATGGCTGATCTTCAAAGTATTTTGCCATTAGAGGCTCTCTTCATCTTTTACCCTCTGAATTTTGAGGTGATTGGTATATTTAAATTTAAATGGCAGAAACTTATATCTAGTCTCTTAAAATGCCTACCAATAATACAATTGCCTAAAGTTAACACAAACACTATTCTATTTGCCTTAACATTTCATTGTTTTCTATTTATCCACACTCATATTCTTGTATTTCGCCACTTCATACTACTCTTTCTATAGTTATTTTCTCACTTTTCATGCCTTACACCCATCTCATGAAATACACCGCTTCCTTTCAGGAAAGATCCATTCTCTGTTTTTGCTTACACTTTCATATCCTGAAGTTATGTAATTCTTAGAGAGTCTCTTCAGTCGAATACATTCCATTTTCAGCCTTGCGTTACTCACGTGGCTCACTACTTGCATATTAATACTGTATATCTGAAATACTTAATTCCTAACTACAGTATTATCTTCTTCTTTTAAATTGTCTTCAGTCATAAAGATAATCGGTCCTATTAGCTGGCTGCTTCTTATTCCTTGTGGAAATATTTACAAATCTTATTTCCGTCAGATTTTGACCCTTCAAACATTTCTGAGCTGGATCTCTCTAAGGTTTGTCAGAAAACATTTTCTACAGTTCCAGTTATGTTATTTTATTCTATATAACCTAGCTTTAACATTCTCTTTAGCAGTATTGACATCCCCATCCAATAGTATCTATATCTTCAAAATCTTGCTCTCTCTTCACAATTTAAAAGAGATGTTCATAACATGAATCATAAATAATGAAGTACCTACCCACTCCCTTAAACATATCATTTGCCTACCACAATAGATGAACTAAGCAATTTACGTACAATTATCACTACTACTCTTTTTTTAATGCTCAGACTATAGCAAATATTGAGAACATCTTAACAATTCAGTTTGGGAGTCTCCCTCCATGTCAGTTTTATGTCTTGAAGAAATATAACATCCAACTGCTCCTTCACTCACCTGGTACTCACTCTTACACTTTTAAAGCAAATTGATGCCTTCATGGTTGTTTGATTGTTGTAATGCCTCATTTTTTTGTTTTTCAATAATCATTTCATGATTTACAATTTTTTTTCCTTTTTTGTTATTTTTCACTGTGTGATTCTCCACCACCTTGTAATTCTCTGTGGAATGCCCTCTGATCTTTGATATCATGTAAGGCATTCCAATAAAGCTGTCAGTTCAATACATGAAAGCAGTTCTGAGGACTGGGGTGTTTATTCTAGTTAAAACAGTCCAAGTTACTGGTAGTTTAACTTCTGATGTTGTAATCCTAAAAACCTTACAAAGGTTACACTTGCTTGAATTCTGCAGGAAGTTCAGATGACAGCAATGCTGATGTTGATGAGGATGTATACCACAGTAAAATTCTACTCTAAAATGATTACTTGGCCACTAATCTTTGATGTTAGTCTGTACTATTATATTTACTTGGCTACATACACTACCGTACTCTCCTCAACTTTACATTGTTAAGAAAGTTCAGTTTACCACTGTCCTACTATTATAAAATACTATGTGTCTAAACTTTGTCCAAACACTCAGTCTGATTTACCTTTGAATAATTTTTCATATTGTAGTGCTTGTATTATGATTATAATATGTTTGTATACTACTCATATGTATGGTGGTGTTTTTTTTTTCTCACCATCGTATGCTCAGTCATTGCTCTTTCTCATTATTGTTTGCACAAATGATTCATCATACTATGTATGTATGTTAATTTCTTTCTGTATCTTGCAGGACGTTTCTCACCAGGCCTCTGCTGAAAAGATGTTTTTCACCCAGTAAAACTTTTCAGGTCAATAAAACCAATAAATCATGAAACGTGTAGTTAAGTTCTTCTGTTGCTGATTACTAAATGAAATGTATATATGTGTGTGTGTATATGTGTGTGTGTGTCTATCTATCTATATTTAACTATGTATGTATATATATATATATATATATATATATATATATATATGTGTGTGTGTGTACATTTTTTTTTTGTAAACTGGTGACTATATTATTTTTATTTTGTGTTCACACTTGATGTTATCACTGTGGGCTCAGAGTGGTGCACTGTTGTTTTTGTTATCATTTTGACTGGCAATATGTATATGGGTGAAGTGTTTTTGTTTGGAATGCTGGAAAGGAAGTTAGTGAATGGTATGGAAATGTTTGAAAATTTGTTATGAGTATAATATTAGGAATGAGTCACACAGTTACAAACACACACACACACACACACACACACACAAGTGTGTGCTTGAGTCATGTATGAAGCATGCAACATTATTTTTTGTGTGTGTGTGTGTGTATACAAACACAGTAAGGGACATTTTGCAATGCTCCAGACAGGTGGGATGTGTGTGCAGCATAACTAACATCATATCTTGGCTTAGACACCTGAAAATAATACATAAATGAATAACACTTTCTACAGAAACAAAACACATGATTCCTGCCAGTTTTAAAAATGAACTACTACAAGCATAAGGCTGCCAACTGTACAACACACTGATTAGAACGTATTTCACTACTGAACAAACTTAACAGTAAGTCCTTGAAAGCAGTGCCATATACAATACCAAAACCCCCAATGGAATACCAATTAGATTACAAAACTGAATGAGAATGCATTTACAGTGTTTTCTTATTTCACCACAGCTGAAGCCCAGAAGAAATAAGAGCAAGTTTCTGAAAAAAGCTTGTCATGCTACAGTATTTCAGCTCTACGCTAGCATTGTTAACCTAATATAATATGCTGGGGGTTGGAGCTTCACAGGAAAATAAGATGTTCAACAAACAGACTGCCTTACTGGCATATGGGTAGAAGTGCCTTTCTGCCTTCCCTAAGGCAGTCTGTTAAAGCTCAGAACTCCTCCCATTGCCTATCTGTGAAGGTGAAGGACCAATCACCTGGCAGGACCAGGACAGCCCTTAACACTCACAGACAGGACCCTTTCAGTTTTCTTGCGCCACAGTCAGAGAAGGATCTTTTGGGATATTTCTTCTCTTACTGGATGATATCAGCTGTAGAGCTCAGATAAGAAACTCCTTTTGTGTTTTATTACCTCCCTCTGCCTTTTTCTATCAGTGTTTGAATAGAGTAGCATGCTGATCTGCTTATTATATTTTTTTTGTGCAAGAAATTAATTTATTCTTTAGTGTGATTTATCTTACAGTATAAATCTTATGCCGTTTGCTTGAGCTCTTTCTGAGTTTCTGTGTTTTTAAACCCTTTTAAAGACTCTTAAGGCTATTTCTGAATGTTCAACTAAGTTTGTACACCAAGGCCATTTTAGCACAGTTCCTGTCATAGCCCCATGCTGCTAGAAGTGCAGGTAATTTGCAGCAGTTATTTCCAATGATTAAAAGCTTATTTTGAAAGTTTTGACAGGACAACTTGCTGGTTTTGCAGATCTTTGAGGCTGTAAGTATTTGTGGTCATATTTCATAGTTTCATAGTTTCATACTAGGCTATCTGCCCTGGGGCATTTGTAAGCCTAGCCATAGTGATGTGGCTTTCGCCACCCCATGAAATGGTACAAAAATGCACAGAATAGGTTTAGAATACTGTGCTTCTGTCTAGTAGTGACACAGTGAAGGTCCCCTTATATAATAGAATTAGTTTACTGTGTCCCTGTCTAGTAGTGACACAGATGTGACCCCCTGGGGTAAACTTACAATCTCCCATCCACTCATCAAGATTTCTCTTGAAGAGAGTCAGTGAGGGGCTCTGTCTAACATGAACTGGGATCTTTTTCCAGAGCATGGGAAGCCTCTGGGTTATGAATCTATCCCTTCAGCATGTCCTATTCACACTTGTACCGAGGTTTAAGTCTTTAGCTCTCGTGGTTCTGATGGATTTGGATTTTTTGAGGTGGAGCATGTCCATCAGTTCCTGATTGGACATGGCCTTGTACGTCAGGCAGAGATCACCTCTGAGCAGGCGGTATGCTACTGAATAGAGCTGGAGTTTCTTTAGTCTGGCAGAATAAGACATATGTTGGAGACCCTTGATCCTCTTGGTGAGGTACTTTTGTGGTCTCTCTAGCTGTTGCAAATGCCGGGTAAGGTACATACCAAATGGGGCATTATACTCAATCATGGGTCTGATGAGGGTGGAGTATAGGGGTACAATGACATCCTTGGATCTGGATGTGAATCCCTTCATGATAAGGTGTGCAAGGTAGAGTGTTTTTCTAACCACTTTGGCAACGTGGATGTCAAATGAGAGGTCGCTGTCGACTTGGGTCCCTAGGTCTCTGATTACTTTTTCCGTACTCAGTGGGTTGCTGTCTATGTGATAATTTGTGGGTACTTTGTTTTTCCCAAAGGGGATGACTATAAATTTTTTGGCATTTATTTTAAGGCCATGACTCTAGCACCAGTTGTCCGTTTCTGTGAGGCCTTTTTGTAGGATGTATGTGTCCGCTGGTGTATCGACTATGGCACCTAGTTTGCAGTCATATGCGAACTTTGTCAGCCACAACAACACCACTTGTGACTGGCTTTGAGTCTGACATTGCTCCAGCGATTTTAACTTTATGGGTTCTGTCCTTTAGCCAGTTTGCAACCCATCTAGTGACATAAGGGTTTACGTTTAAGCTGTTGAGCTTATCTATGATGCCTGAGTGAGGTATTGTGTCGAAGGCCTTAGCCAAGTCCAGGTAGGCTGTATGGACTGCTTTGCCCTCGTCAATGGCTCTAGTGACTGTTTCAAAAAAGTCAACCAGGTTCAAAAGGCAGGATCTGCCTTTCACAAAGCCGAACTGGGTGGGGTCAAGTGTCTGTAGGTCCCCAATGTCTCTGTTTATGAGTTACATGATGATTCTTTCCATAGCTTTGTAGACTAGGCTGGTTAAGCTTATGGGGCGGTAGTTCCCAGGGTCTGTAGAGGTACCCCCTTTGTGGAGTGGGACCACTGTTGCTGTACGCCAGTGTTCAGGTACATATCCTGTAGTAAGGCTAAGGTTAAATAGCATTTTTATGTGCGGGTTTAGCTCCTCTTGGAGTTCATGTAGCACGCAACCTGGGATACCGTCAGGTCCCATTGATGCTGTGTTTTTAGCTTTGTTGAGGGCGGCTCTCACTTGAACATCTGAGATGACAGGGAGATTACATTCAGCTGGGATGAGTATTTCTTCTTTTGGGGCTGAGGGAGGGGAGAAATTTGCACCGAACCTGTCAGCCAGAATGTTGGCAATATCTGTGGGTTCAGTGTATATTTTGGTGATAAAATGGTGATATATAAACAAGAAATTCATTTAAAATATTGTAAATCCACTCTACCACATCAAATAACATTTTTATGTGCGGGTTTAGCTCCTCTTGGAGTTCACGTAGCACGCAACCCGGGATACCGTCAGGTCCCATTGATGCTGTGTTTTTAGCTTTGTTGAGGTCGGCTCTCACTTGAACATCTGAAATGACAGGGAGATTACATTCAGCTGGGATAAGTATTTCTTCTTTTGGGGGTGAGGGAGGGGAGAAATTTGCACTTTAAACAATTGTTTAATTTAAATCACAATTTGGGTGACATTTTGTTTGTGAAACATTTCTGAAAGGAATTTTTCTTAAGTTTTTAATTTCTTGTCTAAGGCTTGCATTTATTATTATTTGATGTGGTAGAGTGGATTTACAATATTTTAAATAATTTCTTGTTTATATATCACCATTTTATTTGTCTGACATTTGTGATGAGAATTTTAGTTGGTATTATACTTAATTCTTAGTTTAAGGCTATTTGGGGCTATTTGTGTTTATGGTTGGCTGAAAATAGTCTTTATTTATTTATAATGGGTGTCTATGTGATGTGTTTATTGTATTTTGTGCTCAGTTACTGAAATTGCTGATTTTTTTATCAAGGAATAACTTTATCTATTTTAAGGGGGAATATTTTAAACGGATAACCAGTCTCTAAACCAGTCACAAGTGGTGTCCTGCAAGGCTCTGTCCTGGGACCCCTACTCTTCGGTATATACTTCTCAGAAGTTCAGGCAAATACAGGAGGACTATGGCTAACCAAGTTCGCTGATGACTGCAAACTGGGAGCCATAATTGACTCTCCAGCTAACATGGATATCCTCCAAAAGGGCCTTACTGAGACAGCTACCTGGTGTCAAAGTCATGGCTTCAAGCTAAATGCCAAAAAATGCATAGTCATCCTGTTTGGGAAAAACAAAACACTCACAAAGTACCACATAGGTGGCAGCCCCCTTAATACAGAAGAGGTAATAAGAGATCTGGGAACCCAGGTAGAAAGTAATCTCTCCTTTGACAATCATATTGCCAAAGTAGTTAGGAAATCCTTCTATGTGGCCCATCTAATTACTAAAGCGTTTGCATCTAGAAATAAAGAGGTTATAGTGCCCCTCTACTCATCACTCATCAGACCCATCATAGAGTACAATGCCCTATTTGGGTTGTACCTCACAAGACACTTCCAACAGCTGAAAAGACCACAAAAGTACCTCACCAATAGAACTACTGGCCTCAAACATTTGTCCTATGCAGCCCGACTGAAAAAACTTTGGCTGTACTCAGTGGCATATCGCTTACTCAGAGGCAATCTCTGCCTGACTTACAAAGCCATGTCCAACTCATGCTCCACCTAAAGAAATCCGAGTCACTGTGAGCCACGCGCTCTAGGTAGCTAAACCTCGCCACAACAATAAATAGAACATGCTGGAGGGATAGATTCCTGTCAGAGAGACTCTCCATGCTTAGGAACAAAATTCCTAACTACTTTAGGCAGAGCCCCTCAGAGAAACCTTGACGAGTGGATGGGTAACAGAAAATACACCCCTGTGATCACTTCATTGGCTCTGCTTGACAGAGGCTCAGTTAATTAATCAATGGGGCAGCAAAAGCCGGCACACTCTGGCTAGGCTTCTAAATGCGTTCGAGCAGATAGCCTAGTGTCTACCTATGAACCTATAAGTGGTGGTTCTATGGTAACTGCCTGTTTCCTTTTATATGAGGGTGCTGTTATGTGGTTTTGAGAACAGAATGTTGTGCTCACTTCTCCCTGTTACCAGTATATTGTTACAATGCTACATTTTCTGAATGATATATTTATTATTTGAAAAGGGTACTTAGAACAATTAATCAGTTTTATCACCTATATTAATGGCACCACTGTTTTTTTAAGGTTCATGTATATTTTTTCTATTGATATTAGTAATTTGGATATTTTATTAATTAAAGATTTCATATTAGGTAGATTTACATCTACTATATATAGAAAGCTTATATTTTGTAATTATTTTCATTTAAACATTTGCCACCCCTACAGACAAAAGAAAAATCTGGATAAGGGAGAGATGGTCACGTTTTCCAGAATTATTTATGATGACATTGATTTTCATAGTGAATTGGAAATTCTTATTAATATGTTTTTAGCTAGGGGTTACCAGTATGAGATGCTTGTGAATAACGGGTGAAAACTTAAGTGATAGGCAATATAGATTTAAGCCCTTTCTGGGTATAGGCTTGTTATATAATTATGTTCATTTTGACCATACAAATAATTCATTCATTTGGAAAAACAGAGTGTGCCTTAAATATGATTAGAAAACTCATAGTGTGTTATCCCTTATTAATAAATATTGGAATGTTATTACTCATGATAAGTCTTTATGTGAAAATTGTGTTGCAGACCCCATCTTATTTTTTTCTAGATGTTAATATTAAAGACACACTAGAGAGTGGTTCTACACATGTTAAGAACAGTAATTACAATCCCTCAAGAACATTCACTAGCAATTGTGGAGCCTGTGATGAAAATACATTTATTTTTGAAGAGGAAGAGTGTACCTTAGATAGTATTAAATATACATTCAAGTTCACTTCTAATTGTGATTGTAATAGTAGAGGTGTTGTGTATCTTGTGTTCTGTGATTCTTGTTTTTCTTTTTATATAGGTAAAGCTGAATGCCAGATTAGAAAAAGAATACAAGAACACTATTATGATATCAAAACTAAAAAAAAAAAAAAACTAATGCTCTGCTTAGGCATAAATTAATTTGTAACACTAATAAATAATTTTATTTATTTTATATTAGAATAGGTTGATCCTAATCCCAGTGAGGGACTTTGGGAACAGACTCTTGAATATTGAGAATGTTTGTGGCAAATCAGTTTAAATGCATGTGAACCCCCTGGTTTAAATAAAGCTGTTTCTTTAAGCAGCCTTTTAAAACTATGACCTGCTAAGTTATGATTATTTAATACAAAGTTTTTTAACAATATTCATGTGTTTTATGTAATGTCAGTTTCATTTATGTAACTTTTTAAATGTGTATATTAATACACATAATTGATACTATTTCTTGGCTTTGATTAATTTTTGATTGGATAGATAGCCTATGTTATGTGACAGTTTCAATTTATTTAAACATTTACATTCATTATTGATTCAGTTCTGATGAAGTCGTTTTGGATGAAAGCACTTAACTATTTGAATAAATTGATTTTACATGATTTGTTAGCTCGTGTGGCTGGTCTGTCATTCCATTTCTGTTTTTTTCTTTTTTTCTCTCAACTGAGTTCACTTTGCTGGTGGATAGTTCCCTGTAGAAATATACTTCAGTTTGCTATTTAGAGGGGACTTTGTGGGGTTTGTCCATTTTGTACTAGCTTGACCATGCAACCAGTATTTGGTATTCATCTGGATACTTTTTGCCCCCTGTCTTGAGGCATTCAGGTATGCCCCCCCCCCACACACACACACACACCATCTTCCCCATCCACATCTACAATATGAAAGGATAGATAAAAAAATATGTATTAGCCTATGGCTTGTGACTCTGCAGTAGCCTTAGCTTTGGGAAGCCTATTGAGCCATTCACCTTCTGTTACCTCCAGGTCCCCTGGTGATGTTGTGGTACCAGAACTGTGCATGACTTGAGGGTCAGACAACTCCATCCTTTAGTGCTGTACCACTGCATGCTGCATGTATGGGGAGCAGTAGAAGACAGGGGTGGAGAATATGCTGCTAGTATTGATACTTTTCCACCAAAGTGTTCTAAAACTAGTGTAGTGCATGCCAAAACGAGACAGAAGACCCACCAGGTGGTGCAGCAACAGTCTCTGACTGTATTTTCACCTGAGATGGTGGCTATGGCTAGATCCATTATTCAAGCTGTTGATTAAGGGATGAACACCTGGGTTATGAGTAACAATGGCATGTCCACCAATGGTCAATCTGCTAAGGATCATATTTTTGAACAGGATCCTATATCTGAGGACTCTGACCTGTCATCGTTCAGGTTTCTCTGATGACAAACAAGTACAGGTACCCATACAGAAGTTTTAATTTTCCTTAAATGTTGACTAGATTTACACGTGTTCAACCAGGAACTATATATGAATGCCCCTGATTTTAACAGAGAATTAGTCCCCAGACATTGAGACCCTTCCTCCATTAATCCCATCATTGGAGGATGTATTCAAGAACGTTTGTAGTTCCCCACTCTTTATTGAGGCTTTGCCTAAAGAAAGTAACTAAAAAAGAGTATGCTTGGCCTTGTCTAGCTTCCAAGCCCCTTTGTCTGTGGCTCCTGCTTTGGTGTCCTCAGTGACTTTTGCTAATAAGAAGATCATGTCTTCTTCTAACTCAGTCCCTCAAGATAAACTAGGCAAGTGGCTAGAATCTCAAGGAAAGAATTTGACACAGTCCAGCATGGTAACTTTTAAAGTGTTTAATTGACAGTGTTTTATGAAGTTTGTGTTGAGATGCAAGTACAGTTTAAATGTTTTATTTATTTTATTTTATTTTACATTTGTTTACCGGGAAGGTCCGACTGGAAACATTTTTAATGAGTTTGCTACATCATTGCCTGAAGAGAGAAATATGTATCTTAAAGATATTGTCTCAAGTATTTCTCAGGTGTCAAGACATGCGTTAAAAAGTACCTTGGAGAGGGCTGATACTATTTCTGTAAATGCAGCATTATCAGTGGTTATTAGGAGATATGTTTAGTTGTACTCTAAAATTTTTTGATGATTTAAAAAATGAGATTTTGAATGCTCCTCTTGAGTATGATTGTGTGTTTAGTACAACAGCAAATCAGATTCTTAAATAGTGGGTGACAGAGGTAAATCAGTGGAAAGAGTGTCAAAGATTGTTCATATTCCCAAGTTCCTCTCCTTTAAAAAGATAACTTTATTGACCTAACAAACAGAAGTCCCAAATGAACAAGCACCAAGGCAATCAAAGGAAACAGCAGGATGACAACTACACCATATCAAACAAAAAGAGTTCCTTTCCTAAACAGAATCCCACCCTCCCGACTTATGATTCTGCTGAGGTGTGTATCAAATTACTCATTGGGTGCCTCATTTCTCAAGTTAATTCTCAACAAGGCAGCTTGGCTGTCAGTGGTTTCTGAAAAATAGGTGCTAACATTGCTGCCAAGGGGTTAAAGATGCCAGTGGAAAAAACACCTGGCTCCAGTTGGGGGGTTCACCATCATTTATAAGACTAGACTTTGTTATTCCCTATTATTTGCCAAAAAATGCTGGAATCCAGGGTCATAGAACTTGTCTCTCCCTCCTTTGGAAAGAATGAGAGGTTTCTACTGCAGAATGTTTTTGTTTCCCAAAAAAGAGCAGTAGTGCAAACCAGTGTTGGACTTTTCTTTTCTAAACACATTTTTAAATACATTAGTCAAAGTCCCCAAGTTCAAGCTACTCACCTTGCATAAAGTGCTTAGTCTGTAGCTGGACAACTGCTCATGGTGACCCTCTATTATTATATCATTGCTCACTGCTTCAGGAGATATCTAAAATTGGTTGTGCCTGTTTCACACAGTCAGTTTTCAGTATTGCCCTTTGGGCTATCCATTGCATTGGGAAAGTTCATCAAGTGCCTTGCTCTGGTATTGGCCCACTGTGGGACTCTGGATCTTTCACATCTTTCTATACTTGGTTGACTTGCTGAAATGTTTAGAGCCTGTGTCCAGGTATTTAGAATCGCTAGAGAAGGTTTCAACTTTGCTCTTACATCTAGCGTTCAAGTTGTACCTCCTAAAGGCACGTCTGACACCTTTGCAAAGACTCATCGTTCTGGGATGCTCGATCATCTCCAAGAAGATAATGGGCTTTCTGATGGAAGACAAGATCCTGTTGTAACAGACATTGTTTCTGGACTTCTCCATGAGGAATGTCACCTCAGTGAGAGAATTCCTGAAAATTTTTGGAATGATGGCTTCCATAATTCTCATGATAACACTGGTCTGTCTTCACATGAGAAAAATCCAATGGTATGTCTAAAATTCTTGTAATCAGCAGCTTCATTACCTGGAATCCCAGTTGCCAGTGCTTCCCTTCATCAGATGAGAGTTATAGTGGTGAAGAGAACAGTTGAGTATCAGTCCAGGGCTTCTTTTCTCCCCTCTGGTCCCAATTTAATCTGACCAGACAGATTCATCCAACTTAATCAGTGGACCTGTGTCTTTGGAGATGCAAGTGCAAGTCACTTGGGACCTCAGGGATGCATAGAAACACATTAGCATCAAGGAGATGCTGGCAAAGATTCACACCTTGAAGGTCCTTCACCACCTTTGGACTTTGGGGCCACCTTTATTGGTTATAGACAGTACCGCAGAGATGTGGTAATTCAACAAAAAAGGGGGGTATAAGGTCTTACCCTCTGTTCCAGTTAGCAATGATGGCCTGAGATCAGGCTTCTCAGTATTGTCTGACTCTTCAGGCATCATTCATTCCATCAGAGCACTGTGGCAGACCGACTAATCCGATCCTGAGCAGACCTGCACAAGCGCAAACTCAAGGCAGTGGTGTTCCACAATATAGTCCAAATGTGGGGAACCCCTCAAACAGATCTGTTCACCTCCTTTCAAAACAGACAGCTGGAGAAATTCTGTTCCAGACATCCCTGCAGCTATGCTTGGAGGACAGATGCATTCTTGTTCCCTTGGACATGAAAGTTCCTCTGTGCATTTTGACACTTTCCACCAATCCACAAGGTACTTCTGAATGAAAAAGGAATGAAAAGGATCATTGTGATGACCACCCATTGTCCCAGGGCAATCTCAGTTCTCCCTGTTAATGGTAATGACCAAGGGCAATTACCACAGACTTTTTCATATGCTGGATCACATCACACAGTCTCTGGGGCTACTGGTGCACTCCAATGTAGAGAACTTTCAACTGACAGCCTGAATGATTTAATCTTGTCTCTGTTTAGGCACTTGTTTCATGAGGATGTGCAGCAGGTGTTGAAAAAGGCCAGAAAACCTGCTACTAGAAAATCATATGTTTACAAATGAAAGACATTTTTTAAATGGTGCCTAAATGGAAACAGAGGGTCCATTGAGTTAGTATGTCTCTGGTCTTGAAATATTTGTGTGAACTACTTCAGGATGGCTTATAGTATGCCTACATTAAGGAGGTACATTTAGTGGGCATCTCTGATTGCCTGCCAGTTGATCCTCTTTCTTTTTTGGTATAACAGTTCATTAAAGTAGTATTACATATGAGAACCCCTCACAAGCAAATTCCTCCTTCATGGGACAGCAATTAAGTTCTTGAAAAATGTACCACCTTTTGAGCCAGCAGCTTACCCTGATCTCAAGTTCTTAACTGGGAAAACTGTTTTGATTATTGCTCTGACATTTGCAAGGTAAGTTTCTGAACCGCTAGCTCTCATGATCAGACAACCTTACCTGATTTTCAGTGGGATAGGGTTGTGTTGTACACCACATCCTTCTTTCAGGTTGAAAGCAGTCTCAGAATTCACTCTCAGTCACTCTGTTAATCTCCCTGTGTTCTTTCCAGAGCATAAGAATAAAGGAGAGAAA
This sequence comes from Protopterus annectens, assembly GCF_019279795.1. NCBI lineage: Eukaryota > Metazoa > Chordata > Ceratodontiformes > Protopteridae > Protopterus > Protopterus annectens. Next base: position 547,202,893 of record NC_056749.1, read on the forward strand.
ATACTTAATTGTGTATAGGCAGCTCAGGTACTACCTGAGATGTTGGACTTGCTGTGTTTTTTCATTCAGCAACTTTTTTTTGTGTATGTGGCATTTGGTTTGGAACAGTAACTGTTTGTAAAACTTGTGTTTAAATCTACTTTACCTGTTGGACCATAGGAAACTGAGAGGGTCCTGTCTGTGAGGGTGAAGGGCTGTTCTGGTCCTGCCAAGTGATTGGTGCTTCGCCCTCATAGACAGGCAGTGGGAGGAGTTCTGAGATTTGACAGACTGCCAGAGAGAGGGTAGCAGGGCACTGCTATCCATATGCCAGTAAGATAGTCTGCTCTACAAATGTCTACTGTTACAGGTAAATGGAACTAGCACAACTGTACTTTTTCCAAGGGCCAATGGAAGCTCTGTCTTGCCAGTTTCAGCTAAGAAATAAATAATTCCCCCAAAGAAAGCACATGTAACATTTGCCATTACAGTAAATAATAATGTTATTACAAAGCATGCAAAACAAAGGCAGAATACCTAAAAAAACTAGTACAAATCAGTTTAATAAAGCTATTTAAATCCATTATTTTTAATTCCTCAGCTTTTTTCTATCCAAAAACATTTTTGCCTCAAAGACTATAAATAATGAACAAGACCCCACTGACACTTTGACTTCTCCTACTAGGGCAAAAATAGCCACCTTTTAGGACCCCTAAAGTAAACCACACTGCCCCTATTCTATTAGGCTGTCAGCATTGATGAAACCTTTATATTGGCCTACAAATTAGAACCTAATACTCCTCCATCACTAAAGATACCATCAGGGAAATAAGGAATGGACATCTGTAAATGCCCACTACCCATGAACCCCTAAAAGGCTACATGACCTGTATTCCCTTATGGTGGTGAATAAAGGATAAAATAGAATATAGTTATATAAGTGAAAAGCCATGTTGTCAGTCACTCAGAATGTAATAGTCCTAAGCTGCAGTGCTTACAAAGTCACCCCATCGATTTAAAAAAATACAGCAAAATGAAGTCCTCTGTATAACATGAAGATGACCATGGACATATGCAGGGCCCCACATATTCCACATTATTTAATGGAGATCCTAAGAAAGAAATGAAGCAGTAGTACAGCATTCCCGCTAACTCATGTTGCTCAGCCTGCTTCCAAATAATAACTAGTACTTCTACCATCTAAGTCAGGAGTGGCCATTTTGAGTATCATATCACACTATAATTCAAAGTTTATCTTACCTGTAATGTGAGTATGCATTCTCTCCAACAACTTCTATATAAGGAATATGTGTTTTCCTCTTTTAAAGCCAACTATAATCTTTTAATTACTAGCCTGGTTATACACACACACATATAATAAAAACAAGAAATAAGTAGAAAGACATGCAGAACAACTTAACAAGATATATGAATACATAGCTGAAATATCAATCTAAAAGTCAAAATATGTGCAAAGATAGTTTCACATGCCTAACCTGTGAAAAATTGTTCTTCACCTGACAGAAGTATGCTTGTACCCCAAAAACATTTAAACAATTGGACAAGTAAACATTAGACCCCCTAATGATATCAATTCACTCTTCAAGTTTATATAGTACAGAAACGGACTCTCACATGCAAAAAGTTAAGTGATGGACCCAATATAACAGTTATTAAAGCCTTTATTCAAGCCTGTCACAACTATTACTAAGTGAGCCTAAAAGAGAGTTAATGGTATCACAGATCATCTACAAATCCAAATTCTGACTGAGCTATTACATTGAAATCTGGATAGATTCCTAATGCCCCTTATGCAACTATGTGGCACAGAATGGCGACCATACATTTGTATAAAAATGCCTGTAAGGGAACTATTTTTAAAATGTGCTTTAGGTTAAGTTAAGCAATCCTAATTAATGTGAGAAACTACCAACTGAAATCCCCTGTGATCATATGCAAAGTGCTCATGCATCATCCTAAAAATATTTTAAATGTAATATAATTTCAGTACTGTAAATACAGAATTATGTGTATAGATATCCTCCATTTCAAAGTCTAACTTTTAAAAGTAAGTAGAATAAAGCATAACATCCTTGTTTTATGGTATATTCGTAACAGACAGATAATGATTTTACTACCCCAGGGTAAGAAAGGCATAAATGAATATATTCCTGAAGTCTTTGTTTCAAACATAGCATATCTGCAGTCAGCATACACCATATTTGTTAAAATAAAGGCATTGCTGTACATGCCTCCACCAGGAAGCAAAAACATTTAAGAGTCATTGTGTAGAATCTGGTGCATGATTTATTTAGCTCCATTCAACAATCAAAGAAAATAAAACATAAAATACCTAGTCTACCCTACTTGCTGGTATAAATCCACTATTGGACTGCGAGCTTCACTAAATTTTTAAATATGATGAGTATTTAATCTTTTACTAAGACTGCGGTGGTGGTGCTGTGGTAGCGTTGTCGCCTCACAGTTAGATGTTGCCCGTTCGATTCTCAGTTAGAGCGTCTTCTGTGTGGCGACATGTGTGAATGGGCCTTTCTTCGTTGAAGGTTGTGTGTTAGGCCTGGCAAGCCAGCAAGTAAAAATCTACTGCCAATCATTAGCGGACCGGAGTTCTGCTGTGGCGACCCCTAACCGGGAAAAGCCGAAAGACACAAAAATGTTATCTTTTACTAAGGAAATACTTATGTAGTGACACAGAGCTATAGAATTAATATGAAATGTAACAGAAACATGTCAAACCATATTCCACCACATGAGCGCAATGGAAAAAAACGGTGAGTAAGGAGCATGAACTGAAATGTTTTTTTCGATGTGCTATTAAAATCAATATAAAAACTTTGCAAAAATATACTGAACAAATTACAATATAAAAGTTTATAAAGTTAAATGCCTACAAGGCTGTCAGCAATATATCTGCTGTGTAAAGACTCTGCAAGACTCATATCAGAAAAGAAAGATGGCTTCACAGAGTCACCAAAGTCAGAATATACACCCTCAGTAATTGTAGGGCAACCAGGATAGGGCAGATCTAGTGAAATAGGAGAAAACACAAGACTTTTGCAACTTTCCCCATTATAGCAATGCAGATGGTGGGAAGACCAATTGCATGCAGAGCTTGATGGAGTAGATAGAACTGCAAATGTGCTCCATCAGAGTCAGAAGAAATGCAAATAAACAAAGCAGCAATACTGCATTAGATATGTTCAAATATTCTTGGTAAATGTGCAGCCAAGGGACTTCTTGGTGGGAGATTAAAAGTTTTCCCCATTAAGAATATTATCCCCACTTTCCCTGGGTGAAAATTTGCGATCACCATTCTAATCAACCAGACAGGTTTAAAGGCTGCCAGGGAAGTACTCTTCTTGACATGGAAGGACAGCGTATTCCAATAAAAGGGAATATGCTGGATGCACTAAGTGAGATATGTGTTGCTTCATTTGTTACATTTAATGTGGCAAGTTATATTTAGGACTGTACTGCAGGTGTTTGCTTTAAAATGGGTTCTGTTTAAGTGAAAGAGTTCAAAGAGAATGGGGTCTTCATAGTCACACAGAGCTTCCTTTAAGTGTCTGTATGAGACTGAGAAGAGATTTGGGGATTTTAGTCTGTCAGGGTTGCTAAGGGTACTAAGACCCAGGATTATTGTGTTGAAGAATCATTGAAGCCACTCGAGGTGGTCGATGAGATAAAGACAAAAGAGGCATCGTGGTCAATGATAAGCATAATATGGGTGGAATAAAGTGGAACTTTAATATCTCTGGACCTTGAAAAGATGACACAAAGGATAAGCTGTGTAGGTAGAATGAGCTTCTAACCATACTAGAGATGTAGTTATTAACAGATTTTTAGTTGTCATGAGAGACACCCACGTTTCTGATAACTAGATCAGATTTAAGTAGAAGGCTAGATATTTGTTATGGGCTGATGATAATGGGTTAACCAAAGGAAACTCTGCTGCATTTCTTAAGTTTTTTTTTTTAATTTCTACAGGAGTTTAGAGTTTCCAGTACCATGCCAGGAATGGACCCATTTCTATGTTACAGTATGATTAAAGTCTTTGATGTTTCTCAACTTCTGCAATGTATGAATAATTGCCTCTTTCTATAGTTCAAATGGAATTATCTGTATCAGAAGCACATTTAAGCATGCTTCAAAATTATTTTCTTTATTACTGTTGTGCCTACAATTATTAAAACTATTTCAGTATCTTTATTTTACATTATTTATTTTATTTAATATTTGTTAACTGGGAAAGTCCGACTTGGAACAAAGCCATTTTTCAGTGGAGGCCGGTGGAGAAGCACTCCAGATGCATGTCTTTGTGATGGGGGAGGAAACCCACACAAATGCAGGGAGGACATGCAGACTTGCACAAAAGGCACCCCAGCAGAGAATCAAACCAGTGAACCTCTTGCTGTGAGACGACAGTGCTACCACTGCACCATCCGAATTACTCTATTCCTGTTTGCATGTTATGGCACTTTGTAACTCTGGATTTTGCAGTATGAAAGACATTATAATCAGTAGGTGTAGCTATTTCAATTATTATTATTTCTTCGGCCCTTTTTCATCAACCAAAATATCTGGTTTTCCTTGTTCCTAATTTTCATGATTGCTAACCAAGGATGATCCCATGTAATCAGTACTTCACAATTTTCATTCATAGAAATTCATATTAGTAATGGTTCTCAACTGTCTCTGTGTTGTATTATTTGCACAATCCCTGCTGTGACAGTCCTGCTGCATTTTTGTTTTTTTCATTGTACAGACCATCAGCCATGGGTATATCGCAGCCACCAGCAAGCTGTGCAACTATTTTTAGTTTTGTACTATAGAACTTACATTTCGGTATCTTCCAGTTTTATAATGGACTTGAAAGTTACAATGTACATATTCGTACTGTCTTAAGGTGTCATTATTATCCTTTCATATTTTGATTTACATTTTCCTCTCTGTAGGTGTTCATATGTCAAATCTTGATCAACATGTGATTGTTCCAGATTCTGTATACTTCAATAATTATAGGCTTTCTAGTTTTCTTTCTTTTCTTTTGGTCATAATCTCTATATAGTGCAAGGAGTGCATTGATTATGCTCAAATATGGGCGCATGTGTGTGCGTTTGTGTGTGAGAGGGGATTGCATAAAACTCATCGACAAGTCAACTTGTCAAACAGAAAAAAGCTGGTACAGCTGATTGAAAATCAGCTAATCACATGTACCAGATTTTACAGTTTGAGATTGTGGTACTATTGGGATTGCGGACCTTGCCATTTCCCCACTATATTGCAGTCTCTGAGTTTTTATATAAAATTAGTAGGGCATGGGGGAGGGGTGCAGGTGAGGTTGTCCCCCCCCAAAAAAAAAATGTTTATACTTTTTTTTGTTTGCTGTATCACCGGCCAATTAAAAAGCAGTTATTCCAATCACTTGCCATTCGATAATGTGAATTTTAATTTTTAATGGATTGTCATACACTCGTGTGTACATGCACACACAAACACACACACACACACACACACACACACACACACACACACACACACACGCAACATGGTCAGCCATAATATTCTGTTAATGAATCTTTGAACTTACTCTGGACTGGTCATCATCCTAATTTTGGGGACATATTCAGAGAGTTCTGTCTGGAATTAATTCCTCTTCTTCAGTTTCAAAAGTGTCAGTTGGCTGCAGACTGTAACCATTGGCATTTTCCATGAATCAGCTTCCACTTTGCAACTTGTTCATCTTAGATCACACATAATAATATCACTGCTGTGCATATGGTATCCACTTGTACCTATCCTTTCTTCAAAAACAAATGTCTGCCATTAACACTCTAGCAAGTAATCTGGAATACATTTTGTTTTGATTGTATGATAATTATCTAAAGCTCCATACATTTATGATTGTTGTAATGGCAGTTTATGTCAGCTTCTGTAACTTAAACTATCTCTTCTTTAAAATGAAACTCCAATTTCTGACCATAGTGACACCTGGCCACTAAATTAAATGAGTTGTCTGCTGTAAAATGGCCTATTTATATTAAACACAGTGTTTGGGGAATGGAGCTCTCGTTCCAAAAACTTTGCAAATGCTTCAACTATTCATTTGGATTCAGAAGGGCTTTACTGTTGTAGCAAAGTGAAACACTTTGGTTTAATTTGTCCTGTTGACTATATTACTTATCTCATTCCAAAACATTGCACAATTCCTAAGAATATCTTCTGACTGATTGGCCATTCTTTAGCATTGGTTTGGGATCAAATATTATTTTGGTAGTCTTATAGTCATTTGCTACTTTTGTTGGACTACCAATGATGCCACGTGAGTTGCAAATCATGTCTTACGTCCAGTATGATCCAGAGTATACTGCTGTTCTTTCCATGTTTGGTTCATTTTGTCGCACTTGCAGCATAATTTTGAGGAAATATTCAAGGACTGTGTTACAGACAGATTGTTTGGCTGCACAAGCCTAGCCAGTGACTGCTAAGTAAGTTCCACAGACAAAGTTGTAGTTATTATATAAATGCTTTGTATTTGGTGGTAATAATCTGAGGATTTTGTATTTGTATAGTAGATAGGAGATGCACTGCAATAAGTATCACATATTTGCCGCCTCATAGTTATACGGAGTGGATATTTCAGGCCATGTAGTACATATTCTGTACAAAATCTTATGATTTCCAGTAAGTGTTTTGGTTTGTTAGTTGGGGGGGGACTATTCTTTTAAAAGAGGAATCATTAAGTGTATTATGATTATGTGTTTTAAACTGAAAAAAACTTAAAGTGATAGCTTTGGGAAAATTAGATTAGTGTAAAAAGGGGAGATGTACAACAGAGGGAGTGAAGTAATGGGTGATATGAAATAAATAGCCTGAATTTGCTTCACTGGAAACATAATATCAGTACAAAGTTTTGTTTGACTGTTAATTGGTCACATGAAGGAAGTAAGACTATTTCCAAATAGTAGGTTTTATGGTCTCTGAGTGCCATGTGACATTGTGTTTTCCAGTTTGCTGTATCGTGCTTTCTGTAAAGAAATATGGGAATCATGTCTGGCAGTTAGGAATTGTGTGTGAAAGTTGAGATTATGTCAGGGTTTCCAATTGTGCCATAGGATATCTTTATATCTGCTTGGTTCCTTAATATATTTGATAAAGCCAAAAGCAATGGTTTCTTCTAATTGCACTTTTTAAACTGGATATGTACATTCTTGTAAATGAGTTAAGAATACAGAATGTAGAAATCATTGATGGATTTTCAGAATTATTTAAGGAGCACAGAGAAAATTCACTGGTGTTTACAGATTGTAATGTCTCTTTATGTATTTTGAAGATTCAACAGGCAGTGATTGCTGGAGGGATATGGTGTTTTTTGAAAGTGTTTTCTGAGGAAAATGGGCCTTGATGAATGATTAAGTTATGCAGTATAAAATTGTGGCATGTGTCGTAAATTAGCAAACAAAAAATTAGCACTGGGTCATTGCTTGAGGAGGAGTGAGCAGAAATAAACATACTCTGATGAATAAGGAAACTAATTCATGTGGTTTATTCTACGCCGATCTAAGTAACCAAATATACATACGGTCTGAAATGTAACCAAAAAAGGAACCATGAAATACAGTGTTTATTAATTTATTACAAAGAAAATGTGTTAAGTGCTTTCATCTGATAACAATAACACAGACTTCTTCAGAACAAATTCTCTTACACAAGTTCATCCATATAAATAGTAAATTGTCACAAAAAGTCAACCAATTTTTAAAGATACATGGACTACCAAACTCTTAAAACAACCACATTGTATTTATCATAAAACATAAAATAAAATAAATTGTTAAAAACCATATACACTGTATGTTCTTCACTCATCAAAAAATATCACAAGTAATAACACTGTTAAAATATTTAAAATGTACTGCCCTTATTTTTAACACAGGGCTAATAGCAATAAATGCATTTATCCCTGGTTTATGGGATGCATCCAATTTAAGTTGCCAAAATAGTTCTGTATATTCCAAGCAGGTTTCCCATGCTCCATCCCTGGGGTCAGGAATAACTATCTTGATAATGCCAAACTCAAATGTTTTAAAATCCTTACACCCCTTGGAATGTTTAAATAGGGCATTTTTTTCATTCATCATTTTAATATCATATAAATACTTGCATATCCTTTTTTGTAAGGATAGCTCAGTCTTACTGATATAAAACACTGAGCAAGTAAAACATTTAGCAAGACATACAACCTCACTGGTTCCGCAACTGCCTTCACAAAAATGTGTTTTAGTACCCAAAGTATTTTTTAACTCTAAATAATTACCAGTAAAAATATAGGTGCACTGCCACAAACAACACACTTAGATGTATTCTTGTTCTTATCTTTCAAATTATTAACACTTCTCTGTTCAAATATCTGCTTCCTTTTTTGGTTATTTGTGATAATCTAAGCCAGTTTGCAGTAAAATCATCTAGCAGTGCCATACAATGCGACAGTACTAGTGAGAGGTTGTTATGTGTTGGCAAGGAAAATATTTTTGTACCTAGTGTGACAAAACTAGGTGTGAACAATGATATAGGTACATTTAATAAGTTATAAAACACAAATACCAATTTCTTAAAAGTAATTTCCACACTATCCATTCCATTCAAAAAAGGTAAGGCAACCAATCCCTAGGCTGTTGATACAAATAATCAGATAAGAAATAATATAAATTTGATACTTAGCAGCTCTTGCAGTTAAAGTAGAGGAGAGATTTTTCTGTATGTGAGTGATGACCCCTCACTGGACTAGTAATCAAGGAGCCTCAGTCCTCACCACTGGCAATAGTGGGGGACATTCACTGGGAGGATGACAGATACACACACAGTATTTCTAGATGCAACTCTCTGCATCAAGTGTAATTTCTCTTTTAAGAGCACACAGAGACCACGGTCAGTCCGGGGCTGGTTTCTCCAGGTCCCAAATAAGACACCCCACTGGCACAGATATAAAGTTGAGATCTCAGCTGAGTGACCAAATGACCCCAGCACCCTCTGTGTCCAACCAGTGCTTCATGTCCCTGCCCAGGTAGCTGACGCACACACAGTTTGAGGTTTGATTTACACACATAAACTTGGTAAAGGCTGGTACACATCTACTAGCTCTGCTCCCTTCTGCCCAGACTATATGGTAGTTATTACTACCACCAGGCATTCCTTATCAGCTACTTTAAGGCCCTTAACAAAGAGTGCTCAATCCTACAGTGTACAGCACTCTCCAAATACCCTTTCCAACACATGCGTCTGTACAAGCAGTTTGATATACACATGACATACAGTTGTAATACATTTGAAAACATCATTTTGTATAAATCATTTCGATATTCATCAATGACATATAATTATTTACAAAATTCCAGCTAACTGGGCTGGCAGTATCTCCTTTCATCACAATGTGATATACCTGAACCAGTTTGAAGGAGCAAACATTCATTTCAAGAAATGCTTTTTTATGATGATAAAAAAATTGAACCCAAATATGAGTGAGTCTTCTTTTAATTGGAGTTTTTGCCAGCAATTTTTTTCTGTGAGCTTGGATTGCAGCAGGATAAGGGAATTTACCCTTATGCCAGTTTTGTGTAATCTTGAAGTTAGTATATATAATTACCAAGGGGTGTGGGGGGCTTGCTCCCCTTCAAAATAGTTTACTTTTTTATATTTTCAATCACTTTAGATTCATTCTAAAGTGATTGTTCTTTGAATGTTAATGTTTTTGTGTGTTCGATATTATCTAGTGTGTATGTGTGTGTGTGTTCTTTGAATGTTAATTTTTTTGCGTGTTTGATATTATCTAGTTTGTGTTTGTGTGTGTATGTATATATATATATATATATATATGTGTGTGTGTGTGTGTGTGTGTGTGTGTGTGTGTGTGTGTGTATATATGATCAAACTTACTTAATAGTGAACATCATTAAGAAATTTGAACATATATAACACTGAATGCCATTCCTTTCCCAATCTTCGCACTAAATCCCCACATAACAGTAGCCTCAGATTTGTCTAAATACTTAAAACAATGATAGTGTTAACAGAAAGTTTTGTTGATGTAAGGTGTTGGGTTAGTGTTGAGGTCAGAGGCAGGCTTGGGGTTAGTAAACATTAATATGGTGGAGCAGGGGAGGACAATACCTCCCCTCCTTCACCTTAATAATACATACTTCCTTACCATCTCTGATGGTTATGTTGGTAAGTACAGTCAAGCTTCATGTTAGACTCCTTCAGAAAACATGGGCCAAACTGAATATTTATAAATGACTTGGTTCTATATCACTTCATCAAAAATCTGACTTCTTTTAAAAGCTTTTATGTTTTTTTTTCTTTTTGTTTTGTGAAAGCAGTGCCTCTTAAGATGAAAAAAACAGCTAAATTTTCAGTGGAACACATTTTTTAATGAAGCGAGTGGTTCTCAATGTCTTGGCCAATCAGTCTTACAAAACAAACTGAAATTTTTTCTCCCCAAGCCTCAGCTGAAAATGGATACCCACCCAGTTGGACTTTCCCTGTAAACAAATGTCAAATAAATATATAAATAAATACAATGTAATATATTAAATATTGGATACAAGCCTTCATATATTCAAAATTGGTAGCTTACACAGAGTAGAGTAGATGTTTCTGTGATAGCTGATAAAAGTAAAAAATGTACTCACTGAAGATTAGATCACTACAGGCAAAAATAATTATTTTGCAAAGGTAACTCAGCCTTAAATTTAATAATATTACATGAGGGTAAGTAGACTGTGAAATCTCCTTTATAGGGCTTAGGTGTTTCATCTCATTTTGACTGCAGGATTCAACTTCTGCTTTGCAGTTACCTTTTTTTCTAATCCAAGCAGGATTTGAAATTATTATTCTTGACATGAGGTGGCACACACTAAAATATGTGTAATACATTACATGTAGAAAGTGTAGTGGAGACATGACTGGTCCATGGCCCGTTCATGATCTCTAGTCACTGCATTAGTGTTGTTTGCATGTTGTCCCCACGTTTTTATTAATTATCTGGGAGTACTATGGTTTTCTTATTTTTATAACTAAAAAAACTGCAATTGATTCATTTCACCAAATTGTCCATTTATATATTTTACTTAACAATGTCTTTGACACATGGCTCATGGCTAAAAACGTCCGAGAAGGACCACTTCAGGGATCAGTTCACTTACCTAACATTTTTTTATATAAATTTGCTTTGCATCCTCCATCAGATATGTGCCATAGTTACAGTTAAGGCATTTGAACATCCCCTTCTTACTCTCTCTAACATTTCTAAAACTTAACTTACTTTGAAACATATTCTTAAAACTCTTCATTCTCTTATTTATAAAAATAGGAGCTTCCCCAACTACTTTACTAACATCAGGAAAGCTACTTAAAATGTTCTAATTCTGTTTAACAATTTCCTTAATCTGCTTTCCATCTAAGGAATATTGAACAACATTCCCATTCTATCTTGAAATTATTATTAAGTTGATCAATATTATTTTTATTATTATTTTGAGAACTATTCACTTCATCAAAATTATGTCTCATATCTTCTCAGAAATCAACTTGGAACATAAGGAAGCTCCTTCTTTCAAAAATAATTCATAACTATCAGTCATAACACTAACTCTCTTCAATTGCCCTTTAACTATATTATTTTTCATGCAAATGGGATGCATACTTCCATATACTAAATAACTATTATTTTGTACTTTTTTATATTTTTTTGGTTTTCAATTAATTTTTCTGTTTATAAATTACAACATCTAAGAAACGTACTTTGTTAAGATCATAAAAAAGTAATGTTTAAATAGCTACAGGTACCATTGATATACCGAATAAAAAGCAACAATTCATCTAAATTCCCTATCCAAATTAAAAAAAAAATGATCATCTATAAAACGTCCATAAAATACAAATTTTTTATAAAATTCATTATTCATAATAAATTACTTCTGCCAAGGTACCATGACTATGGATATACAATCATTATATACTATGATACCCAATGATGTTGGTACTGATTTGCTTAGGATGGAATTGCTACACTTCAGGCTGCTTACTTATGACATGGTTATGCTTATTATGGAAATATTTGATGCCATGTTGTCATATTTTTTTTAATTTAATGGTTCGATCTTCCAACAAAGTAATGGAGTAGCCATGGGGGCAGCAATGGCTCCTAGTTATCAAATGCCTTCTTGATTCTACAATTAAATTGGAGGGAATATTGCTGGATACTTAAGTTAGATGTCAACAACTCTCCAGGGAAAACTTCAAAATCTATGTAGAGAGAAAGAAGTTGAAGCAGTAATGCAGACATTAATTGCTTTGATTGGATTAATTATGTAATTGTTTTAATGATGAAATCTTAATTGTTGCAAGTATATAATGCTGAATTGTATTCTTTTTCATCCAGTCTGAAGAAGTCTAACTATTAACGGAAGTGCTTACTGGATGAGATATTGTATTCACTTTGATTCATTAAAATATTGCAATTTCATTTTTTCAGTTGTTTCATTTGATATTCATTTGTTTTTACAACTGTTTTGATTCATTTTATGCCACTATGCAAAGGTGGCACAACTACAGAGTTTAATAACTACAGACCAATAGTGATTCTCTCCCCTCTTTCCAAAACATTAGAGAAATGCATCCCTATGCAGCTGATTCAATACCTAACCTCAAATAACCTGCTTTCAGAAACACAACATAGCTTCAGGCCTGGCACAGCACCACTACTGCTCTACTACATTTTGCCAGTATAAAAAAGCAACATAGAAACAATGGTCTGCTTATGTCCACCATGTTCTTAGACTTGTCAAAGGCATTTCATACTATCTCATACTAGCAACTGCTCATTCATCTCCCCTCAATAGGACTTTCACAATACACTTTGTTGTGGTTTCTTAACTCCCTGTGTGGAAAGCAACAAGCTGTTAAATGGCAACAAACCTACTCATCTTTTCAACCAGTTAGTGCAGGTGCCCCTCGGGGCTCTATTCTGGGTCCTCTCCTACTTAATATATGTATTAATGACCTCCACTCACCATGCTAGTTTAGTTCAGCATGCAGATGACTCAGCATTAATATGTGTGGCCTAAACAATATATATGCAAAAAGACATTAGCCAAAAATCTTCTTCCTCTGTAGAAAAGTGGCTCAAAGAATCAAACCTTTTTCTCATCCCCAAGAAAACAAAGGTAATGCTTTCTACCTCAAAGATTTGCAAAAATCAAAAGCAATTTTTTACCATAAAGTCAGCAAATAGTACTGTCATTAAACTGCAACTCACAGTAAACTTCTAGGCATCGTAGTAGATAATCTCAAATATGACCAGCATACTGAACACCACTAAATCTATACACCAGAAACTAGGTTCCCTTTCTAGGATCAATGCGTTTCCTTACAGATACTGCAAGAATAACTCTAGCCAGCACCTTCTTATTGCCAATTCTCTTATACACCACTCATATCCTAACAAACTTAAACAATGCTTAAAGAAAGAAACTTGCCTCCTGGTACAATGAAATAGCTAAATTTGCCACCAATATCCCTCATAGGATACATCATTGTAATAACTTAAAGCAGTTAAACTGGCTTGAACTATACAACTACCTAACATATCCACAACTAACTATAGCACACAAACTCATTCATCATCCAGAAAAATGCCCTGCACTACATAACTAATTACTGACCTACTGTCCAGCAAGGGACCTCCACTATAGTAACAAATTCTTATTACTTACAAATAGGTCAAATAATGTTGGAAACTCACTCTGCTCCCAATATGATGCTAAACTCTGGAATAGTATCCCTACACAAATGAAACTTTTTGACAATCTCAATAGTTTTAAACCATTGCTTAAACAATACCTTAACCAATCCTGGTCCTGCACATGCTCAGACTTTGTGTTCACCTTACAATACTCTCCAAATATTCATCTTACACAGAATACACTCAACCTCTCACTGAAATGAGAATGCAATGTTTATATATAACTGCAGCCCATACAATCCACTAAGTTGTATGTAGGCTTTCTCTTTAGTAACTTCCACCTCTGTAAAATCTTGGAAAGTATAAATGTAACAACTGTTTGTGTATAAATGTAAGTAGAAATGTAACTACTCTGTATTTAACTGTAACTTAGTATAATGTAATGTAAGTAAATGGAGCTTTTCTTCCCAGGCCTCCCTTGAAAATGAATATTACCCAGTCAGTCTTTCCCAGTAAACAAAGACAAATAAATAATAGTCTTTGGATATAGTGCAGGTTAAAAGTAAAATTAAGGTTAAGTTTAACTTTCTAATATAGGAGGTTGGTAGTTAAACAGTGATTTATGCTGGCAGTTAGTGTAATTGTTAATGTTAGTGGTAACTCTTGCAGTTTAAGTTCTAGAATTATACAATTATACAAATGGTTTATTTTTATGTTAGTGTTAGAAACAGTAGGACTACAATTATTTAGGTGCAGGTGACTTGCTGATACAGGTTTCCAATATCTTTTTGAAATCCCCCAGCTGTAAACACAATTACTTGGTTGCAGGTTCATTAAGTAAACTTCTATACAAAAAACTCATCTAAACTCACATACTCAAATATCATTTTGTTTTGTTCAATAACAGTGGAATAGTACGAAAATAATGGTTTTGTAAGGCGATGTCTTTTAGTGTCCAAATTTGCCCCCTTTATTTGTATATAGACGATCTGAGGAAGATTTTATCGAAAGAGCTTATCGTTTGTTAAGAAAGGGACTTTTTTGTACTGCTTTTAACTTGTTCTCATTAAATTTGTTTTAAAGAAAGTTTCTTGTTTACAAACTTTTCCTGAGGTATAACAGCACCTTCTAAGGATGTCAGCCTTGGTTAATTTGCTGCCATTGTTTCTGTTGTTGCTGTTCTTTAGGCAGTTCACCGCAGCAGTGAGGAAATCTATTCTTTGCTTTTATTTGTATATTCTGATTACAATGTAGTCCCTTCCTGGAGAAAAAAGAGCAAGGCATATTTTGTTATAAGCTTAACAATTGCTCTTTCTCTGAGATGCTTCAGTCCCAGAGTCCATAGAAATGAAAATGCCAAGCCCATAGACATAGTTAGATCAGGGAGCACAAACAGAAATGCATGGAAGCAGTCATTTGAGAAGTTATGCTTCAGCAATATACAAATAAGCAAAAAAATTAAACCAAGGAGGGAATGCTGATAGGAGTACAGCTGTCAATATGGTTATGATATAAAGGTGATTTCAAAAAGCAGAAAAAGGATAGTTCAACTAAAAAATTTACATTGATTTTCTTTTTTAGTTCAAACTACCACAGGAATCACAGGAAATTCAAGGCTACCAAGACTCACAACCATTATACATTGCCAGCTCCCACCCTAGACTGTACCTCCCCTCTCCAGGAAGGCTAAGCTAGCCAATGTAATTATCCTGGTAGTCTATTCCAGAGGTTATGGAGAAGCTGAATAACAACTGTGTTTCTCCATCTTGCTTTATTGATCTGCTAATGCTGGTTTAGACCCATTATTCTGGTATTTGAGGACTGTTTGAATTGAGAAGGTACGAGGGATCCTTAACTATGTCGCTAGTTGCTTGGAAGGCAAGGCACTGGTCGCCTCTCTGAGAGCTTATAAGACACAGAAGAAAGGGACAATGCATCCTGCCTTTTCTTGTAGATTAATGCTTTTAAGCCTGTGATTCTCTTTGTTAAGACCCTCTGGGGGCCTTTCTGTTTGATATGTCTGTAAAGGTACATCCCAAAGGGAGTGCAGTATTATATAACTCATCTTATTAGTGCTGAATACAAGGGTACTATAACAGTTTTAGTTCTGGATGATATTCTCCTGAAAATTAGTTGCATCAAGTAGAAGGATTTTGCATCAGTCATTGCTCTATGGTGAAAATATGAAAAGGAATTGTCAACCCGGGTTCCCAGATATCGTCTGACATTTTCATTTTGATGAGGTGTATTGTCAATGCTTTATGCTGGGTGGAGCATTTGTCTGCCTAATGTGACAATGTTGCACTTTTTAGAATTAAATTTAAACCAGTTTCAGTATGCCTGGCATTTATAAGTGTAACTTCCTTTTAGAGGGCATCTGTATCAGTGGGGGATCTGACAATAACTCTCAGTTTGCAGTCATTTGAAAACTTGGTTAGCCATAGTTCTTGTTTTTAGTCTATAGGTTAAAGAAGTAAATACTGAACAAATGTGATATCACAGCTGAGCCCTGCAGTTCACCACTAGTTATCTTCATATTTTCTGATGTTGCCCCTGTCCACCAGCAACGTGTGGGCTCTGTCTTTCAGCCAATTTGCCATCAATCTTACCACACAGGAGTGTATTTGTAGTGCATTTAATTTACTTTATTATGCCACTATGGGAATGGTGTCAAATGCTTTTGCCAAATTTAGTTGGGCTGTGTGTACAGTGTGACCACTGTCAGCAGCTTTTGTTATCGTTTCAAAGAAGTTGTCCAGGTTCATTAGGGAGGATTTACCTTTTATAAAATCAAGCTGCTGCAGATCTAGACTGATGAGATTTTTTAAATGTCTTTGATAATTATATTTGATCTAGACTGATGAGATTTTTTAAATGTCTTTGTTTATCAAATCAGTTATAATGTGTTCCATGGCCTTACAAATGAGGCTTGCTAGATTGAATGGAATGTAGTTTGACGTCAGTAGTAGGATAATCTTTATGGAATGGCATCACCAGTGCTGCACACTATACTTCCAGGAGTAAGCCTATAACTAAGCACAGGTTAAGCATCTTTTGTTTAGGTTCCACTAGGGCGTGTTTAATACTGTTTAACAAAAGTTATGTGGTCCCATGGAGAAAGTGTTCTTGTCTTGGAAATCACTTTCGGTACATATTCTTTAATGGTGATGATGGAGAGGGTTGAGGGGATTGTAGGGATATGGATAGACATCTCAGGATTTAACTTGTAATACATTTATTTGCCAGTGAATTGGCAGTGTCCTCCAAGTCTGAATTGGCTTTACCATGTAGTATGTGTATTGTACATTGCTGAGTGTTTCATAGCAAAACTAAAGAAGGATTTGTATTTGTCATTGACACAGGTGACAGCCTAGATATATATGGGCTGCCATAGTATACCTAACAGCCTTTTTTATTTTTTAGTTACATTTCTAATATTTTCCTTGGCTTGAGAGGTTGTCTTTAAATCTGTTGTGTACTCTAAAGAGATTTTTTTTTGTAGATTTTATTTATGTTGGTGGATAACCAGGGTGGTTTTCTTTTAAATTTAGCATTGTATTTGCTTTTAGAAGGGACTACCACTTCTATGTATTTATTTATGTGGGTGTAAAACTTATTTCAAATCTATCTGATGAGATAATATCTGGGATGATAATGATATAAATGAATTCGGAGACGTCATAGAATTTAAAGTGATTTATGCTGTTAAAGCCTTTGAAGCTTGAATAATGGTTTCAGGGGTTTAGATAGCTTGAGGGGAAAGGTTACAAGCTTAAGGCCTGCCTTAATTGAAGAGGGAGTTACAAGTTGAGTTGTGAATTATGATGATGATACATTTCTAAGTACTAGATCAAGAATATGTTGTCCTCTAATTGGGATAATAGCAATCTGGTCCATTGACTTTTATTTGTGAGATTTATAAATTTCTCTTTATATCCTATGTTGGAGGTATAGATACTCCAGTCAATTGATGGATAGTCAGTCAACCAGCATGATGGAGTTTTTATTTAAGGAAAGCTCATCCATGGTGTTTAGGAACCTGAATAGAACTTTCAGAGTCACAGAAGGTGTCCTGTAACAGGCTTGATAGTTGATTTTATTTCATGTGATCTGGAGTTTGATAGGTTACATGTGTTGATCTTTGTAAATTTGTGTAGAAGTGATGATATCTCTGACAAATATAGATACAGCACAAGAGTTGCCATTGAGTCTGATGGTATAATAGGTGCTTAATCCAGGTATGGAGAAAGTGCTTTTTGTGTACTTAAGCCATGTTTCCATGATTACACATCATTACTTTCCTAATGCAGGAGTACATGAAGGTTGGGCAGCTTGTTGTTTAGACATCTGTAGTTAAGTAGTGCCACCTTAAGTTGATCCTGTTTTGATAGTGATATATTTCGTATGTTCCAATATTCATGAACTGAACTTTGCCTAGAAAAGACACTATAGGGGCAGCAAGTGCTTTAGCCAATATGCAGAAGCCTTTGAATGACAACAAGCTGACCAGCCTTCAAGATCCATAACAGTTTGCCTTTGTTAAGGTTAGGTTATGTCTACTTAATTTAGAAAATGTCTTTGAAAAGGTAACAGACTTAAGGAATAATGATATTCAGTCCATACAGCATATTTGGATTTGGCCAAGGCCTTGTCTCTGTACCCTCTGTTGGCATTGTAATTAAAAAAAAAACAAGCTAAAAGACCTCAAGCTGCATTCACAATGCCTGGAAGGTGTAATGGTTTCTGTATGCTGGCTGGATGTTCAGTTGTCCTCAGTTGGATATCCCAAGAGTAAGGAATACAGCAACAGTGAAACATAGGACAATTTACTGTTATGGTAAGATCTTACACAACTGTACTTTCCTAAAGTATCTCATCCAGGTCAAAAAAACAGTATCATCCCCTCTTAAGTCCATCTTAATTTGCACATTTGTACATAGCCAGACATATCATGCAGATATAAAGGTCTAAATGGTTCCTAAAAAAATGATTCTTGATCTAAAACCCTTAGCTACTAAGAGAGACTTGAAGCCCTGTTCCCATACTCTGTTGCTTACAAGTTTACATGAATAGATCTATTTCTTGCATTCCATGACATCAGAAACCCTACCGTAGCAGATCTCCTGTACCTCAGTAAGGCAAACAACTCCATAAACACTCAGGCTAAGGATCTAAATTTCTACCAAAGCATAAATAAAGCATGTTGGAGGAACAGATTTTTTACTTAGTAGTTATTTCATCTTTGGAATAATGTGTCTTTATATGTTAAACAGAGTGGTGCACGCACATCTTTCATGAAGGACATGGATGAGTGGATAGATATACACAAATTCATCCTTATCCTGACATGGTTTACTCTCCTAAGAACAGGAGGTACATCCTGAGAAGTGGGTATCAGCAAGGGGCAAATAGTTTCTTAACTAACTTAACTTGTAGTTCTTATGATGAAAGTTTTTTTTTTCATTGCAGATATTTAGCTAACATTTGCTAATAGCCTGTGTTAGTGGCACAGTAGTAATTATTTTTAAATATACAAGTCAAAGTATGTAATCTTATAAGAAAACATAAGTAAAGAATGTTGCCTTTCATTTGGATTTAGATGGCTATTAAAAAAAACGAAGACTCACAGTAAGAGAGAGAGAGAGACTTCTGTAGTGATCACATACTCAGTCACCATAGCCAAATGATGGAACTGACTAACTTGATGCCAGTTGATATTAGAACTCAGATATATTTAGAAACGTCCATACATAAACTTACGAACAACCTAACAACAAATAAAAATGATTTACACACAAATACAATACCATAGATGCATGTAGTTAATAATAAACATCATACAGGTTTAGAATAGTTATTGAATAATAATAATAATGATGATGATGATGATACACATACTTTTTTATATAAAAAATGTGGGTTTGTGTCCACCTGTAAAACAATGTATCCTGGTGAGTGCCCCATTTCCTGGAATAGTAAAAATTTTCGCTCCCTCCGTAGTACAATATTTGTTTTTAAATCCATGGCATAACCAGAAATTACTACCTGCAGACCCCACCCACATCTTCCACATTAATGATGTTAATAACTTTCTAATCGAACTAGTAACATAGGAGATGGCTGCAGCTACAAACTGGCTTCCAAAACTGATCCTGTGGCTGTAAATTGACATTCCAAACTGATGCTAGTATGCACGTGTGTGTGTGTGTGTGTGTGTGTGTGTGTGTGTGTGTGTGTGTGTGTGTGTGTGTGTGTGTGTGTGTGTGTGTGTGTGTGTGTGTGTGTGTGTGTGTGTATTCCATTCCTTTATGGAAGTAGATCCTCTTCTCTTCAAACCGTCTTTAACGCATTATAGTAAGTCTAAAGGTTGACTTTTTCAGCAATGTAAGCTTGAAGAGCTCAAAAGGAGATCTGTCAATTTAGAAGATTAATCTGTCTTTGATATCACCTGAATGCTTTACTACTGCAAGAAATGTGACAAAGTACAACTGAACAGAAGTTTGCAAATACCTATACTGTTCTTAAAGTGATATGTATCTGAAGTGCAAATACCTGCACTGGTCTTAAAGTTATATGTATCTGAAGTCCAAATACCTATACTGTTCTTAACGTTATATGTATCTGCAGTGCAAATACCTATACTGGTCTTAAAGCTGTATGTATCTGAAGTTTTTCTAAGAAGTTTGACATGGGTTTTCAAACTTACTGGTTAAAACATTTGAAAATCTTAGATGGTAAAAAGAATAATATCTCTGTAAAAAATGTAGTTTCTGTATGTTCTGGTGCAAAGGGAGGAAAGTGATGTGTTCGCTTAAAACTAAGTGTCTAGAAAATAGGGGGTTATTATTGTGTAACATAAACTCTTATGGTATAGAACTGTGACCTGCACTTAAACAAGTCCTAGTGATACAGCCAAGGTTCCAAATGCAGATGCTTTCAGCAGACCTCTTGTGTGACTTCTTGGAAATCTGTTTCTTCGGTTGGATAACACTGTGGTTATTTCCAGTAGAATGAGTAGTTGATTGGTGTAGCAGTCCAGAAGGTAAAATCATGAGAGATGCCAATTTGGAATATTCGTGTAGCTGTTTAATACACCACTTCCTATTGTTGATTTATTGTAGAGAATTGTGAAGGCAGAATACGGAATCAGTAGGTTCAAAGTACTTTCTCATTTTGGCTTCTTCTTTTATTTCATGCATTTCACTGTTCTTTGGTATTTCATGTAAGAAAGACATCCTTTTAAATTAAGTGCAACCTCTACTTTACTTTGGCAGGAGCAGAAACCTTGTTTGTTCAAAATATGTGGCTACCATGTTTTCCAGGTATTTCTCTTTAATAACTGGCATGTGACACAGAAGGAAAGCCATGTGAAAAGTAGAGCAATTATTTATTTATTCAATTTATTTATATATTGACATTTGGTGACCGAGAAATTCCGACTGGGTTAGAAACCCATTTTCAGCTGAGGCCCAGAGAGAAATGCTCCACAGTACAGAATTTGAAAAGTTGAAGATTAAACAATATTAATATCAATACTTAACATGCATTTTTAAACATAGATTAAGGTACAAAAATTGACAAAAAGAAATTTACAATCAAAACATTTGTACCATCAGAGAAAGATTAACCTTTAACATTTTTAATAAAGTAGATATGGTATTTGTTGACAAAACAGTTTCAAGAGATAGTTTAATTACTGAGCTGTTGAATAAGAAAAGAAATAGAAAGTTTTGACTTTTACATAGTAGAAGTTAAAGAGTAGCATGAAGAAAGTCAAGAATTAGTAGTAAGTTGTTTAAGGATAGGAGATGAGTATAGAAATGCTTTAGGCTGTATTGAGGGGTATGGGTATGGCTAGAAATAGATAAGTTTGTGGCAAAGTGTGGGAATTATAGGTTAGGATGAAGTGAGAAGAAAGTTACTGTAGGAGAAGCTTGAGATATAATGGAGGATGGCAGTGAAAATTGTAAGCTTAAAAAATAAAAAGATATAGGGATTAACAGTAGATTTTATTAAACTAGGATATAAGATTGATATAAGAAGGCATAGGGCTAAGAGGAAAGGAAAAAGGGGTATTAGTGAAATTGGTGTGTATATGCTTAGGAGCAAGGACAGAAATGGGTATTTAGATAGTAGTTTTTCAATATTAATCTGAAAGTCTTAATGGATTCAATGCCATAAATATTTGGTGGTAGGGCATTCCATAATTTAGCAATGGTGTAGGAGTAGATGCTTTACCCAGCTCTTTTTGTAGGTTTGTATACTTGTAAGATTAGGTTGTTAGTGGAGCAAAGCATTCTGGATGGGATGTAAGGCAACAGGATAGATTTGAGACCAGGGCAGCTATATGGGTTGTAGATTATATTATGAGCCAGAGAGAGTTGCACTAGATTTTGGTGGTAAGGGAATTCTAGCTGGTTTAGTTTTTTTAGGGCATCAGAATGGTGGGTATGGTAAGGTACCCCAGATGGGAATTTGGCAATTCTGTGACAGCATGATTGTAGTTTGTTCTTTAGTGTTGTATGAAGATTAGTAAGAATACGGGCCCCATATAGGAAGGTAGGAAGTAGGTGGGTGTTGGAAAGGGTTATTTTGGTGGAAGTATCCATGTACTGTTTATGTCTGTAAAGTTTGCCTAGTTTGATATGTGCTTTTTTGATTATTTATTTTATTTATTTATTTATTTATTTATTTGTTTAACATTTGTTGACCGGGAAAGTCCGACTAGGTTCCACAGATCCTATTTTCAGCAGAGGCCCAGGGAGAAATGCTCCAGAAGCATGTCTTTTATGTCAAATATGTATTTATAAAGGTGAGCTTGTTATCATAGTGATGCCTAGAAGTTTTGCCTGGGTTACTATTACAATTTGAGTTTTGTTTTGTGAATATAGTTTGAAATCATATGTGAAAGGTTTTGGAGAGAACAATAGAAGCTTAGTTTTATTTGGATTAAGTAGTAGTTGTGCATCGTTTATCCAGGTTTTGATAGAGACAAAGGCAGTTTGAGTAACAGAAGGTGAGTGGGGTTGGTGGAAGTGGAGATGACAGTGGCATGATCAGCATATTGGATGACTGTGCTTTGGGGGGAGGCAGTGCACAGTTTAATAAATATGTTAAAAAGCAGGGGTCCAAGAATGGATCCTTGGGGGACTCCTGTACTATTTACTTGGTATTTGGATATGCTAGTTTGCCATTTGACACATTGTTGCCTCACTGCTAGGTAGTTCAAAAAAACATTTTAGAGTATTGAGGGAGCAGCCTAATGTGGAAAGTTGTAATAATAGTTTAGAGAGAGACACTGTGTTGAAGGCTTTTGATAGGCCTAATAATATTACAGATGTAAATTGGCCTTGGTCCATGACTTTGTAAATAGTAGTGCTGTAGTGGTACTATGTGCAGGCTGAAAACCATGTTGGGTAGATGTGAGGAAATTGTCCAAGATGAATTTTATTAGTTTGTATATATATTTTTCTAACAGCTTAGATGGGGGAGAGGATAGAGACTGGTCAGTTGTTTGATCATTTCTATTTTTTTCTTCCCTTATGTAAGGTAACTATAATTGATTTTTTTTTCTAGAGTTTAGGGACATAGAATTCAGAGATAGACCTATTTATCAGAATACTACGAGGATAATCTTTTAGTCATAATACTAGTAAGCTGATTTACGTTTTTCCATATTGAAAAACACGTTGAAAACACTGACACTGTAAAAGGTTCCATTATAAGAGGGTATACATAGGATGAATATCAAATGGTAGGGAAAACTAGTGGAGGTTGGGAAGTGAACCCCACTACAGTTTATTTAATAGGTTATCAGGAGTGTGTGTGTGTGTGTGTGTGTGTGTGTGTGTGTGTGTGTGTGTGTGTGTGTGTGTGTGTGTGTGTGTGTGTGTGTGTGTGTGTGTGTGTGTGTGTGTGTGTGTGTGTGTGTGTGTGTGTGTGTGTGTGTGTGTGTGTGTCTGTGTCTTTAAACAGGATCCTGAGTTGGAAATGCTTCAGTATTTCCATTAATGAATGATGGCCTAAATAATGTTCATGTTTTGCTTATAAAGATGCAACACATGAATCTGTATTGAAGAAAGAAACAGAATTACAACTGAAGCTGATTAATACATTAAGGTAATGCAAATAATGTCCATTGCACATGTAAAATGTGAATGACATATCAAATACAATTATGAAGAACAGCATACATGTTTTAGTGTTTGCACAAGGGATCATTAGTGACTTTTGGAAACATGTTATAAGAAAAGAAGGGTTTAGTCAGAAATAACTTGCTTATTGTGATAGAAGGTTGCCTGTAATGTCCTTTTCATCGAACATAATGATTCAGAAACCATATTGTTGAATTTTGTATTCCAGTTATTTATTTTATTTATTTTTTTTTGTTTGGTAAATTAACCTTATCACAATGAACCATTTTATCTCAATGGTGTTACACTTCTACACTGTGAACAGATTTTTTGCTAAAACAGTAATATGAAGCATTTAAGTCAATAAGACAGGAACAAGCCAATGGAAATAATAATTGTTAATTGGTATAACATACAATACAATGAATAATATTCTGTTCATCCTGCTGCAGAGAGAGAGAGAATGTGAGTTTCAAGGGTAGAGATGTTTTAATACTAAGTCTATTTTCATTTTGAAACTGTATTGCTTTGTTTAGCAGATGTCTATTAGTGTTTGTGTTATAAAATGTAAAATAAAAGTTTTAAATGAAATCCAAATAATCATTGTCGGAGTAAAATAGTATGCACATTAAGCTCTATATTACAACATCGAACTCACAGGAGTTTGAACGTTGTAATATCGAACCCAAATGTTAAAAATACGAAAAATAGTGAAGCCACAGCACACCTATTTTTTTTCCCAGGGAAAAAATCAGTGGGTCGTTTTTGGGGCTTTGCTATTTCCTTCACTGTGGTGTGATCTTGGAGTTGGTATATTTAAGTAGGGCAGTGTGGAGACACAGTCTCCCACATTGGGGGGTGAAGCCCCCAACTTTAGTTTAAGTTTAAAGTGTCATTTTTTTGTCACGGAACACCAATTTTTTTCCCTGGGAAAAAAAATCACTGTTCTGTGTTTTCGTTATCATTGGATTTCGAAGTTTACGGTTCAGTATTGCAACGTTCGAACTCCTGTGAGTTCAACATTGTAATATAGACCCTGCACATTACAGTGTTTATGGTAAATGAGGTGAAATAGCCAAGTGGTGGGACATTGGAATGGCTGCAGGGGGAAGGTGACCATGATTTTGTAAATGGGAAGGGCAGTAAACTCAAAGACAGCCCCAGATGGAACAAACGCTAGCTACGCCAGTGATCAGTAGGCCATGGAGAATGACTTTTGGAGGTCCCAGCAAACTATAATATTCTTTTGCTAAGATTAGAATATTGCCTACCAGTAAATGCCCTACTTTTGTCACAAAACCCACATACTGCAAGCCACCAAAAACAAAATCCTAAGGTTCAACATCTTCTCTCTTCCCTGTGTACATCACTGCTACACATTTTCCCAAAAATGTTTACCATTTACTACAGGGTCTGCAGGGACATATGTTGGCTGTCTGTTCTTCAGTCTGTGTTTGAAAGTTGGTATCCCACAATTCCACTGGAGTGGGTGGAGTTACATAATTATGTATGCAAATATCATGGTAATCAGCATACAGATTTGTACCTATTTTTCATTGGCCTTTGTCCAAATTTTTGACGTTTCCAGGTTGAGAGGTATAGTGAGAGGGAAAATGGCTTAAGTGAGAGGATGGCAGTGAATGGCTACAAATGAGATGACAGGTAGGACTTGGTAGCTAAGCAGCAACATACAGCAATAGGTTTTATACCACATATTACATTTTATTGTAGATTTGTGGATGATATCCTTGTTTTATGGCAGGGCAGCTATAAGGATTTTGAACAGCTTGTTGCTTATTTACATTGAACTAGTACTTTCCTAAGGTTTGAGATTAAGGTTTCTGGATCTTTGATAGCATTTCTTGATGTTAGCTTGGAGAAGGATGAATTTGATAGTATCATCACTAAGAGGTATAGAAAGCCCTGCCATAGGAGTTACTTACTACATAGATGGAGTTTGCATCCACCTAGGATCTAGAGGAATATAGTATGGGGACAGGCTTTGAGAATCTCAAGGCTACATAATAGGGATGAGATGTTTAGGTCAGAGATAGAGGTTATGAGGAATGAGTTGTTGGACAGGGCCTATACAGCTAGTGATATGGATGAGGAATTGTCAGATATTGATAACCTCAGGATACATAGAGGTAAACCATTTTATTTGGAGGGAACTATGATGATGGATAAAGGGAATATGGAACCTACTGGCTTCTTTATGGAAGGGGTACCAGTTTCTCTGACATATTCCAGTAATAGAAGATCTATATGTGGTATTATAGAAAACAGTTGGGAAGTTCTAATGTCTGGATGCTCATTGAGTGGGGTATTGGGGAGTAGACAATCTTTTAGATTTAGGAGTAAGAAGTCCCTCAAATGGATTTTATGTTATAATCAAGAACAGGGTTTAGAACCATCGAAATATGGTACCTTACCATGTGGCACTTGTAATTTTTGTAATTATATAGACAGCAGGAGTGTATTCATACATCCCATTACCAAATGGGAGTACCACTTTAAGGCCTTATCTAGCTGCTATACGCAACATCTTGTATATTTAGCTCAGTGTCAGACCTGTGATGAATTTTATATTGGAAAGACGGACCGATATTTTAGAGAGAGAATTAGAGAACATGTCCGGGATATTAGACAAGGGAAAATTTTTAACTCATTGGCTAGGCATGTTTTAAAAATGGGGAGTCAGCATTGTTTTAAGCTTAGGGCAGTAGAGGTCATGACTTTGGGGAGGAGACTGGGTGATGTTAGCAGCATTACAGAAGCAAGGGAGCTATACTGATACTACACTTTCAAGCTGACAAAGATTTTGGTCTTAAGGACAGAGACTCTTCAAGACCCAAATTGAAACAAAGAAGACCTTTTTGCCTCAAATGAGTATGTTGTTCTTATTGGTTACATATATATACTGGGTGTTTTTTTGGTTTGATTATTGCCTGAAGAAGCAGTAGTATTTCACTGCAAAAGCACTTACCAATTTTGATACGTTTATGTTTTATTTTATTAAATTCTTCCGTCTAAACAGCCTTGCTTTTTAATTACTACGTTATGTCAGAAGTGATGAAACAGTCTAGTCTATCCATTAGCAAGTAGGTGTTAACGTGACTGCTATATAATGAGTTACACTATCAAATAATAGTACATAAATTATGCGATTCAGAATATATCATGAAGACATTTCTTAACTTATAGTGCTCCTTTGTATGACTTTCTACTAGTGGTTGAAAATTATATAGTTGGTCTTACATAAGCTGTTTGTATCCACTATAGAATTTTGCTACAAACTCCCTCTAGAACTCATTCCCTCCAGTACAGCTCTTTTGAGTGTGTACCTTTAACTCCCAGTGGACGTGGCTTGAGCCTTTAAAAAATGAAGTTATCACCTTATATTTCTAAGAAATACTCATTGACATAGGTCAAATATCTATACAATTGTGATTGCCATCATGTATGCTTCAAGATAAAATATTCTGATACCTTGTATGTAGTATGGGTTTGGAATTATTAATGCAAATATGAACAAGCAATATCTGATGCCTAGAGGCGCAGTAGGAAGTAACTACAGATGCACCTGGAGGCGTCACTCAGCTGTAATGAGTTAAGTGTAATGGTGTGCCCGACTGCTTCATCACTGTTTATTGCATCAAGCTTTAACTATTTAACATTTATTTAATATAATCACTCTAAAATGTAGGCTAATTGCCACACAACTCTATCTAAAGAGAAAATGATGATGAACACTTCAACATGGTAAAATATTTGCACCAGTATTATTAAATGCTTCTATGTCCTCTAAGTTTAAAGCAATCCACTCAACCACACTAGTATTATTCTTTGTACTCCATATATAATTAAATTAAAGTAGAATTTAAAATACATAGATATAACTGCTGCCTGTGTCTCATCATGTTAAGAACTGTGTCACAAAGGTTTAATTAACACTCTGAGGGGAAGAAAAAATGTTAATATGTTTTCTTCTGTTAGATGTTGTCTCACCTTATGTTAAAGGTGTTATATGTGTTGTTATTATGCTTGCTTATACTAATAGGTCATAAGATTCAATGCTTCAGATTAATGTGAGTGCTTGTCTTTATCTAATGTCCTCTGATTCTACAACTATTTATCTGTAAGCTACAATCTTTCAAGTAGTATAGCTCTAGATAATGTGTTGCGATCCTAACTCACTGTGGAAGTATGGGCATCTAAAAAAAAATCAAGACCAGAGCAGCAGCAATGATAAGGAAATATCTGCTAGGATATAGACACATAGAGTATTTGATTGTCAGAAGGATGGGGGGTATACAGCTCAAAGGACAAAACCACCACTGTAACAGGTACAAGTATGCAAAATCTAAAGGTAATGCTACTCAATGCTAGAAGTCTAAACCTCAAAATGCACTCTCTAGAGGCACTCCTAAAAATGGAGAACATCGATATCTGTGCAGTATCTGAGACATGGTTCAAGGCTCCAGAGAGCACCCCTACAATACCAGGCTACAACTCTTACCACACTTTTCGGTCACCAAACCAGGATCAAAACACTAGAGGTGGAGTAGTGTCCATATTCACCAAGGATATTCACACCTATGGGTTAGTTGCCCAACACAATGCATCCAAAATTCTCCAGGTGCAACTAACACTAGGTAAGATTGCAATCCAAATTGTAGCTTGCTACAGATCCCCCACCATGCCCCAAGATTCTCACTACACCTTTCTAAAGATACTGGAAAATATTAAGATACAACCAAACACTGGGTGATTTCAACTACCCTGCCATTAACTCTGAAAACTACTCATGTACCAACACCTTTGCCCAACGATTATTGGAATTCATAAATTCCAATGCCCTGGATCAACTAATCCATAGCCCTACCAGGGGCTCCAATATCCTGAACCTGGTCATTACCAACATGGGAAATCGATGCTCCACACCAGTGGTCATCCCTTCGTTGGTTAGGTCAGACCATAAGCTAATCACCTTTAACATCCACATCCCACCCCCACCTCCCAGTAAGGAAACATCCGTAAAAAACTTCTCCAAGGCCAACTTCATGCTACTCAAGTCAGAAGTGACAAACTTCATGACACCTATGCAGACGGGAACTGAAAGTTCAACTGCCGAATCCTACACTAAAGCACTGTACGAGCACATTCACTTCTGCATGAATCATGGCATCCCAAATAGAACCAAAATGCTGTCCTCCAAAAAAAAAGAAGCCAATCTGGTGATCCCCTGTCATAAGCAAACTATACAACAGAAGGAAGAAACTGGTTCAGAAAAGAGGAAAATCCCAGGATGCAAAAAACTCCCTTACCAGCCTCAGTAAGAAGCTGAGATCCCTCATAAAATCCTCCAAAGTTAGTTATGAACATAAATTTGCCAAAGATTCCAAAGACAACCACATTCTATAGCTATGTCAAGAATCTAAATGGCAATGCTCAGATTTGCTCTGAGCTGCACAGAATGGCATTAAATATACTGATCCCAAGCACATTGCCAATATCCTGGCAGATCGATTCAGTGCCAACTTCACCCATCTCTCACCCTCTAAAGGGCCCAGAATACAACATCCTGGGCTGTGTACTACATGAATTACAAAATGAACTGGCACCTCACCTAAGAGTCATGTTTAATCATAGCCTCACCTGAGGCTTCTTGACCACTGAGTGCCACACAGCTACAGTTATCCCATTCCACAAGGGGGGATCCACATTGGATCCTGGGAACTACCATCCCATCAGTCTGATGAGCCTGATCTGGAAGGGCATGGAACGTATTATCATGGAACTTATAAACAAAGACATTAGCAACCTTTAAACACTGGACCCCACCCAGTTTGCATTTGTGAAGGGCCGATCATGTCTCCTGAACCTGATTGACTTCTTTGAATCAGTCTCCAGAGCCGTGGACTAGGGTAAGACAGTCCACACAGCCTATCTGGACCTTGCCAAGGCTTTGGACTACCATCTCCCACTCTGGAATCATAGATAAATTTACTAAGCTGGGCATAAATCCCTACATCACTCGTTGGGTTGCCAACTGGCTTACTGGCAGAACCCACATTGCAAAAGTAGCCGACTCCAAATCCAGCTCCAGACAAGTGACGAGTGGAGTACCTCAGCGTTCAGTCCTGGGACCACTCTAGTTTTGCATCTACTTCTCTGAAGTACAGGCCAACACTGAGGGATTCTGGCTAACAAAGTTCACAGATGACTGTAAACTGGGAGCCATTATTGAATCCCCAAATGATGTGGATATTCTACAAAAAGGGCCTTACAGAAATGGATGCTTGGTGCCAGAGCCATGGGCTCAAGCTCAATGCAAGTATATAGTTATCCCCTTTGGGAAAAAACATGTACCCATGAATTACCACATAGGTGGCAGTACACTAAACACTGAAAGTGTGATAAGAGACTTAGGAACACAGGTGGACAGTGGTCTCACCTTTGATAACCACATCACCAGAACAGTCAGGAAATTTTTCTATATGGCACACCTCATCACTAAAGGCTTTCCATGCAGAAAAAAGGAGGTCATTGACCCACTGTACTCATCCCTCATTAGAGCCATCATAGAGTACAATGCCCCTTTTGGTATGTACCTCACAAGACATCTGCAACAACTGAAAAGGCCACAGAAACACCTCACTAAAAGAATCACAGGCCTAAAGCAGATGCTCTATGCTGACTGACTAAAAATAACTCCAGCTATACTTTGTCACATATCGTCTATGTCGAGGCAATCTCTGCTTAACGTACAAGGCCATGTCAAACCCAGAGCTGTTGGACATGCAACACTTAAAGAAATCCTAATCCATCAGAGCCACATGCTCCAGGGACCTAAACCTTGTCATTGCAATAAACAAAACATGCTGGAGGAATAGGTTCCTAACCCAGAGACTCCCCATACTCTGGAAGAGACTGCCCATACATGTCAAGCAGAGTGCCTACTTAGCCCTCTGCAAAAGGAACCTTGACGATTGGATGGGAGATAGGAATTTAACCCCGGGGATCACATCAGTCACCTTGCTAGACAGGGGTCCAGGGAAGTAAATATTGTGGGAAGAAATAGCCAGGGAATTGTTATGGCTAGGCTTGTATAGGCCCTAGGGCTGATAGCCTAGTACCAACCTATGAACTTATACATATTTGAACTAAAGAAGTAAGCATAAGAGCATGTGTTATAGTAGGCATACATTAGCATACAAAATGAACACCCAGTAATACTGTATCATGATCATCAGGGACACTGAAGGATACATGTGTATATGACTAGCCAAAAACCAAACAGTTCACTATACTATAGATTCATTTTGCATTTTTCTGTTATCAGTAGGACAGTATTAAAAAATGTTATGATTTATCCTAGAATTAAATGTAAAGAATGTAAAAAAATGTCAGCATTTAATCAATGACAACTATAATCATAGATATTCTGGCATCAATAGAATTTTTTGTAGATGTTTAAGTTACCATCAACTCTAAAAGATACAGGCTAGTTTGATGACAGCTTTAATAATATCACTCCATAAGTAATTGTGTATGATGCCTGCCTCTGTCTTACATGCCCTCATCATCTCCCTTTTTTAAAACTGTTACGTCACTTTGTCTGCAGCCAATCCCCAATTCAGGAGAGAAGAAAACAAATTGACTGTGGCTCGAGCTAATCTAAAAGCTTCATAATATGCAGATTCCTTTCCTTACAGCAACTGCTCGAGCCACATATAGACTGCAAACCCATCACAACAATATTTTATAAGCCATCATTGCTCAGTGCACACCCATCACATATAAATCACAAATCAAGGCTGTCTGTTCAATACAGGCAATCAATCAAGCAAAAGTACACAAAGAAACAAGCACACAGGTGCACAATCCCAGCAAAAAAGACACAAAGAGACACAATATCCACTCCAGGGTTGCTCCGCAAAGTCACAAAATACTTCAGCCCCAGCCAATAACTTGAAACATCTCCGTTCTTCTGTAAAACAACAAGCGGCTTCTCACAAGTCTAAATGCCTCCCATCCTCTCCTCTACCTTACCTTATAAAACAAACAGAAGATCTTTTTCAATTCTAACATCAACTGAAACTGTCTGTTAACAGCAGCAATAATTCCCAATCCCCTTTCTTTTTTATTAACACTGATCACCGAACAGGATGTAGCTTCTGTTTAGTACAACATCCCAACCTCTGACGGGATAGTTCGCACCAGATCTATCGCCTGCAACCATAGCCCCATTTCTGACCAATAATATAAATTGAGCTTAACTCAGCTGCCATGCATTCATCAGAGTCTAAAAGGAAGATTCCCATCTTCACTGTACTCGGTTATAGAAGTCCAGCTTCCCAAAAATGAGAAAAGAAATAAAAATAAAATAAAAAGAAACACCCACTGCAACATGGACTGAAATTGGCCAGATATTAACAAAAACAAGACTAGAGAAAGGAGAAAAAAATAAATGATGACCCATTCCACTTTGTAATTGGATGACTGAAACTTGTTTCACGTCACCCATGTAAATTAATAATTGACACAACTGGGAGGCAGCAGCTGTAGGCGTAGCTTTACTAATAGTTACATCTGTAGCTTTACTAATAGTTACATCTGAAGAAAATAATGAATGATAGAGCATGCATCAAAGAGTACTCGATGTCAGCCTCACAACCAAGTAAACTGCACATTCTAATAACATCCCAAATGGCAGCCAAAGACAAAAGAACCCAATTCAATACACAAAACACATTAGATTGAAGCTCAAGCACTTTGAATGTAGATCAACAAAGCCTTCACAAGTACCCTTTTTAATCAAAGAAAGATGGTTTGAATAGGACAATAAACCACCAAATTAGCTTGTGTACACAGTAATTGGTCCTTTGATTAGTAACTTGACATATCATCTCTATAGTATATTGTGAATGTTGTCAAGACTTATAACAAAGGTAATTCAACAAAACCAGAAAGTAGAATGTAACTGAATATTTATAAATAATTGATTAGATTGTCATTTCTCTTTAATTTTTTCTTCTGCTGTGCTTTCCAACCATTTCTCTCAGCCAATTTTTTCAAGGAACTTTTGTTCCAATCCATTTCTTCAGGCTGCTCAATAACTTTTTTTAGATTTTAAGAAGGAAAGTACAGAGTCTCTGTCCTCAAAAGTTTTTGCTACATCAGGAAATATTTTCAATCTAGCCGGGAAAAGCAAGTACGCTTTAATCTGTCGTTTCTTTAATTCTTTGATTATGGGTAAGAACGCCTTTTTTTGGAAATTACTGTAGATAAGTAGTCATTATCAAATCTGATTACTTTCCCATATACTTTGATGGGAGATTTTGACCATGCATTTTTTTAAAATCAACTCTTTATCCAGTGATGAAAAAAATCTTACTATGATTGACCTCGATGTAGTGTTGTTACCAGATGAAGATCCTGTAAGTGACAGGTGTGCTCTCTCAATTCTATACAACATTGCTTCACTTAAATCCAAAATATTTGGGAATCAGGTGGTTGAAAAGTTCACCATGTTATTTCCCTCACTTTTCTCTAGAAGACCAAATATTCTAAATTTATTTCTACGTGACTTGTTCTCCAAATCATCTATTTTAGTCTGGTGTTCTGTTTTATTAAGTAATCAGTGTTATTCTCCTCCTCTGTCAGTCTTTTTTCCATGTCATTCATTGATTCTTGTATTCCTGTGAACTGATGCTTTTGTTGACTGAGTGTCTCTTGAAGCAAATAAATCTGTTCAGTACATCTAGCCATACAATCTTCTATTTTACAGTCTACTTTATCCATTTTCAGGGAAAGTTCCTGTATATTAGTTAAAATCATCTGGAGTTCCTTCTTCGAGGCAGAATTATGAGAGTTAACTTTATCATGTCTCATCTTGCTTGATAGTAGTATATCCTTCTAAGTAGATTTTTGACAGGAAAATGTGAGAATATCTAAATAATGTTTATATGTTATCATAGGAAATCTTTTAAACTATAGACTTTTTATAAAAAGAATAATAACATAGGATAATAATTTCCTGTCAGAAATATTACAAGAACTGGAGAGCTGAAGAAATCTGCTCCTATCTCTTCAGCATTATGACCACACCCTCAGACTATCATTTTCAATGTTTGATTTGTTACTGTGTTGTGGCACAGGACGGCATAAATGATCAAGCTCTGGAACAAATAATACTTTAGGTCAAAGACCTACAAAATGAAAATGGCAACCTAGGGGATCATTACTGAAGTCGACTTTCCAGATGCACTGCAGTAGTGAATAATTTGGCTAGGAGCCAGTAACCCATAGGTTCATCATGGAGTAAACGTATAGCATCTTCTGTGAATGTTCCCCTCATGGTATCTCTTATTGAGCAATGTTAATGGAAACCAGGTACTGCTGTTCTCTGACGTGGAAAGAGTACAGTAGGAGGTGAGAGGAAGAGATATGCAATTAGAGTATGTCATGTCCAGAGGCAGTTTAGATTGTTAGCTTCTGGCTGGCTAGGTAGGGAGAAAACAAATGGCCCACTAATTCTGGACTCTTTTAACATATACACTGCTTATGACAGCAAGCCCAAACTGCATAATAAGGTGATTCATTTGTGACCTAAGGGTCTTTCTCTGGTGATATCCAGGGAGGCATCACAAAAGCAAATCCATTCTATGGAATGCATGGGCTGTTAAGTGCTAACTAATATTGATGGGGCTTACAGAGTGAGTGGGTCATGAAAAAGGCGTATCAGACAGTGAGAAAGGCATATAAACAACTCAAATTACTGGAAGGATGAGGTTTCATACCATTAAAGTCCACTTAAAGATGTAGTAAGCTTCTTTGCAAACTGAAAGCTCAAGCACACCTATTTAATTGTCATATCAGTATAGTGTGCTGTGAATACAGAAATTGTGCTGCTATCAAAAACTACACTTTTTTTCATCCAAACAAGTGTAACAATGTGTTTTTTTTTACCCTGGAACTCATGTATATGTTAAGGTAACCGAAGAAGTAATATAACATTCTATTAATAACAATCCTGTGTTTACTAGGGCAGGACAGCTGGAAATAGATTTTATGAAAATATATAAATATTGTTTTTAGTTGCCTGATGCCAGAATTGTTTCTTAGTTCAGGAAGAAAGATGACAGCTCAGGAAAAGATTACTTTAGTTTACTTTAAAAATGCCACAGGTGATATTGTATTCAGATTGTGTATTTTATGCTTGTGTACAGATGTATGTATGCATGTGTCTGTGTTGAGGGGTGTAATATAAATGTAATATATTCTATATATGCAGCAATTTATTTTAAATTACGTATTCCTCTCAGCATAAATGGCATAATGTTTGTGAATTAAACAGATGTGACTTACAAAACACAAATGCACACCTTTAATACAGGGCACAGACATTATCTTGCTTTGTGCATAAAGGTTTATAAGCTGACTGAAGATACTGAACTCAAACTTGCTTCATAGTTTATACTTTTGATGGTTTGGAAGAATGCATTATCTGACAGGACTCATATTTAGCTTACAAATCAGAAGTATTAATTATAAAATGACACCATCTGGGCTTCAGGATTAGACATGCCAAGAGAAGAAATGTGTTCATGATAGCCATTCCTTTGAATATGAGTCAGTCCAACTATTCCAAGCTGTTTGAGCTTAGCTAGGAGGAAAACTGTTTGTGCAGTAACTGCTAATTCTACACCATATTCCTTTTAGGTAGATTGTTATTTAAGATGCTGTTTTTTGTTGCTCTATATAAGTTCATTTTTACCTTTTTAGTGGTATCTACTGCACTGCATTAAAAGGTAAATCTTGCAGAAAAGCAATCCTTTTACATAGGAACAGTAAAGCTCGGCAGATCTACAGAGGTAAGGATAATGATTCTCCTGACTATCAGGGGTCTCTTGTCTTCCATCTGTCAAGCAAAGAGCAAACAAACGAGACCAGAACTTTTTGATCTGCTAGCCATTTGCAATGAGAAAGCTAAATTCCCGGGAAACTAGATTGTGGAAGGGTTGGAGAGAAGAGCAACGGTCATGGTAAGCTTTTATCAGAAATGTTAGGGCTGAGAGCCAAGACTCCTGGCTTACAAAATGGAAATATAAAGGTCAAGTCTGCATTTGCAATACACAGCAGTAGCTTAAAATGTTTTAAATATTTTGCACACAATTATTAACATTGCCTTACAAAACTGCAAGATAAAATAGAAAAGACTTCAGATAACTGTTTGAAATAGATATAATGCAGAGACTTTGAAATAAAATTGTGGACTACTACTGCATTTTAGATAGAAAGTGAAATGTGTTACCTGTTGTATTCGTGAGGTGTGATAAGGAAATTGGTTATGCCGAACACTTTGTATAACCTTATGAGATGGCAGTACAGCTGAAACCACTTGATCTTGACATTTTTTTAACCACTCTAGGGTCAGTCAGCACTTAGAAATCTCAGCTTGATACAGCAAGTGCTCTTTTAAAGCAAATTACTAGCATCTCTTACTGAACCAGCAAAGATTTGAGACTCTCTCTCTCTCTCACACACACACACACACACACACACACACACACACACACACACACACACACACACACACACACACACAATCTCCACATTATTTCCTTTTTATTTCATTTATTATCTTTGCTACATTGGTTTAAGAATTGCCATGTTGAGCTCTGCCTATGGGCAACACATGTGAATGCATGCTAATTTACATTGTAATCCAAACACCATTCTACGAGCTCTAAATACAGGTATTTCATAAAAGGGACTGCTAAAAAGTTTCTTTTTTACAAAATTAATATTGATAATGAATTTATTTTATTCTATTTTATTTACTTGTTTAGCAGGACAATACACTGATCAAACTGAACATTTTCCAGCACAGCCTGGGTTAATTAATTACAAAAAAGGATCAGTCATTGTTACAACTAGTATCAGTTAAAGAATAAAAAAAAAATTACTATTCGCAATGGAAAGAAGCATGTATATATGACTCCATACTGATAACTTTTCTACCTTTGTAGAGTTATAGTATATTCAAATGACTTGTGAGCTTTTATCAGTTTTCCTGCTAGAAGAGAATAGTTTTTGAGGAGTTTAAAGAGCAGGGCTGCAAGGAGGGGATCAAGAATATGTTTTATGGGGAGATGGATGGCTTTGGGGTGAAAGAGGGAAGCTGCTCATTATGGGAAGAGTTATGGATCAGAAATGGCACCAAATAATTATATGTGCTGAAGCCTTATGGTGAAACTTGGATTCCAAGACAGAATTGATTCTTGCCCCAGAGTAGCAGGACTGTACAACACAGTGTAGCAGAATACACAGTCTCAAGCAGCTGGGAACCATTAAACAGAGTATGACATATGAGGCATTAGAACCAGGGAAAGTTATACAAGGCAGGAATACAGAAGAAGACATATTGAATGCATGCTGAATATGTATTGAATACTGTGGATGTTACAGCAAGGTTTTATAAAACTAGGTTTAGACACCACATGAATCATGTTTTCCCTTGTGTATTAAGCAGTGTGATACACTATCTTTCTTCAAACTGGACCTGGATAAGTGGATGGGTGCTCATAAATTCACTTCAAGCTTGACCAGCTTAACCCTCTTTGAGAGGGGAGGTACAGTCTAGGGTTGGAACTATGACGAAACACCTTTCAGCATGAAAGCATGTAGCTTTCATTATTAACAATAAAGTTGGATTTTACTTGGACATACTGTCAAGTGTCTGTTACATTTTGGATTACATTTTTCTATTTGGGTTGCTCTTTCTGAGTTATTTGATAATGTTGCATTTGGATATGATTTGATAGAGTCTGAGAGTAAAATGTACAGGGCTCTGTACGTGGGGAGTATGTCTATGTTTCAGGTGCTTTTTATTCACTTCATTTCTGGTTATGGTACTCTGGACCACTCCAAATGATGCCACAGAGTACAATGAAGATGTGATTTTGATAACTGCAATTGCATATGATGTTACTTTGGAATTGCTGTTGCCACTCATTAAGGTGCAGTAAAATAAGTCTTACATTATTTATTTATTTTCTATTCATTTCTACAAGATTGCATTGAAAACTTAAGCTTTAAAATGGGTACTATATGTTTGCCCTGCATTGTCATAGATCTAACTTTCCAAATTGCTCACTGCCTTTCTCACGGTTAAAGGCTGATCACATTTTGGTTGCCATGACCCGAAATGCAAACTGTCTTTAAAAATAACAATTTTTTAAGAAGTCATACAGTTATGACTTCTTTATCTCCATGTGGTAACAAGTAGACTTGATTAATAAGCAAATGTGCATGTTTGCGTGTGTGTGTCTGTGTGTGTGTGTGAGAGAGAGAGACACAGATTTATAGCAGTCATTGCATGGCTGCAATGGTTGCAAATCTGGATGCAAATAAAATTTTACTCAGAAGAAAGGAGAAATCTGTGTAACATGCACCATTTTACAAAGAAGTTTTCTTAGTTCTTGGACAAAGAAGCACCATGTGGGGTGTAGTCAACGCACAGGTGTTCTGCATTTTAGGTGCTTAGAGTGACTGTACAGTCAATGCTTAACACGTTTTAGAAGGTTTGCAGTTTCTTAATAAACACATGTGGTGCTTTAAGGAAATAAGCTGAAAAGCTTACATACACAAATTGTTGTGTCTTTTCGGCTTATCCTGGTTAGGGTTCGCCACAGCGGAACTCTGTTCCGCTAATGTTTGGTAGTGGATTTTTACTTGCCGAGTTACCAGCCCTGACACACAACCTTCAATGAAGGCACGCCCATTAACGCATGCCTCCACAAAGAAGACGCTGTAGCTGAGAATCGAACGCGACAACATCTTGCTATGAAGCGACAACGCTACTGCAGCACCACTACCATGGGTAAAAGCTTACATACACAAATACTGAAGCGATTTCACAGCATTTCTTTGTTTATCAGATCGTGAACATTACTTTGCTGTTCCTGGTTTGTATTGTAATTTCATCTCTTTGCTTAAATTAGCTTCAAGATGTGGGACATTTATCTTTCAATGATTGCCACAGAATGTATGAACTCAAACTTACATTGCTAGAATGTTCCTTTGTCAGCATCCTCTGGATCATTTAACAAGAAAGTTAATTGGCTGGTGACTTCAACAAAGCAGATCTCAGGGAGCTGCTATCCAATTACTATCAAATTGTGGGTTTTCCCACAAGGGGAGCAAATACTCTGGACAAGGCTTACACTAACATAAAAGGGGCATACAGAGCTGTACAAAAAACAAACCTGGGTGGCTCTGATCACATCTCCATAAAACTAATACCAGCTTACAAACCTATCTTGTTCAGAGATAAGTCCATGTGAAACAAATTAGGGTCGGGCATTAAGGAGCCATGGAAAGTCTCAGGGACTGCTTAGAAACCACAAACTGGGATGTCTTCAGGGAGGCAGCCATGGTGAACAACCTGATGAACATAGATGAACATACTGAGACAACTATGGCTTATATATCCAAATGCGTGGACGATGTAACAAACATCAAAAATATTTAAGTAAGAGTCAACCAAAAACTATGGCTAAACAGTAAGGTGTATGAGTTGCTGAGGGCAAGAAACACTGTCTTCAGGGCAAAGGATAAGAAAGGTCTAAGTGTGGCAAGGGCTAATCTAAAAAAGGTATCAAGGAGGCCAAAAGGAAGTTTGGAAAGAGGATACAAGGATGCTTCAAGGATACGAAAGACTCAAGAAGCCTGTGGCATGGTATTCAACAGCTAACTGACTACAATGACCAAGTCAGCTCAGTGCGATGATGGCACTGAATTTCTGGACAGTCTAAAACATATTTTATGGCAGGTTTGAAGACACAAACAACCTGGAGGCTGTAAAGCTTCTCAATGACTAAAAGGAGGCAGTACTCAACTTCAGTGCTGTATATGTAAGGAACCAACTGAGAAATGTGAACCCCAGGAAGGCTGCTGGCCCTGACATTCTGCGGAAAGTATTGAAAGGTTATGCAACCAACTCAGTATAGTCCTGATGGACATCTTCAATACCTCGCTTGTTCAGGAAAAAGTACCAACATGCTTAAAGTTACCAACATAATTCCTCTGCCCAAAAAAGCCAACTCCACCTGCTTAAATAATTAGAGGCTGGTGGCCCTTAAGTAAAATGTAATAAAATGCTTTGAAAGACTGTTCTACACCAATTCTTTGATCCGCTGCAATTTGCCTACCAGGCAAACAGATCAACTGCTGATGCCATTTTGATGGCACTTCACCTCACATTGGAGCATCTTGAAGAGAAGAACAACTATACCAGGCTGTTCATAAATTTCAGCTCAGCATTCAATATGGTGATTCCAATGCATCTCATAGAAAAGCTAATCAACCTTGGCATAAATAAAGGGCCGTGCAACTGGATCCTCGATTTTATAATTGGAAGACCACAAAGGACCTGTGCTGGTAACAACATTTCAGGGAGCATTACAATCAACACCAGAGTGCCCCTGGGTTGTATGCTGATTCCTCTACTGTTCACAATCCTTACTCATGACTTCTCTGTGAAAAGCTAGCAACAACCATATCATGAAATTCACAGATGATACCATAGTGGTGGGACTTAAAAGTGGGGATGATGAGTGTGGGTATAGGAATGAGGTCAACTCCCTGATTTAATGGTGCAATAACAACAATTGAGACCTGAGCATCAGTAAAACAAAAGAAATACTTACTGACTTCAGAAATAGCTCTGCCATGCACCTGCCCCTCAAGATCAAAGGTGAAGAAGTGGAGAGAGTCTAAACTACAAAGTACCTGGGGGTACATATATCAGAGGATCTCCCTTGTAGTACAAATACAGGCCAGCTAATTAAAGCCCACCAGTGACTACACTTCCTAAAAAGGCTTAGAAAAGCAAAGCTCTCTATGAATACTCTAAATACCTTCTACAGAAGAGCCACTGAAAGCATTATCACCAGCAACTGCACTGTATGGTTCGGTAACAGCACAATGGCCGAAAGGAAGAAGCTGCAAAGAATAATAAGAACAGCAGAAAAGATTGTGGGCACTCGTCTTCCTACCTTACAGGAGCTCTTTGAAATGAGATGTAAAAACAGGTCCCGCAAAAATCATCTCATCCAGCGTATGGTTGGTTCACTAAACTTCTACAAACTGTGCACTTTACTGACTTGGTAAAAAAACGACAAAAAGGCAAGTTAGCTGCTTTATACTTCACAAAGACCAATTTATTGTAAGCGCTTTCATCGAGGCACATGCCCCAGCTTCATCAGACAACTCAACAGCCATAAAAACCTCCATTTTATACTCACATTCAACATAATTAAACAATTAAACAGTTAAATCCTTGATTGAACCATTAGTTAAAACTACTTCATATTTAAAGTGCCCTTGCTTCCTGACTTACAATTTATTGCAATGCCTTAGAAGCTATGGCAACAGTATAAAAAACTTTTTACATGTTATTAAAAGCCCCTAATAAATATTATAAAATCATAAAATACTATTACAAAAACTTTTTATTTGTATTTATATTCAATCTAAATATCGAAAAATCAGACAAAATGATAAGCACCTCTAAAGGACCCTAACTATCTTTCATTATATACATACCATATAAATCCATTACTTACATAAATAATTAAATATCTAAAAAATGTAAGTTAGATATGATAAACATCAGTTTGTGTATAAATATAACCTATACTAATCTAATAAACTTAATAGCGAAAGTATTAGATTAAAAACATATGCTTTAAGTTAACATTTTATCTAGAAAGTACTTTTAACTTCAATATACATTTTATAGAAGCATATTCATTCAGCCCAGAGGGTGTAATTGCTGATGTCTGAATTTGTCACATAAGTTCACATTCCTCTAATCTTAATTCCCATGGTCCCCCCTCTTAGATTAGGTTCAACTTTCTGAATTACTGTAAAGGCAAACTTATGTGTTGGATTCTCGGCTATGTGCTTAGCCAGGGCGTTTGCCAGAATTCCTTTTTGAATATTATATTCGTGCTCATAAATTCTCTGTTTCAACTTTCTTTCTGTTTTGCCTGTATAAAATGATGGGCAAAATTCACATAATGCCACATATACTACTCCCTGGGAATCACAAGTATACTTTCCTCTTATTACATATTGTCTATCTCTAATGGTATATTGCTTTCCTAATTTTATGTACTTGCACTGCTGACAGTGTCCACATTTACCCATACCATTTCTAAATGTATGCTCGTGGCTCTGTCTTTCTAAAAGGCTTTTCAAATTTGGGCCTCTTCTATATGTGAAATGTGATCGTGACTCCAACACTTTATTAATTCTGTTATCTTCTAGGATTATAGTCCAATTCTTCAGTATGATGTCCTTAATGTAACTAACGTCTAAGGACTATGTAATCAATAGACTAGCTGTTACATTACTAACTGTTCTTGGTTGAGTACCCATGTGTCCTGTTTCAACAGGATTTTGTATATCATCACCCCTGTGGTTACCTTGGTAGCCATTCTGTACCATGGGTCTAAAATGGCCGGAGTTTCTTTTAAAGTTAACTTCATCTATAATATGTGTAAGGAAAGGTTCTGGGTACCCCCTTTTAAGAAACATGTCTTTCAAATTTGCACATTCCAATATGTAATCGCTATCTGCAGAAACCATTCTGGCTGCCCTTACTATTTGGCCCTTTACAACAGCTTTCTTTTGAAAATATGGGTGACAGCTTGTAAAGTGCAGAAAGGCATTTGAATAGGTGGGCTTTCAATAAATGGTTGTTCTATACCCATTATTACTTTTATCCTTGGTTATCCGAATGTCTAAAAAACTGATAGAATCCATTTCCACCTGGTATGTGAATTCTAAGAAGTTGGTACACTCAGTTATTTTTGTAATAAATTCATCTACCATGCTTGTTTGGCCCTTCCACACAAAAAACATGTTGTCTTGGTACCTTGTGTACCATGCTACATTATCCTTGTAGATGTTATTACTAAAAAGGAAATGCCTTTCCCAAAATGCCATTACGCAATTGGCAAAACTGCCGCCACAGG
Organism: Protopterus annectens; assembly: GCF_019279795.1. Lineage (NCBI taxonomy): Eukaryota > Metazoa > Chordata > Ceratodontiformes > Protopteridae > Protopterus > Protopterus annectens. The sequence continues at coordinate 547,245,819 of NC_056749.1, forward strand.
GTGAGCCCATGGCCACCCCTGTTTTCTGCAAATAAAGGTCTCCATTAAAGTACATAAAATTATTTGATAATACTAGTTCTAGTAATGTTTCAATCACATAGATGTCCAAATTTCCAGCTCCTTTTAAATGTAGGAACTCCCTAACCCATTGTATTCCAAGCCTTTGTGGTTCACTAAACTTCCTTCTATTAGAAGGTTATGGAGTATCCGCTTCAGGACCTCCAGATTCATGAACAGTTTTTATCCAACTGCAATAAGAATCATTAATGCAGACATACATCTGGATGTATCAAAACATTAATAGATTGTTACATTCATTATTTATTTTTTTCATACAGTAATTCTATTTATTTATTGCATAGTAAGATTAATATATTCTCATTCAAGTGCAATTCCAATCACTTCCTTATGTGCAATATCACCCAGTCTCACCTCTGTGTAAGGTGTACTTTTCTTTTTCATGTGTTAATCATCTAGTAGTCAGTGTTGTCCAGTGTATATAAATAGTATACAAGCATGTGTGTCAGCGACCTAGATATTTACTTTTCTACTATAGTTATAGTTTATTCTTTAATACCTATCATGTCTGTCTTTTTGTGTTTGTTTTTCTCCTGTAAAAGAGCTGACACTCGAAATTTCATTTAGGTAGCACTTGTGTTTCCTAAATTACAATAAATTTTCTTTGAATCTTTGAATCTTGAGAAAGAGAAGATAATTTTCATAACCAAAACAACATAAACTGAGGACATTCAGCCATCAGCTTTTCAAGAGTAACAATATAATCACAAATCATTCTTGTTGTTGTATCTTTTGGCTTTTCCCAGTTAGGGGTTGCCACAGTGGAACTCCGGTCCGCTAATGATTGGCAGTAGATTTTTACATGCGGAGTTGCCAGCTCTAATGCGCAACCTTCAATGAAGGTACGCCCATTCACGCATGTCTCCACACAGAAGGCGCTTTAGCTGAGAATCGAACAGGACAACGTCTTACTGTGAGGCGACAACGCTACCGCAGCACCACCACCGCAGTATAAATTTTTTTTTTTTTTCTGATACAAGATCATTTCTCTTGCTCAAAGTTTCCAGTGATGCAAGTAAGATATTGAATAACATAACCTCGGATCTAAGTACAATCAGGAATTATGTATGAACAGAGTTGTGCACTTTTCCACTAGCCTGTAGTGGCTCTTTTGTTCTGTATGGGACTCAAACCTCTCTTGTGAAAGAAAAGAGCTTAGATAATTTGATATTCAGTTGGTTTTAAGGATGTCTTTTCAACTGGATTCTGCACTGCTAAATCTATCTTTTTTGGCTTTTCATAAGACCTCACCCAATTGTACCTCTACCTCCACTGGGATTTTTAGGCTAACAAGAGTTATATAACTGTTTACATTTATAAACTCGAATCACACTTGTGCGAGTAGTCATATATTGGCACTGAAAAAATGAAACTGGAAACAGCGACAGTTGTTAATGTTCAAAAAGCAGCAAATCGAACAGCCGATTCGCTGAGTTTCGAACATAAATGTCAACAACAACATTAGATAAAGTGTAATGCAGGGGGTCAAGCCCCCCTGCACCCCCCACCCCCTACTTTCTTATTCTCACTCCGAGATCGCACTACAGCGGGGAAAGGAACCATTTCCAACTTCCCACTATAGTGCAATCTGCCCCAGAATGTCGAATGTGCAATGAGCGAATCTCACTGTGCATTCGCTCATTGCACATTCGAACCTTCTTCTGTTTGATGTTTGCAGACCTTGCAAACTGTCTTTTGTATAATTGTCGGTCGCCCATGAGCAATACGCACATGTAAAGGTAAATCTTATATAACATGTGTTCCTGCATGACTCATCATTTCCAGTAAAAGAGAAGTCAGGTTGTTATATAGCAAAGCAGCTTGCTCTCCCTGTGTAGAGACCTACCAATGCCTTGGTGGTTCACCCCTTTCCTCAAGGTCTTCTGCTTGTTGCCAGCCCCAGGAAATATTCTTCCACATGCTAAATCTTCTGGCTTTCATGCATATACACCATGGCAGTGCATGGTCTGCAGACCTCTGCTCCATGGGTGCAAGATCCTGTGATCCCACTAAGTTTCACCCTAGTGGTCAGACAAAGCTGCCTCCCTCAAAGCAGACTGGTGAACTATCAGTGATTTCTCACTCACCCCACCCCCATCTCCTTCAGGTACTTGAGGCACTAGCTGAACTCAGCTCACCTGGTCTGTAGTCAGGGTTTATTCCTCTATGTCACTTTGAATCTGTCTTGTTATACAATATTTATTGCTATGGCTATGAAAGCAAGACTGTCTTTGCCTTTGTAATGTAACTGGACAGTATGCCACAGACTACAAATATATTTATGTTTGTAGTTGTAGACCTAGCTGAGTAAGGTTAATATAGCAAACTACAATGATTTGTGCCACCTCTAAGTCCACCAGGTCCATAAGCATTACAGTACTTAACCTTCTGATAAAGTGAATTATTTTACTTGTTAGAAGTATAAATTTGTAGGGTGAACCTCATCATTATTTTAAATGGTAAAAAGTATGTGTTTCCCATTGCAATATGAGACATACAAGAGAAGAAACCAATCAAAGATAAATAACATTATGTAAAATTTCATAAAACAACTGTCTTAAACAGCAGTTATGTAAGATTAAGATGAAAGGTAAGAGATACCTAAACTGTAAATGTGTTTCATCTTTTAATTATTGTATGTAAAAATGAAAATGATATTGATGGAGATTCCTAATCTGTTAACATTTGAAACAGATCGTTGACATGTTTTCTATTTCACATTACCACAGGAAGATAGTCAGACTTTATAGCCTTACAGGAGTGCTAAACAGAATACATTAACTGCTTCATTGTATAGGAGGGAGGGCAAACATACAAATATTCATAGCAGGGTCTTATTGCAAAGTCCAAGATGTATTACATAAGGTAAAGAGCCACTCTGAGTACAAGAGGAAATTGCCCATCTTATTTATAATAAATACAGAAGTACAGGAAACACAAAATAAGTCCCGACAGCAGTCACTTGAAATATATAACTGTATCCATTTTATCATAATCTAACATAGAGGGATACACAAAAGGTGATTTTTTTGTGGGGGTGGGGAATTTGAGGGTGGAATCAGGCAGTATTTACTGATATAATTTATCTGTCCTCACAGCTTTTGTCTTCTGTTTTTATTGTGAACTGCTATTTTGCCAACTATGAACACTAAGCCTTCAACACAACTTATTTCTTTCTTAAAAGAAATAAAATAAATACATAAATTAATAATAATGAAGCACTAAAGTACCTTCCAGACCATTTATTCCTCCTTGGCTTTTATGGTCCAAGTGGCGTCCAGTCCCTCTGATTTAATACAGTTATTTCCTCCAAAAGTGTTATAGTGCAGTTATGGCCAGTTAGGGATCCAAGAAAAAGCTGAAGTAAGACAAGATGTGAGAAAAGGAGGAAAATGGTAATCTGGATGGTATGAGGAGGTCAGCATAGGGGGAATGGGGAGTGGGAGGGTCACCATAGTGCCCCTTCACCAATGGCACCATTTTACTGAAGGCTAGCTATAGTACACTTCCTGATAAGATAAATTGTTACAACACTGAATCTGGACTTGCTACTAAACTAGCAAGTGATAGATTCCATTAGCAGTCATTATTTTATGCCCAGAAGGCTCTAGAGGGGTTAGAACAGAAATGCTTAATTAAATGATGTGTTCACCTGTCACTTAAAATGCTAATAATAATGTTTTTTAGAGGAAGTATGAAAGTATTGTGCAAACATAGCTATTTGATTTCTTCTAAATATTTTTTTTTATTTGCAAGTATGCTGACATTGAAATTTTGCAATAAAATGCTAAAAGTGTGCTTTATAATATATCTATTATATCTGTGATATATTTATTGTTGGCAATATCATTTTGGCAGTTTGAGTGTACATTGTTAATGTCACCCATAAACATTTCACTTGGGTTGATGGTTATCTTTTTTTTTTCAACTAGTCAAGTCAATCTGCACTGGTCTTAGATGCTGGTTGTATAATGTGATAATTAAAGTAACCAAGACAGCGTGACTGTCATTTATATCATGGATTCTGGTGAGGGACAGCAGGCTTGCAAACTGATACAGATGATAGATCTGAAGGCATGATAAGTTTTCACCTAGGAAAAGAGAGAGCGCAGTCACTCCACTGCAATACGTTTTCTGTAATTATATGACTGAAGATTTCTTCAAAAGTAAATAAGGTATCGAGTTCCAAGAGTTTTTTTTTTTTAGGATTCTGCCTTTTCACCATTGCTGCTTTGATAATATCAGGATTGTAATTTGCTGTGTTAGGATGTCCATCAGGTGAGCTCTGCATAAAAAAAAAGACATTACGGGGTAGCAGCATTTTTTGCCAATTACTTTAGTCCTTGAATTATCAATCATGGTGACATGGGCACTGGAACCATAAGGTGGGGAGGGTAAGGACACCTCAACTTTCAACAGGTGCCCATTGTGCCGGGAAACTTGTGCAGATGTAGCAATTACATGGAAACATTCACACCATAGCTCTCAACCTCTTAACACAAGAAATATGGACAAAGCCTAGGGGGAGAAAGGCCCCAAAATAGAGACAGATTTAAAATATTACTCTTATGACAATTGTTAGAATAACAGGTTTTGTGTTAGCATACATTTTATAAATTGTGAAACTCAAATGTATGTTACTATATAGTGACTTCATTCCTTAGTGATATGCCAGGAAATCACAAATGTTATTAGGAATAGACCAAAAAGATGAGACAAAAATCTGGACATTGTGTGAAAATCTGGGCAGTTGAGAAGTATGATTCACACTGGTGCTTCTGAGGTAAGCAGAAGTTCAGGCAGTTGCAGAAAGGTGATTTGAGTAACAAATCATCTTTATTTGACTGCCCGAGCTCAAGGTTACCATGGAAATGCCTATGTGAGTGCAAGTGTTTCTAGGCCATACCTATCAACTTCTTCACGAATTTTGGACAAAGCCAAAAATAATAGCAGATAAAGGCTCAAAACCAGGGACACTTTTAAACATTTCTAATTAATTTAAAATGTAATAGAACAGGTTTTGCATCAGCATGCATTTTCTGAACAATAGAAGTATCCTTTAATGTCTGGCATTAGTGAAGGGCTGCAATCCTTTAGATACCACTCAACCTCTGGTTAAGAATTCTGGACAAAGCCAAAAATAATGGGGAGATAAAAGACCAAAATCAGCCAAAAATAATGGGGAGATAAAAGACCAAAATCAGCCAAAAATAATGGGGAGATAAAAGACCAAAATCAGACAAAAATAATGGGGAGATAAAATACCAAAACCAGCCAAAAATAATGGGGAGATAAAAGACCAAAATCAGCCAAAAATAATGAGGAGATAAAAGACCAAAATCAGCCAAAAATAATGGGGAGATAAAAGACCAAAATCAGCCAAAAATAATGGAGAGATAAAAGACCAAAATCAGCCAAAAATAACGGGGAGATAAAAGACCAAAATCAGCCAAAAATAATGATGCGATAAAAGACCAAAATCAGTCAAAAATAATGGTGTGATAAAAGACCAAATTCAGCCAAAAATAATGGGGAGATAAAAGACCAAAATCAGCCAAAAATAATGGGGAGATAAAAGACCAAAATCAGCCAAAAATAATGGGGAGATAAAAGACTAAAATCAGCCAAAAATAATGGTGCGATAAAAGACCAAAATCAGCCAAAAATAATGGGGAGATAAAAGACCAAAATCAGTCAAAAATAATGGGGAGATAAAAGACCAAAATCAGCCAAAAATAATGGGGAGATAAAAGACCAAAATCAGCCAAAAATAATGGGGAGATAAAAGACCAAAATTAGCCAAAAATAATGGGGAGATAAAAGACCAAAATCAGCCAAAAATAATGGGGAGATAAAAGACCAAAATCAGCCAAAAATAATGGGGAGATAAAAGACCAAAATCAGCCAAAAATAATGGGGAGATGACCAAAATCAGCTGAAAATAATGGGGAGATAAAAGACCAAAATCAGGCAAAAATAATGGGGAGATAAAAGACCAAAATCAGCCAAAAATAATGGTGCACTGTACTGACTGTGGGTAAGACAGAGAGATTAGCCTCCCATTTAGATGAACAAGTGCATATCTCACAGGTAGCATCTGTGTTTGCTGCTAAGAAGACAGTTGGTGTTTGTTTTACATATTTATTTATTTCTATTTGTTTTTCTGGGTTGGTCTCACTGGGCAAGTAAAAGTTATCCCTTTTCAAAGGTGCCCCAAGGAGAAAAGCTCCATGCTTCTCAGTAGCAGACAGAGTAACCGTTGTGTGCTAGTCTCTGCATGTCACCTACACATTTGTATATTTAAATGAATTCATCAGTATGCTTAACAGTATTATTGCTACATTAAAATAGTAAAGTGAAGTTGTACTGATGGTATCATAGTGCAAATCTCACTTTTTTGGTATTTGGCGCTTCATACTGTTACTGTTTTTGTTACTGAGGTTTCTGTTTTCAGTTTTGCATGTTTCATGATTCTGCCTTGGACCCCTGTCTGTACAGAACTAGTAGTATTTTCTATCAAACTGATACTACTGCAGCTCCAACGTACGTTCACAGCAACATATATTATACAATCTTGTGGTGGACTACATTTACCCTGTACCTGTAAGCCTCCAGACAGACTATGCAAGGTATAAAAACATATGATCATTAAGTAACACATTCTAAAGTTTAAAACTGCAGTGGCTACATCAAGCAAGGAATATACAAGTAGAAGGGCACAGAGATCATTTCTTATGCCATACCTTGTATTAAGTAAACATTTTTCCAGCTTGAACCATTTTTTCTGACCTATGAGTGAGCAAGAATTTGTTTTGCAGGTGCAGAAGTAAGTTGACACCTTGCAGAGAGACAGTGTGATCTTTGTGCTGTACTGATAGTTCAGGTTTGGGAAAGGGTTCTGGTCACTTGGTGAGCTGGCTACAGCTGATATAGGCAGTACCCTTACCAGGCCTGTATCCACAGGAGGGGCATAGTGTTTCTAAGATACATAAACTCTTGTTGACACTAGAAGCAGCACACAAACACCAAGATGTGGCAGTTAGCACCGAACATTATGGCTCAGAGCTGTTAGCATGCTGCCTCTTATACATTATGGTACAGGGTTTGATTGCTTTCACCTCCATTTACCTACTTTTAGTCTGAACAATTTTAACTTTACCAGATGGTGTTTCTGGGTCTCCTGAAAAGAGACACTCATGCCTGGTGTACTGACACATTTACATAAATAAATAAAACACCATATTGTCAGGTTCTGTTAAGGGTGAAAGTGCTCACTAGACACTTCAATCAAATGGAAGGACCACAGATATTCTTAACTACAAAAATAAAAAAAGCTTAAAAGAACTGATCTACCATGAGAGACTGGAAGTTCTAGTTCTGCATTTAGTATCCTAGCGACTCCTTATGGGTAATATCTGCCTCCCATTCTTGGCCATAACCGATAAAGTAGTACAAAACCTCTTCATAAATGAAACAGTCCTACATATCTTAGGACCAGAGATCTAAAGCTACTTAACCAAATAAAGAAAACAAAACAAGGTGTAGAGATTGATTTGCCATACAGTGCCTGCATCTTCTCTGGAATAAACCTTCTCTCCAAAGTAAGCCGTGTGATTCACTATCTTCCTCCAAAAGGGAGAGAAGCTAAATGAGTAGGCAGTCATCACCTCACCTTTGGTATGACTGGCCTGCTCCTCCTTAAAAAAGCGTAGAGTGGCCATTGACAGGCTGTTAATGGCTTTCTGGCCCAGCTGCTTCGTATTTTCTAAGATTCGGTATATGTGAGTATATCATACCTCTCAACTATCCAGATTTTTGCCTCATGTTTTTTGTCTGTTCCTCATAAAATTATTTGATTTCTGGGTTTTTGTGGCAAATCAGTGAGGATTGAATTCATTAAATAAAGACAGGCATTTGAGTTTCAGATTTCAAATCTTTCAGAAAATGTAGTGTAGCACAATACCATTTATTCTAACAACTTTCCAAGTTTATATGACCTGGAATAGAACTACAAAATCCTAACACTTTCAAAACCTCCCTAAAAGACTTTCTATCTTCCACATGGAACTGTTCCTGCACCTTATCTCCTTAAATCAAATCATAATCAGCCTCTGGATAATATATATATTCATATCAGACATGTAATATACTTAATATAATGTGTAATATCTTGCTATTTAATGGTGTTTGAGTTATCTATACTAAGGCCAGGTGTAAGCTTCATTATTAACTTTATATTTATTTTTATGCAATGCATTGCAGAATCATATAATTTTGTAATTAAATTTACCTGTTAGAAATGTTATGCAATGTATGAATCAAGTCTTTTTATCATTTCAATTTAAATTGCTTCACTATGCTGTAAATATCCCTGAAACAAACTTACTCCAACTGTATATAAACCTGTAACAAACTTACTCCAACTGTATATAAACCTGTAACAAACTTACTCCAACTGTATATAAACCTGTAACAAACTTACTCCAACTGTATATAAACCTGTAACAAACTTACTCCAACTGTATATAAACCTGTAACAAACTTACTCCAACTGTATATAAACCTGTAACAAACCTACTCCAACTGTATATAAACCTGTAACAAACTTACTCCAACTGTATATAAACCTGTAACAAACTTACTCCAACTGTATATAAACCTGTAACAAACTTACTCCAGTTGTATCTACTTCATGTCACACTATTGCTGTTAACTCTTCAGTAATGTACTTAAATGTATTTACTTTATGTTAAGCTACCTGTATAGCTTTTCTCCCCAGGCCTCCACTGAAAATGGGCTCTTTGGCCCAGTGGACTATCTCAGTAAACAAATGCAAATAAATAATTAATTATAAGAATATTTAAAATCTGTCTCTATTTTTAGGGCTTTATCCAGATTTTTTGAGCTAAGAGGATGTAGATACATATTGTGTATAAATTACATTTCTTTGCATTGCCAATGAACTTTCTCTGACAGAAAATTCATCTAGAAGTTGGTGACAAACATTTAACAAAACAAACAATGAACTAATGTGATCGCAAATATAAATGAATGGCTTCTATTTCTGGTCACTTAAAAAAAATATTCCTTTTATACTGGGGACTTTGCCACTCCCACCACTAACATGAGAGCTCTGATACCACACTGCTGAAAATTAAGTATACTAACTCCACAATATCACAGCTGTGGAGAAAGAGAATAACTTCTGAAATTATATTATAGCCTAACTGTTGCAATTCGACTTTAATATAATTTGACCAGTATAACCACTTACAAAATATACCAAAAGTCACTGCATGTGATAAATGCATGGCACAACCAAATCTACCGAACCCATACATACATGCATACATAAAATATATTTATATGTCTGTGACTGTTCATTCATTTATGGATACTCACTCATGTACAAGTATATGTGTGTGTATATTTTTGTATACATGCATATGATAGATGGTGTGTGTATTTTGGTGTGGGTCTGCATACATACATATGATATATATATTTTTATGTATGCATCTGTGTGTGCACACAGACAAGAAACCTTTTAGTTGTCCTTTGTCTAGTTTACATGTAGGTTTGAAATTTAATCAGAAAACAGAAACCAGCATCAGGTTCATCACAAGTTTTGGTAATCTTAAATTCACAAAGCCTTTTATATTTTTCATATAAAACTGTTTGCATTTCTTGGAGTACTTTTTATAGATATTACACTTCAGTCTTAACCAAAGTAGTTTTCTGTTTCTTTTATTTTATGTAGACTTCTACTCTACAGATGATCAGACTTAAATACTGCACTGTTGTTATTCTTGGATGTATTTTTCAAAAAATCCTGTCTTTTTCAGACTTTTTCTTGCTATGAACGTTCTTTATTTTTCCTTCATGAGGAACACAATATAAAACTGAAATATGGCAGGATACACATGAAAATACAGCTCAACAGAAAAATCTAAACTAGAATCAGCTTTCTTCACATTGTTGAATGGTCTATTCTACTCTTCATTATGAAAGCATTTAGTGGAATCCAGCCTGTTTGGCTTAGCTGACTTTAATCCTTTAGGATGTTTTTTCTATTTTCTAGGCCATCTGTTGCAATGCGGAAACACTTTTGACATGTTCTGAAGTCTCAGCATCCTCTTCCCTTACTGGGGTAAGGATCCTTTGAAGAAACAGTTACATAAGCGGTATTAGATGGGTTCAAACTGTTTATAGGCACTTAATTTTTGATTAATTCAAAGTAAACTGAGAGCTGTGACACTTTGGTTAACCAAAACATTTCAGAATGGTACCATCATTTCCAGCCTGTGCACTTCATACTTTTAATCCTTGATCTGAGAATTTTTGCATAGCGTTTGAAGCTGACAAAATATTTTTTTCAATGCCTTATAAAAATCCACTATTTTTGTTTCTGTCAAGCATTGGTAAATTTCTGCTGTCATATAAGTTGGTTCCACCAGAATTCTTTGATTTCATAATGTTGTTGTTGTGTCTTTCAGCTTTTCCCGGTTAGGGGTCGCCACAGCGGAACTCCAGTCCGCTAATGATTGGCAGTGAATTTTTACATGCCGAGTTGCCAGCCCTGATGCATAAACTTCAACGAAGGCATGCCCATTCACGCATGTCTCCACACAGAAGACGCTCTAGCTGAGAATCGAACAGGACAACATCTTACTGTGAAGCGACAACGCTACAGCAGCACCACCACTACCTAAATAAAAACTCCCCTAATGTATTGCCTTGATTTTTTTCTGTGCCATGCTCAACAAACATAATCACTGCTTTTGCTGTCTGTGATGATATAATCCAGAATAAAATGAAACAGAACATACCTGGTAATACCATGTAAAAATAACTCAGCTGAGAAGAACACTGAAACAAACCCTAGCAATATGTTGTTTACTGACTACCCTTTAATACTTTTTGTCCTGTGGGCATCTTGCTTGCTTCACAAGATATTTATAGGAAATTTACTCATATTTTATACATGATCTCAGAATGTAGAGTAATTAATAAAAACATAAATGTTGCTGGTCTCAGAGCCCCACCTCTTCACACAGTTCCTGTTAAGTACATAAGATGCATTTTGTTTTTCAGCAGAGTTGACACACAACCTCTGTTATCTGACTGCTAACTGTAGTTTTGAATGACCTGCCTTTGAACCACTGACTCACTCATTAATGATATTTCTTAATTGCTGTTCCCTTACACTGGCCCAGAGCTGCTCTCTGTTTCCAGTCTCATGCAGCATCTTGGGATGCTTTGAAAGATATAACATCCTTGAGCCTTATCATTTGTCTTTTTAAGTTCTGGTATTTCTTATAATGATTACTAAACAGAAACTGTATCTTTAAAAATATTTGGAATGAGGATAGCTTTATAGTAATTTTAATAAAAAAAAACAAAAAAAAAGAATCGAGACCCCTTGAACATTTACTTACACTGTGTGCATTCCTTTTTCTGCATTAAACTACAGATGGATGCCCTGCATATTAGTTTTCATGAATATTTGTTTTAATAATGTATAGATACATCGGGATACAACATGTTCAACATCTGTTTTAATAATGTATTGCTGCTACATTAGGCTACAATATGTTCAAAATCTACCTTCCCTTTAGATATACAAATTGAACATATTTAATCAGTGTCTGTATACAAAATTTGTGCATTTACACTTACACAGGTATTAAAAATGTGTTAAGGACATATCTGCCCTGGTGTTTGAATTTGTAAGCAGATTTTGTTTTCCTACAATTTGTCTTGCATGAACCATGGCCTACGTTATTCACATATTTGAGTTATATGCCATGTTATATGCCATGGATGGGTTGCACCTGCCCACCTAGGCTTTTGGATATTGGCAAAAACTTTATCCACCTCTTAGAGCCTTTTAAGCAATGCCAAAAACCCAAAACTACCAACATAATGAAAAAGTCTACACAACAACCTTAGGGTGTTATTGCTGAATGCTTGCAGCATAAACAAAAAAACTCCACTCACTCTGGAAAATTCAGACATGTCTGCTGTGACCGAGACATGGTTTAAAGCCATAGAAAGTAACCTGGATATGCAAGACTACAGTGCCTTCAGCTTGTTTAGACCAGCAATAGCATAGGCTGGGGCCAATGGTGGAAGTGTTTTGATCTATTTTAGAATTAGCAACAAGCATACCTCCAGGTTGGTTAAACAGGAAGATACCATGGAGCTCATCCATGTACAATTTACCATAGGTAAGGTCCTTCAACATATCAAGGCTAGCTACAGGTCACCATTTGTGCCATCTAAAGTCTCACAACTCTTAATTAAACCTACTAGATGTGATCACCATCCATCCAAACATTGTATACATGGGTGACTTTAACTACCTTTCTGTATACTGGGAAACTTACACTGCCTGGACTTTATTAACACAAACACTCACCTGGAACAGTGCATGCTCTAACCAGAATTTCAAACATACTGGATCTGGTACTCACCAACATACAAAAGCATTGCACCCCCACCCCCCCATGTCACATGCTCACTATTGAGTTTGGATCACAAATTTACCTCATTTGAAGTAAACATCAACCCAGAAAATCCAGCTAAATCAGTGACAGGAGCTATTCAGAGGTAAACTACTTCCTGTTAAGTGACAGTTTGCCAAAATTCAAGGCTCCCCCCAGCCCTGAGACCACAGATACCTATGCAGAATTATTCACAGAGTCACTATGCAAACGTGAATGGTTGCATAGAGGCTGCCATATATACCAGAAATAAACCCAAAACAAACCCCAATGGTGGAATCCTCTCCTAAACAGGATATATAATAAAATAAGAAAACTTGTGATCAAAATCAGGAAAATCAACTCCTTAAAGACAAGAGCTATTGCATACAACTAAATAAGAAACTAAGAGGTCTAATCAAGTCCAACAAGGCCAACTATGAGGTCAGGATAGCCTTGTAGAAGGTCTTCAGCTACATCTGTTACGTTATTGGTAACACACAACAGTGGGTTGAACTGGTGATGAATGGTACTACATACACTGATCAATGTCACAGAGCAAATCTACTGGCTGATAAATTCAGCTCAAGCTTCACCCCTCACAACCCCCAGCTCCACTAGGTAAAATCACCTCCAACATATTGCTCACAGCTATCAGCGGGGACCAGGTGCTGGCAGCACTTGCTTAAACCAAGAACAACACCTCCATGTGTCCCAATCACATTCCTGGTCACCTCTTGATCAGTCTAAAATATGACCTATCAGGAGACTTGAAGCACTCTTCACCTACAGCCTTGAAACAGGCTACATTTCAAGTGAATGGAGGATGGCATTAGTCATTCGCCACCACAAGGAGAGCCATCAACTGGCCTAGGGAGTTACAGACCTATCAGTCTAACAAGCCTAATATGCAAAGCCATAAACAAGGACAGTGGCAACTTGCTGACACTTTCCCCAGCCCCATTTGGCCTACTTTCCCTGGTAGACTTCTTTGTGAGGGTCACCAAGACTATGGACTGTGGGTATAACAGTGTTTACTGTGGATCTAGACCTGGCTAAGTCATTTGATGCAATACTGTTGAGCTAGGCATAAACCATTACATAACCCAATGCTGGCTGTGTCACAGACAGGACCCAAGTTGTCAGGATCGGTGAGACCAACTCCACCAATAGACCAGTCACCAGTGAAGTTCCACAGGGCTCTGTGCTGGGCCTGCTCCTGTATGGCATCTACTTCTCAGAAGTCAAGGCTAATGTTAAAGGTCTTTGGCTCACCAAATTCACAGATGACTGTAAAATGGAAGCTATTATAGATTCTCCCAAAGACACAAAGAAATATCTTAAAACTGGATTTAACATAGACAAATGACTGGTGCCTAAAACTCAATGCCAAAATATGCATTATAATGCTCTTTGGGAAACTGTCAATACAAGTTAATTACTCCATCGATAAAATACCCCTAAGATTTGACCCAGTAGTAAGGGGTCTGAGAACAACAACATGGCGTTTGACCAATGTGTAGCTAAGATAATAAGAAAATCATTGTATTTTGACCAACATATAGGTAAAGGTATGGCATCCAGGTCCAGGAAAGTTATAGCACCACTCTACTTGGCCCTTATCAGACCTATCCTTGAATACAATGGCCCTTTGGCATGTATCTAAACCAGCACTTTCAACAGCTGGAACGCCCACAAAATGTTCTCACTAGGAGAATTCAGGGCATGAATATCTAAATGCTCTGTCTCTGTATTCAGTCTTCCACAGGCTGCTGAGAGGGGATCTTTGTCTGGCTTACAGAGCTTCCTCAGAACCAGCCTCGATGAATCTGTCGCACATGTCCAAAACGCACATCAGAAACACTAGATCCAGGGATCTGAACCTCACTTGTGACATAAACAAAATGTACTCGAGAGGCAGATATATATCCCAAAGTAACCTTGCACTATGGAATAGGCTCCCCATCCATGTAAAAGAGAGTTCATCCCTGACCCTGTTCAAACAAAACCCTGATAATTGGAGGGGAAATTGTAAACCCCGTCTGTTCCCCATGCCCCTTGTCAATAAATAAAGTATTATCCTAACTAACACCCTCTCTACAAATTCTTCACTACCTGCCTGCTATCATGCCCTCCCCAAATGATATCTGGGACCCAAATGGTTTGGTGTGTGTGTGTGTGGCTAGACTTCTAAGGGCCTTAGTGGTTGTTAGCCTAATAATAACCTATGAACCTACTTAATCCTGTAATAAATTTGCCTCCACTATTTTAATTGCAGGTCTTTTCTATTTGTCCATAATTGTTTCATTGAAGACATTCTGCTTCCTGCGGATGGGGAGTGATAGTGGGGGGGGGGGGATCATGACTGCTTTATAAGGTGTTAAATTGTTAGAATTCCACAGAGTGCAGTCGGTTTTAATTATAGGTTAACATAATTTTATGTACTAGTTGATGTCCATTAAATGGCTGAACTAGTGAAGCACTTACTAGTTATGTGAAGTAATTGCACATCATGACAGAGTACATGCAGGAGTGGTGAATGCTGCTCTCCAATAGAGTTTGTCATTACACTATATGAACCAAGGAAACACAAGTTTGGTGTCACGTTTTTACACTTCTGAGTTTGTCATTGGCTGTCAGGAATAGAACAGGCATTGAAAATTAAGAAATGTCTGCTTCATTTCAGCCTACCCATATCCAAGATCTGCAAGCCACTATTCATGCTCAACAAAATTGATCAGGCAACTTCAAAGGAAGCTTGGTGACTTGGTAAATCATGAGAAACATAATCAGTTATGGCTAGTCATACTAGAAGGGAATGAGAGCCAGTACAGTGCATCATACCATGAAACTGCTTTTGGGGGAAGGGAAGCTACCTTGCTTACCAGTGGGAGTGGGAAGCATTGAGCTGCCTTTTGTCCAGTTTTGTGAGGTTTCAGCCAGTAACTAGTAGTTTATTGGTCGTTTTGGGCCAGTTTCTAGCTTTTTCCAGCCCCCTGGTATAAAACTTTCAGCTTGTACCTACTCAGCACAGACTCCACGTGGGCCAGCAGAGTAATCCAGGCTGCAGAGAGCTGAATAAGCGACTTTTCTTGATACTAAGTATATTTTTTGTTGCTTTCCACATCTGAATACCTAGCAACTGTATTTCGCCTGCCTTTCTGTTACATTGAAGCTGTTTTACTGCATTTAACTTAATATTGCACTTGGAATCCTTGTTTGTTACTATTTGACTGTATTTGTAGCAAATTCTTCTGTGTAAGCTGTAGTAGCTGATTCATAGCATTTATAAGTGTTTGCTGTACCTGTTTCTGCCTGTTTTGTGAAAAAAAAAAAAGAAAAAATATCTCTTGTTTTTCCTGCTTTACTAGTTTAGTCCAGTTTCAGAGTTGCTGATTCCTGGGCGTTGGTTGTAGTTCCTGTGTACTGTTTCCTTGCCTTATTTGGGGGAAGGGAAGCTACCTTGCTTTCCTGCTTTACTAGTTTAGTCCAGTTTCAGAGTTGCTGATTCCTGGGCTTTGGTTGTAGTTCCTGTGTACTGTTTCATTGCCTTATTTGGGGGAAGGGAAGCTACCTTGCTTACCAGTGGGAGTGGGAAGCATTGAGCTGCCTTTTGTCCAGTTTTGTGAGGTTTCAGCCAGTAACTAGTAGTTTATTGGTCATTTTGGGCCAGTTTCTAGCTTTTTCCAGCCCCATGGTATAAAACTTTCAGCTTGTACCTACTCAGCACAGACTCCACGTGGGCCAGCAGAGTAATCCAGGCTGCAGAGAGCTGAATAAGCGACTTTTCTTGATACTAAGTATATCTTTTGTTGCTTTCCACATCTGAATACCTAGCAACTGTATTTTTGCCTGCCTTTCTGTTACATTGAAGCTGTTTTTACTGCATTTAACTTAATATTGCACTTGGAATCCTTGTTTGTTACTATTTGACTGTATTTGTAGCAAATTCTTCTGTGTAAGCTGTAGTAGCTGATTCATAGCATTTATAAGTGTTTGCTGTACCTGTTTCTGCCTGTTTTGTGAAAAAAAAAAGAAAAAAGAAAAAATATCTCTTGTTTTTCCTGCTTTACTAGTTTAGTCCAGTTTCAGAGTTGCTCATTCCTGGGCTTTGGTTGTAGTTCCTGTGTACTGTTTCCTTGCCTTATTTGGGGGAAGGGAAGCTACCTTGCTTTCCTGCTTTACTAGTTTAGTCCAGTTTCAGAGTTGCTGATTCCTGGGCTTTGGTTGTAGTTCCTGTGTACTGTTTCCTTGCCTTATTTGGGGGAAGGGAAGCTACCTTGCTTACCAGTGGGAGTGGGAAGCATTGAGCTGCCTTTGTCCAGTTTTGTGAGGTTTCAGCCAGTAACTAGTAGTTTATTGGTCGTTTTGGGCCAGTTTCTAGCTTTTCCAGCCCCTGGTATAAAAAGCGCTAACGCGTTAAGCCTTGATTTAGAGCGATTTAGCGGAGCTGCCACTGTTGCACACTAGGGCAGTGCCGGTTAAGCAGGTTTAAACTATTCGGGCTACCTAAAGTCCACTCTTCAAATTTTCCCTTAAAACTACCTTCCTCGAACTATACTACTGATCAAATCAGCGTATCCTATAACTAAAAGATCAACTCTACTTGACTCCAAGTAGACTATTCTCTATCTATTAAACCTAGCACTTGCTCCTACAGTACTTATTACCTTGATACAGCACTCTTGTCATAGATAGTACCCCAAAAAGGCAACCCCCCATTTCTCGGTCACCCACGTCCCCCGGAATCTTTTTTTAAAGTTTTTCGTCTACACTTCTAGCATGTCGAGGGATCAGTTGCTAGTGTCCTCTCCTGCTCAGCTGGTGAACCTGGGAATATTGAGGCAATGTTTCAATTGCCTCATGTACACAGAACAACCCTTTCCTCCTCCCACAAAACACAAATACATGCGAGAGATGCAACTATACGGCCAAACTGGAGGCTGAGCTCTCTCAACATAGGACTGGCAAGACCAGTCAGGAGGAGAAGGTTACCACACACACTATAGACCCAGTCTCACATAGTACCATTACAACCTCAAATCATACACATAAACACACAAAGACATACTCGGAGGCTCTGATCAAAAATCTACCAAAACAGCAGAGGCCACCAAAGCAGACACCCAAACAACCACCACCTCAGAACACAACACCCGCAACACATAGACCTCACAGTCAGAGTGTCAAACAGTCACAGCCCTTAAGGCCAAACACAATGCCAGACACACTAGTCATTGGTGACTCCATAGTCAGACACACTGATGTCCCGCTCACCAGACTGAGTAAGGAGAAGGTCACAGTAAGCTGCCTGTCGGGCGCTAGAATCCGCCACATAACGCAAGCACTCAGGTCTCTCAACAGCAGGTACAAATATGACTCAGTCATTGTCCACGCTGTTGTAAACGACCTGAGACGTACCTCCTTGGACTACATGAAAAGAGACATTGAGGAGCTCTCTGATTATGTAGCCCAGGCAGGTATGACCCTGACCTTGAGCAGTATCCTACCTTCACCAAGAATGATGCCACAATACAGAGATAAGATGATCAGCTTTAACAATTGGCTTAAACACTGGTGTCATTCAAAGGGGATCCAGTATCTGTCTGCCTGGGATGACATGCTGGACAAGCCACGCTGCTTCACAAGGGACGGCTTGCACCTGTCAGCCCTGGGATTCCGGATATTGGCAAAGGCTCTTGCCACCCCCATAGTGCCTTTTTTAGGCAAGGCTCAAATTCTAAACCTACCACCCTAGAACACAAAAACGAAAAAACTAAGGGTAATGCTGCTCAATGCCAGAAGTCTAAATCTCAAAATGCACGCACTCGAGGCCCTTCTCAGTATGGAGAACATCGATGTCTGTGCTGTGACAGAAACCTGGTTCAAGGCTCCTGAGAGCACCCCAGCGCTATCAGGTTTTACCTCATATCATGCGTTCTGGCCCCAAAATCCGGACAATACCAAGAAAGGAGGGGGGGTATCCATATTCATCAAGGACACCCACACCTCAAGACTGGTGGCAACGCACGATGCATCGGAGACCATCCAGGTGCAATTAACCATAGGCAAGACTGCTCTGCAAATTGTAGCATGTTACAGGCCACCCTCACAAACTCAGGAAACTCACATGGCCTTCCTGAAAACACTAGAGGGGATAAATGTATCACCAAACACCATCATACTAGGTGACTTCAATTACCCTAATATAGACTGGGAACACTACTCAAGCCCAAACACCCTAGCCCAAAAGTTCCTGGAATTCATAAACTCAAATGCCATGGAACAACTAGTCACCATCACCACAAGAGGAGATAACATACTTGATCTCATCATCACGAACATGGGAGCACAATGTTCAACACCGGAAGTATACCCCTCACTGGTGAGATCAGATCACAAACTAATCTCGCTGGAGGTCCTCATCCCACCCCCACCTGAAATAAAAAAGACCACAGTTAAGAACTTCTCAAAAGCCGACTTCACACTTCTAAAGACCAGTGTGGTCTCCTTTCCGGCCCCGAGCCGGAAAACAATACTCAAGCCGCTGAATCACTTACAAACGCCTTCTACCAGCACCTGCAGGACTGCATGGATAAGGCAATCCCAAGCAAAACAAAGACTCTTTGTACCAAAGGCAAGCGTCCAGTCTGGTGGACCCCAGCCATAAACAAACTCTACAACAAAAGGAGGAAGCTACTACAAGATAGAGCAAAATCCTTAAAAGGTAAAACACCCTTGATCACTATAAGTAAAAAACTAAGAGCTCTCATAAAATCATCCAAAGCAAATTTCGAGAGAAAAATAGCTAAAGACTCAAAAGACAATCATAAGGCCTTCTTTAGCTATGTTAGAAACCTAGGAGGAAACTCCCAGATATGCTCAGAACTAGTTCAAAATGATGTGAAGATTACTGATCCTACAGACATTGCCAACATACTGGCTGACAGGTTCAGTGCAAACTTCTCCCCTCACTCCCCCCCAAAAGGAGAGATATCTATACCAAATGAGTGCAGCCCCCCAAACATCTCCAGCGCCCAAGTGAGAACTGCTCTCTCCAAAGCAAAAAACACAGCATCCATGGGACCCGATGGTGTCCCCGGCTGTGTGCTCCACGAACTCAATGAGGAATTAAACCCACAGCTAGGACAGCTGTTTAATCAAAGTCTTACCTCTGGATACGTACTCCAGGAGTGGCGCACTGCAACTGTGGTCCCACTTCACAAAGGCGGTGCCTCCACAGACCCTGGAAATTACCGCCCATTAGCTTGACAAGCCTTATCTGCAAAGCCATGGAGAGGATCATAATGGACCTCATAAATAAAGACATAGGGAATTTGCAGACTTTGGATCCAACCCAGTTTGGCTTTGTCAAAGGCAGATCATGCCTTTTAAACTTGGTTGACTTTTGAAACAGTCACCAAAGCCATTGATGAGGGAAAGGCAGTCCATACAGCCTACCTCGATCTGGCTAAGGCCTTCGATACAATACCCCACTTGGGTATCATTGAAAAACTCATCAGCTTAAATGTTAACCCATACATCACAAGATGGGTTGCAAACTGGCTGAGTGACAGAACCCACAGGGTCAGAGTTGCTGGCGCCATGTCAGACTCAAAGCCTGTCACAAGTGGTGTCCCACAGGGCTCAGTCCTGGGCCCACTCTTGTTTGGCATCTACTTTTCAAGTACAAGCAAACACAGGAGGGTTATGGCTGACAAAGTTTGCAGATGACTGCAAACTGGGCGCCATAGTAGAAAACACATCTGACACAGATATCCTTCAGAAGGGTCTCACAGAAACGGATAACTGGTGCCAGAGCCATGGCCTAAAGTTAAATGCCAAAAATGCATAGTCATACCCTTCGGGAAAAACAAGGTTACCCCTAGCTACCAAATAGGTGGCAATCCACTGAGCACAGAAGAAGTTATCAGGGACCTGGGGACCCAGGTTGATAGTAGTCTGTCATTCGACACCCATGTAGCTAAAGTAGTTAGGAAGTCCTTCTACATTGCCCACCTTATCATGAAGGGATTCTCATCTAGATCAAGGGAGGTCATAGTCTCCCTTTACTCATCACTCATCAGACCAATGATTGAGTACAATGCCCCATTCGAATGTATCTGACCCGACACTTGCAGCAGCTGGAGAGGCCACAAAGTTCCTCACCAAAAGGATAAAGGGTCTCAAAAATCTGTCCTATGCTGCCCGACTGAAAGAACTCCAGCTCTATTCAGTCGCTTACGCTTCAGAGGTGACCTTTGCCTAACATACAAGGCCATGTCAAACCCAGATTTGATGAATATGCTTCACCTCAAAAATCTAGATCCATCAGAGCCACAAGGGCGGGAGACTTAAACCTCGACACGGCTATTAATAGGACGTGCTGGAGAGATAGATTCATCACCCAAAGACTCCCTATGCTGTGGAACAAAATCCCGGTACATGTGAGGCAGAGCACCTCGCTGGCCTTGTTCAAGAGAAATCTTGACCAATGGATGGGAGATCGCAGATATACCCCAGGAATTACCTCAGTGTCACTGCTCGACAGAGGCACAGCAAAATAATGGGTATAGTTCCCCATACTAAAGGGGTGGCGTAAGCCACAAAACAATGGGCTAGGCTTATAAATGCCCTCGGGCAGATAGCCTAGTATGAACCTATGAACCTATAAGGCACAAAGCCTGTTTAGAGACTATGGTTAGATTCTAGAAGGCCTGATAGGTCAAATTTTGTGCTATTTAGAAGGCAAAGAAAAAAAAAAAAAAGAAAAAAAACGGAGCAACAGAGACTTTATTTTCTCCATTGCTGCCGTTTCAAAGCGTTGATGTACTGGGTATGCATGGGACGCAAGTCCCATATGTATGTACAGTACGTGAAAACAAGGAAGCAGTGTACCACAACCAGTGGAAGAACAGTAATGCGCCATTATACAAAGACATTATTTAAGAAAAGTACATTTTTTTTTCTTAAATAATGTTATTGTATAATAGCAATAACCGACTCTGTGGTTGTGGTATATTGAAATTTACCCACGGTTGGCTTTATTTAGTCACTCGGGCTTCGTCCTCGTGATTAAATTGCACCAGCCATGGGTAAATCTTCAATATACCACACCATGTTGTCGGTTATTGCTTAATTATATTTGATGGTATTTCCTGAGGGAGGTAGGAGGGCTAGAAGGGTAATGTTAGAACTCAATTTTTCTGCCAGTAGGTTTGCTATATCTTCTGTCTTAGTGTAGGTGGTTTCCTTAAAGGACAACTATGGGATACAGTTAATGATTTCTACTCCTTAATGTGTTTTTCCCCTACATATTGGTGCCTCCATGGAAAATACTGATTGAGGCAAGGGGAGCCATTTTGTTTTGATATTTCTGATGATTGCTACTGTACTACTAGTGGGAGAGTTTGCCATCATTATTAAAAAAATTGTCACATGGTACTGTAGCTACAATTAAACTTTTTGCCAAATCACCCATCTTCAAGAGAGCACTTCAGACTAAGACACACCATCCTCAGCTCTTTTCACCCAGGAAACACCCTCTTTTAATTATTCTCACCTTATTTTTAAACATGCACACTTCCTGCCATTCACTACCTCCTGCTGTCCATAAAAATGCCATCATCCATGCTCAGGAGCTTCTTTCTCGATTAACAGTTGCTGGACATGCATGTCTTCTTGAAGAAGCATAGTGATTATCATTGCTACTCAAATGGATCTTGAAAGTTAAAGACGCTTTTTTTAATTTAAGAAAGTGTTTCATTTTGATTCGCTGTTCCTCCATACTTCAGTGTTAGAGGTTGCTTCTATAATATGCTCATGATTCTTTTTTTTTTTTTTTTTTTTATTATTTGTGGAACAAGGCGGATGCAATTTTTTTTATAGACTGAACAGACTTTGCAGGGTGCATGCAGCATGGTAGTTCTGTTTCTGATCAAAGAGGCAAAATGTATCTGCAATCATTTTTTTTTCAACCTCCCACTTGTTAAAGTTACATTTGCTTGAGCTTAAGCGGCAGTGGGGAAAGCAGAAGAATACACCACAGCTGACATAAAATTATCACACTGGATTTATTGAGCAACTTCACAAGTCAGTTTTGAGTTTCTGACAAAAGAGCTGATTAAATCATGTGTGATTACTTGATACAGTATATTGATTTAGTATATGTTCTTCACTTCTGCCTTCTGATTCCCGAGTGCTCATTTTGGTTATTATTTACACTTTTTATGGACT
This sequence comes from Protopterus annectens, assembly GCF_019279795.1. Lineage (NCBI taxonomy): Eukaryota > Metazoa > Chordata > Ceratodontiformes > Protopteridae > Protopterus > Protopterus annectens. The sequence goes on from NC_056749.1 coordinate 547,268,618, forward strand.
TGATTGTGGGTATTGCAGTTCTGGTTATGTGGTGTTGTGCAGTGTTTTGTGTTGTTGCAGAGCAATCTTGATTTTGTCTCACATTTCTGCCCAGTCCATTGTTAATTTGACGATCTTGCATTAAATCACCTCTCTCTCTGCTTTTGGGCAGATTTTTTTTTAAGTAGTTATAGTAAGAACAAGTATCCTAGAAGTGTTTTTTCATAACAGAAATATAAAAGAGGGCAAGGAAGCTCGGCAGGAAAGGGTAGAATGTTAGCAGACTAGAGTAGCATGTGGTAGCTGATCTTGCAGTCCCATTTTCATAAGTAAAATAAGCAGGTCATAACTACAACATGAATTCCATAAGTAAAATAAACAGGTCATAACTACAACATGAATTCCATAAGTAAAATAAGCAGGTCATAACTACAACATGAATTCCATAAGTAAAATAAGCAGGTTGTAATTACAACATGAATTCCATAAGTAAAATAAGCAGGTCGTAACTGCAACATGAATTCCATAAGTAAAATAAGCAGGTCATAACTACAACATGAATTCCTTCTATTTGTACGCAGCAACTTTGGCATTACTAGCAGAGGATATATATATATATATATATATATATATATATATATATATATATATATATATATGTATGTATACACACACAATAAAGAACAAAAGGCAGCTGTGCAACACTAAAGCACCATAAAACAAAACTAAAGTGCACACAATGATACAAAGCCCTGTAGATTCTTCTCAACTTTAATGAATAACTCAAAGACAAGTAAAAGTATAGCTTTACATTTCTATGGTAGCTTTCTTGGCACTTGTGTTTTGTGTATGAGTAACCCAGAGGTGGGCGGAACAAGGGAATTTTGGGACATTTACTTGTTGGGCCTATGCATGAGGGCCATGGAAGTTAAACTGGGACTGAATTTATGGTCATCCAGCCATTCCTCCAAATTATGTCTGAGCAAAGTGAAGTACTTTGCTGTATGTGTAGTGGAAGAAATTTGTATAGAAGTGGCATTCTCTGAGATACATACCTATCCCTCCAAAAAGTCCTATTTGTGTTGCGAAAGAGATTGACATCCCTTGAACGGTGGTCCTGCTACCATAAAACTATCAAATGTGTAATAGGTCAAATATGACATAGATTAGGAAGGGCAGGGTCTGTTGAGGCTTTATATGCAACAGATCACCTCTTAGCAGCCTGTGTGATACTGAGAAGAGGGACAAGGCTTTAAGATGGTCTTTGATGTGTTTATGATTAAAGCCTTTGATGCTTGTAGTGAGGAAGCGCTGCATTATTTCTGGCTGTGACAAGTGTTTAGATAGGAACATACTAAAACAGGCATAATACTCCATGATCAGCTTAATGAGAGCTGAGTACAGTGGTATTCTTGGACCTGGATGCCATACCTTTAGATATAAGCAATATGATTTAAAACTATTTCCTTATGATAGTGGATATGTCTTGATCAAAGGATAGTTCAGTGCATACATAGGTTCCCAGAGCCTTAATAACAAATCAACTTTTATGGGGGTGTTGTTGATCTGATCACTACAAGGGAAGTCATGCTTGCAGATGTATACTATTAAAAATGTTCTCGCTTTTAGTTGTAGTCCAAAGTTTTCACACCAGCTGTTTGTTTGGGAAAGGCCTTCTTGGAGGATCTTCATGTTTTCTGGGGAGTTAATGAAAACAGCAAGTCTACAGTTCTTGGTTAGACATAAATCCTAAACTTTTGCTTTGACTTCGGAGAAGTAAATCCCAAAGAAGACAGGCCCAGTGACTGAACCCTGGGGTACACCACTACTTACACATCTTTTGAAGGATGTAGAGTCTCCCACACTAATTTTCTGGGTTCAAAAAGTGAACCAGTTAGATATTCAATGACTCACATATGTATTTACATATGGCTAGAATAGTATCTATGATACCTGAGTGTTTGATTGTGCAGAATGCCTTTGTGAGATCTGGGCACACAGTGTGTATTGACTTGTCCTTATCCATTGCTTCAGTAATCATCTCAAAGACGTTAACCATGTTAAGTAGAAAGCTTCTGCTCTTGATGGATACAAACTGGCTTGAGTGTAGAGTTTGTAGGTTATCCATTTCCTTATTTATTAATTCCATAATCATCCTTTCCATAGCCTTATAGATGAGGCTGGTCAGGCTTATGGGTTTATAATTACCTGTCCGTTGACGCCCCACCTTTTTGCAATGGGATGACTGTTACTGTCCTCCATTTATCCAGCCGAGGCTGGTACTAAATAGCCTCCACTTGTATCCGACAAGTCCTGCTTCAGGATGGCCAACTGGCAAACCGGTATATTATCCAGTCCCATATAACTAGTGTTCTTGTCCTTGCATAGTACCATAATGACTTGCCTTGGGAGATTTACGGGGATGAGTAGATATGGGTATGTGATCTGAGATTATAGAAAGCAAGAGGGTAAAGTCTGAGCTAAATGTTCTCCTCTAGCAGATTAAGTATATCTTCTGGGTGTGAGTGTGTGATATGACTTCTTACCAGCTTTGCAAAGTGCTTGGCATTAGTTTTGAAATTTCTTACATATTAGAAAAGGCTTTGTGGTTATCCATTACCTGGCAGTTTATTTTTACCTCATATCTGACTTTGATTTTATCATGGTTTTGAGTTCCCTGCTAAGTTTAGCAGGAGTGTTTTGGAATCATGTCAATTAAACGGTTTACTATAGTGTGTGCGAACATCATGCTGTCAAACACTGTGTGTTCGAAATCATGGTCTGAAAGGTTCAGTTAATCAAATCCCAGTTCTCATATGGTCAAATTGCATGGTGCACTTGAACACAGGAGAATCGATGTACCAACACTGTGAACTGAGGTTGTGCTACAGTGAGGAACAGGGAATTAGGTGATATGTATTGATGTGGGTGTTGCATTGAAAGGGGGCATTTGTTATCTATGTTTTCTTTAGGAGATCTTTGAGGTTCCAGAAAGTTACATTAAAATGCCTCAGCATAATGTGGGTCTATGTGTCTGGTTAATGCTGTGTGTGACGGGTGTATTATGTGTACTACTAACAAACTGACTGGACATTAGGACTGTGAGAACTTGCCTCCAGTGACATTGTATAAATACATCTATCGCATACATTATTGGTTTGTTTGAGAATTAAGTAGCTGTTAGTGAACACGAGGTAATTTTTGCCTTGCCTCTGGAAGCTCATTTCCACCAAGCCAACAATGGAAATAGTGGGAAAGTTTATATCTATGGCAACAAGATCTTTTTATTGATTAGATGGTTGCTGTGAGAATATAAAGTCAGGTGTATCTGGTTTGTAGCTCTGGGGACAGTGCTTTGCACTGTGCAAACTAGTTGTCCTAGGCATAATTAGATATTGGTGAAATTTAAAGGTGCTTTTAAGGAAAATATAAACTCAAGATGCCTTTGTCTATACAGGGCACTGCCAAAACTTGAGGGAAACTACTGTAACAGACTCTGACTATTTATGGATGAAGTATTTAGGGAGGTACTCTGAAATTTGGTTAGACAGTAGCTAATCAAGCAATACTTACTCAAAGGAAAGAATTTACTTTGTCAAGAATGATGAATAGTGAGGCTTCACCTAAATGGCTACTACTAGTGCTGGTCTCTCCACAGTTTCACACTGCTGGGATACAATGAAACTTTACTTCTTATAAGTTCATATGTAAGTATTAGGCTATCTGCCCTCACAGGCCATTTTAAGCCTTGCCAGATTCTCTTTTTGTGCTCAAAATAACCTATCCCATTTGGTTATAGATTGGCATTACCCATCCTGTGGTCAATAATTATACGTTACCCCTAATGAGAATAACTGAGATCATACTGCAGATAATTTGAGGGGACTAGTGGATGGGATAAAGCATTTAAGAAATGCTTCTGTCCTTTAGTAGTACAGAAAGAAGTCCTAGGGTAAATTTTCTGTTTCCATCCATAGATTCAAGTTGTGCTTGAGTATCGACAGGGATGAACTTTGCTTTATGTGGCTAGAGGGTCTGTTTCAGAGCAGCACTTTCCTTTGCAAGATATACCTGTCCCTCAAAACCATACTGTTGATGTTGCAGAAGAGGTTTTGATCCCTGGACCAAGTATTTCTGATGCCATTTGACTTTCTGATGTGCAGTAAATCCATCAGTAATGGGTTGGAGGATGCCAGGCTCAGGTTATCTGTTAGCAGTCTGTAGGATACAGAGTATAGTGCTAGGGCTTTGAGTCGGTCCAAGTAAGATATGTTGTTTAAGCCTTGTATTTTTTTATTAGGGGATCTCTGTGTGCATATGTATGGATAAATACATGCCAAAGGGTGCATTATATTTAATGACTGGCCTAATGAGGAATGAGTAAAGGGGGACAATGACACTTCTAGATCTAGAAACAATCACTTTGTTTATAAGCTGTGCAATAAAGAAGGACATTCTTACTACAATATTTAGGTCGCCATCTACATAAGTTCCCAAATCCAAAACAACTTGGTCAGATCTTCGGGGCATATTGTCAATGTGATAGTTCCTTGGAGAAGATGACTTCCTAAAGGATAAAATAATTCATTTTTTGGCATTAGTTTCAGTCCATGATTTTGGCACTAGTTATTTATTTGAGACAAACCTTACGGTAGAATGACTAAGTCATTTAGGGATTCAGTGGCTGCTCCAAGTTTGCAGTCATCTAGAAACTTATTCAGATAGAGCCCTTTGGTATTGTTTTTACTTCAGAAAAAGTAGATGCCAAACAGGAGGACCCAGCACAGAACCGTAGGGGACTCCAATGGTGAGCGGTGTCCTTGTCAAACAGTTACTGTTATGAAGAGTTACTCACAGTGCTCTTCTGTACTCATGTCATGGATTAGCACCTGTGCTAGTAGAATTTTTCTATGTGAGATTACTGCAGCAGTAGGAGGAATAATAAAAGAGTGCAGGTCCAAACGGTCCCTGTCATCTGATAGTAGTTATGCTTGTTCTGTTCATACATTCTGACCATTTTTTCATGCTTTGAAAATGTGTGGATGAAAGTCCATGTAACTGCCTCAGAATTTCCAACAGATGACATGTTCTTCAAAAAAGCTACAGACATGGCTGGTACACTGATCACAGGAAGACTAAACATTGTTCCCAATGTGTTTTTTTATTGCAGCAATACACTTTGTTTAGTGAACACTGCACTGACTTTATATAGCATAAAAATGCCAAAAAAATCATCTTTCTGCATGGCATCTTTTTTTTTGGTAATGTGATACCTAAGCTGCCAGTATGCATCCAGAATGTGCATGAGTCTCTCAACCTTATCTCTGGACTTCTCATTAGTAAATAATTACCCCATCCCCATGTGGTTCCTGGTGCTGAGGGAAGAAATTCTGACTATTGACCTACATGATCTGTATTCAGTTATTTGCCCAGGTATTAGGGGAAACAATGATGGGGGAGAGGAGTGGACAGATAATGCCTGGTCACTTCTAAGTGCACATGCAGCATGTTCCCTCAAAACTAACCCTTCTGGTGATGATACGACAGAACACACACTAAAAAATACACACATCATTTTCTGGATGACAGATGAACTTTATTCAGTTCCCTGGTGCTTTACCAATATGCCTTCTCACGGAGCAAGATTTATTAACAAATCAAAAAAGCACAATTTTGAACATTCATTCATTTAATCAATTAACAATTAAATACTCCAAATAATATTCTTAAAGATGCAATTATTTCCTATAAAAGCTACTATATATTTTCTCAATGTCATAGCTATAGCTATTCAGTATGAAATGAAATATACAATTCAGACATATAAAATCTGTATTTAAAACATTTGGGCTCATAGTATGATATTTCAAAATATTTTTTTTCTGATTTATTCAAAGCATTTATCTTATCGCCATGACAAGGCATATGCAGTGCTCCAATTACTAAAGATCTCAAACCTGTAATTATACCTGCATGTACTGATTTAATACATAAAACTATTGTACTTCCAAGATGCACATTACTACATCCTGGAAACATTCATGTATTCTAAGTTTAACTTTTCTTTTTGTTTGCCAAATATACGCCACTGTGCTGTAGCAATAGGGAGTTGAATAAAGTTCTTGTCTTTGCCACTGGATGGTGTGTCCATGATGGTATGACAGTTCTCACATTGTAAGGTGAGCAAGTCAAGGGTGTGGCCTGCAAAGGAGGAGGTCAATTCCTGCACTCCTACTTTATGATGTAAGCCTGGTGCATCAGATAAAGGCTGGGGCTTTACGTAAAGCCCCTGATGGCTACAGTCTGATGGCTCCAGTGTCTCTATCCTTTAATTGCTTTGGGGATATTTGTAGCCCAAAAATCCATGAGGTCTTTTCAGCTGGAGTGGTGCTCATTGCAGGTTCAATTCCAGGGACCCCCCCCAAAGTAATGGCACAGCATGGAGAAGGAACGATTAAGGATGCCTTGGACTTCAGCTCAACACTAGAAGTAGCTGGCCCAAACATAAGCTAAATAGATAAAATAACCTCTCCTCCGAGAGGTCCTTTCTTCACCTATTATGTCCACTGAGCATCAGTCACCCCCTCGGTCTCAGTCTGGTGAAGCTGTAATCCAGGCAACCACAAAGGGAATTTAAATATTTAGTCCCTCCTCTGTAGCCATCTTGGTTGTTTAAAGTGATTTGGTCATAAGAAGTTCCCTACCTTTGCACTATATCAAGTAGCAATATTTTTGCAGCATTGGGAAATGTGTCTGGCAGTTTATTTTGCTGGTGTTAAAGTTTTTTATATCAGCGCTTTCCTACCGTCATGCTAGTGAGCTTAAAAGTAAGTTTTAACTAAGTGACACATTGATAAAGTGTTAAGTGCATCCACATACTTTAATGGGTGCACTTTTGTGCATGCATGGAGATGCACCCATTACATATTGCTCTGCTTACAGTGACATCAGGATGGACCACACTAGATTTGTTTGGGCCATGGTTTAGTAAAAAGTTTTTGAAGCTTCTTATTAAAAATGGCCCAAGTAAATACTAAATTAAAATAATGCACTTACTTAACTAGATACCTAGATGCACTTATGATCATGACCAAGTCACTTTAAAGACGACCCTATTTGTCCCCAGACCAGAGAATTACACAATAGCTCTCTGGTAATCAGTTGACTATATACTAATATGTGGCAGGATTTTTGCTAGCCCAGTCTTACTTTTATAGGTATTCAGCATGCATGCAAGGCCATCCTATGATGCATGCCTCCTCCCAGTCACCTGCACTTCCTGCTACCAGTGACATGCACTGCTTGCTGCTCTCTCTTGAGTATTGTTTACCATCCTGCTGCCATACAAGACATGAGCCACTATTATCAATCAGTACAGAAGTGAGTAGATATACATTCTAACCATGATTTGTGAATATGTAGTGTGCACTTACTTCCACTTGCCCCATTCACAAATTGATCTTGGGTCATCTGGATCATAGTCAGGGCTTTATCTGTCTCTGTCTTGTATCACCATCCTTCTTTGTACTGAATCTGTAGCACATTTCAAAGCATGACAGCACTTTCTGATCTAAAAATTATGGCTGGACTATGCTGCAGTCTATAGGAAGCCCTTTCATTCTAACTCATTACTGCATGCATCCAGCTGTCATCCAGGTCATATTATTAGGAATATTCCGAAATCCCAATATATGAGGATAAAACAGATATGCTCAGGGGAGACAGATCTTGCATATTTCAATGGTGAGTTAACTCATAGGTTTGTGGAATGGGGCTGTTCTACTAAACATTTGATACACATTAGTTCTACTGTTGGTAAGATGCCAAGGGAGGAATTACTTAAGTACCAGGGTTCTAAATCTCAACAAGGATCCAAAATTATATTTACTACCACATTTGGTAGGAATACCAAGCATCTTACTGAGTTAATACAGAAACACTGGGTTATTTTACTTTCTGATGAGTCTCTATCTAGAATATTGGAGAATAGATGTGCCTTTTCCTATCGCAGAGGGGGTAATTTTAGGTGGACATTTAAGTTTCTATAAAAGGCATTCATCTTTCCATGTTAAAATCCAACATACCTTAGATGCTACCAATGTGTCTGGTTGTTTTCCTTGTGAACATTGTGCCTTTTGTAGATATGTACTTAAAACCAAAGAGTTTTCTACTAAAATACCACACGTGTTTTTGAAATTCGGACCCTTATGAATTGCAGTAGCAGTTGGGTGATCTATTTGGCTGAGTACCACTGCTCTACATTTTATATAGGTCAAACATCTAGGTCTTTTAAATTACGTATTTTAGAACATTTGATCAATATCAGAAACAAGGTTATCACCAATGCCTTGCATAAACACACTTTGGCTCATAAAATGGCCAATTTTCATTTTACCATCATTGACAAGGTTGTGGGTTCTAAGTTTTCTAAAAATAAGTGGCATGAACGCTTAAATAAAAAGGAAAGGTCATGGATTATTTGTTTGGGGGGGAGGTTGTTCCCTCCAGGATTGAATGAACATTTTTAGTGTTATATATATTAATTAATATCAATATTCAACATATTTTTTTTCTGAATATAGGTCCTTGTAAGGTATATTTCTATTTTACAGGGCTTGTGTTTTTCAATAATGTTCTTTTCCTTTTTTTTACTCATTTTCAGGTTAGCATTCCACATTTTTGAATATCTATATGTATTTATGTTTTGTGGATAATTTTGATGCAGTTTTGTTGAGTGAACACACTGGTGTAGGTGTGTTCTTTATATTGGAATCATCTAATTGTTTTAATGTTCTCATTGGGAGAATAGTTGAGGACTTTATATAAAAGGGGTGTCCCATTGTGTGGATTTGTCTTTTTGCATTGATAAAGGTCTTTTGGGCTGAAACCGGTCTGCCTTTTGTCTTAATAAAGGTTTGGATTCCTCCTTTTGTGCTGACCATTTTTGTTTTTGTCATGGATTATTTTAGCCTCTGCACTTGCCATCCATGTGTGGCTTTCTTTGGACTGAAGTAAATAAGGATTTACCCATGGTTGGTGGGGTTTGATCATGAGGTCAAAGCCAGAGTGATTAAACAAAGCTAAACATGGGTAAAGCCTGATAATTCCACAAACAGGAGTGGATTATTTATTTTTGTACAATGACATTCACCTGGATTTTGTAGACTCCATGTAGGCTTTGTGTGAAGCCTACACGGAGTTTACATGTTTGGACAGTGAACAGCAGCTCTAATTACATATTCATGCTTCACACCATGTTTACACATAAACAAGCAAAGTTTCAAGGTTGGCAGCAGACGGTAATAGCAGTGTCCTACATGCTGGTATAAAATGCTCTGTCTAATGTCAAGCAAGTGCACAAACACACACACCCCAGTTGACTGCAGTGATAGAACCCCTACCTAAAGATATAGACTAGAGAACTCAGTACTTTATACATGTGCCACGGCACAAGTCTGACTTTTACAAAGCTGCAGGACAAAGTATAGTGGATGACATCAGCAGTGGATGTAGGAGAGATTATGTTGGAAGGCCAGTGTAAAATGGATGTGTATGTACTTGCAAGTGTCAAAATACTGGTAATCCATGAGATTGGAGTGATAAATTCAGGATACATATTTATGCTGTTCTGATAGATGGACAGACACACACCTCCCAGTTGACTGCATTGAGAACAGAACCCCTACCTAAGTACACAAACTAGAAAACTCTGTATTTTATGCAAGCACCACAGCACAAGTCTGACTTTTTCAAGGCTGCAGACAACTTATAGTGGATGACATCAGCAGTGGAGTGAAGATGTTGGGAGGCCAGCACATTTGTGCAGTGTTAAGTGGAGATTAACAGTGTCAAACAGAGAGGAAAGTTTTAGAAATTGGAAGGTTAATCTGACAATTGACATTAGTTTGAGGTGTGTGTGTTTCTATAACTGTAAGGTGATTTAACTTTAGAGACTTGCACTGGGGGCATACATTTTATGACCTGACACATGTTTGGCTTTATTCACTGCTAAAATTGATTTTTACAGTGTGAGATTCAAACCTATGCATAAGAGACAAAACATTTTCTTTTACATCAGTGATTTTCCATCTTTCCCACAGAAGAAGTGCTTCTCAGACATAGTCATGAATTATAAATACAGCTGGCAGACTGAGGTGTTAACCATGTATGTGTAAGACCTGACCAGGTCCTTGTATATACTTTCATTTGTGTATGCTTTTTATTTACGTGTGAATGCCATCAAATTCCAGATTACAGAATTATTCTTACAGAAACATAGTAGAGAGTATACCCACAGACATACATCTGAACCTTCAAAACACAGTAAGAGTGTCTTATCTCTCATACATATAATTCATATCAGCTCCACTATTTAGAATTATATATAAATTGTTATAAGTGATATTAAATATAATGTGAAATGGAACAGCAGTAAAAACCCAGGACCATGTGTATAGCAGCCCTACCCCTACACCTGCTGCCACAGGAATATTGAAATACACTTGGATATTTCCTGTTCATTACTATAAATGGAACTGTCACAACAGTAAAAATATGTTGCACTTCCTGTATTGACACAAGGCCATCTGCAGTACAACCCTACATTCACACTTGCTGCCACAAGAATAGTTAAATAACAATTGGATATTTCCTTATTCATTATTAACTTCTGTGTGTTAACTGCCACGCAACACCACAACCCATGTTTGCATGGTGCCCTCCACACAGTTGACGCAATGTATCCAATTTGAAATTGTTGACTGTCTGCTTCCTCTCTGCAAGTGTTTGATAGCTGCAGTTGTGGAGAAACTTGCTAACTGCCTCACAATGTCACTTAGCATTGTTTCATGATGGAAAGCAAAAACTGCATTAATGTATCCTTTTTGACATTTAGAATGTCTATGCCCTGTCTGTAGCTGTTTTTTCTGCTTCCTGTGTGGGCCATTAATCCAGGTTTAGACACTGCGAAGCACTGTGCAAACAAGATAAACAATGCTAAACATGACATTTATTATGTTTCTCTATTTCCCCTGTTTGCTCTAAGCTGAGCACTGCATAAATACTGGGATTAAAAAAAAAAAATTAGGAGAAAGGAAGGAAAGAAATCTATTAAATAAACAACAGTACAAAAAGTTATGTTGGTACAAATTAAATACTTTTACACAGGTCTGAATTTGAACTGTCAGTCCAATGAGCCTTCAGAATGCAGTAAGGGTGTCTTATCCTTTGCCAGAGGAAGAGCTTTGCAGCAGATAATGCAAATCATTGTAAATACAAGCAACTGCAACATCATTCACAGTATTAACAAAACATATGCCAGTTGTACACTTTTGAGTTGTTTGTACATGTATTAATGTCAGATGTAGTGCACTGAGTGATCATCTAACCCTTTATGACTATTGCTTGCAGAAATGCAGCTCTGTCTTATCTCTCTCTGTTTATTGTTCATTCTTCTTTTATCTCACCAGTAATCTGAGGCATGCAGTCTGTAAGGCATTCTTTATCATTGTACTTAAATGTGTGATGATATTAAATGGCAATAATACACAGCTGTCAAGAAATGAAGGAGAGTTTTTTTGCTACTGAACAGAAACTGTGAAATGTGTGCTGCTTGCTTACATTTAAAATCTTGATGCAATTACTTTTACACATTGTAAGTCTAACCTGACTGACACACTCACTGGACATAAGGATCTGAATTGCTTTTGTGAGGGTGGGAGGTTGACATAATGGTTAAGGTGATTACCTTAAAGACACAAGGTACATGGTTTGATTCTCACAAAGGGCAATTGGCTAGGCTTAAATTGGCTCACAAAGGCAGGTAACCTAGTACCAATCTATGACTCTATGACTATGACTTCTCCCTACCAGTAATCCTTCACAGTTGCAATCCATTAGCAACAAACACTGAGGGAGTGCCTGCACTACATTTACATTTGATACAAGGAGCCAAGTATTTCGGTTTCAACAATTGTAATGCGCTCACATCTCGTTTGCATCTTCACTTCATCACAGCCCTGAATCTACACTATAGAAAGGGAATTGTGTAGCTAGGGAACCTAAAGGCAAGGAGACTTGTTTATGTGGATAACACAGAAGAAGATATTACTTTGGGATTTATCTGCATTAGCAAATGCTACTTTTATCTGTATGCACTTCTTGGAAGTTTACTGATGGCATAGGCATGTTTTCAGGGCATTATACTTTCTCAGATGTACAGCCTTATTAACTCATTCACTCCAATGGAGCTCAGGAAGTTTGGACTGTATCTTCCAATGGGCGGAGGCAAAGCCTTTTGACAGAATCAAATTTTGTCTTCACATTTCAAACAAATGTTCATATCTCTGGAACCATAGTGATTACGAAAGAAGTATAGACATCACACTCTTCAACTCAAACTATTTTTATAGTGGTACTATTCTTTAGAATCTAGGTCTTAAACTGAATTTTATAAGTCACACTAAATACAATAACTATTATGTTTGTAATATTTTGTAAATAGCTTACAATATCTCAGCACCCACTCAAGGTACACACATACTGTCAGCAGCACTTTATTTCTCTAGCTGAGAGGTTTTATATGAGACTAAGGAGTTCTATATGCGTGACTTAGTTGTTGAGATATTAAAAAAATGAAATTGTATGTATATAAATTAATATTATAAAAAAAGTTGATATCTCTTTACCTGCACTACACAGAGATCAGATATTAATGCAGTTGAGTTTGCCATTGTGTAAGCTTTAAGATGAAATATTTTAAAACTTTTTACATAGCATGGTTTTGGAATTATTGATGCAGCTATGAACAAGCAATGTTTGACGCCTGCAGGCGTCAGTAGGAGTTAACTGCAGATGCACCTGGAGGCATCACTTGGGTGCAATGAGTTAACTGTTATCACAAGTGCTAATGTTGCAACTGTTTTCCTCTTTGCACCCTATTATTATTTAACTGAAATGTAAATGTCTTATATTGTCAATGACAGAAGAGTATTAGTCTTCTAGGATAGCCCATAGACACCCCTAGGGTAGTGATGGCCACAGATACATATGACTGGCAATTGCATAAAATTGAATGCTCTGTGGTAAATGTGTACACATGTTTTTGGGACAGTTTATTTGACAGCACTTTTAGTAGTTCACTGATGCTTTGTTAGCAAAATGTGCCAATTACCTGTTGTTGTGGGGGAGAGGGAGCCAAATTCCATTTTTGTGTTAGTACAAACAAAATTGTATGTACAGAGGTTTGCTTTGCTATTGTTACTCTCCTTGTTTTGGATCCAACCTTGCTTTATATGTGATTGTAATATGTTACAACTACATACATCATTTTTTATATTTGAATAGCTTGACTGTTTTTTGTTTCTCCAGGGGATAATATTGAACAACTACCTTTTATGTGTTATTTCTAAGCAGGACTTTTATTTATGTGATACATATATGTATTATCCTTCTTTTGTGTCTTATATCACCTAGGACTATGGCACCAAGGAATTCCAATCCTCACAAGCCCTCTTTCAGTGACCATGAGAATGAAGTGATTGTTGAAGCATTTAGGTGACATGGTGCCTTTCTGCTTGAGAAGGGACTTGGAAATATGTCTGACAGAATGCAAATTTGGAAGCAGGTAGTCACTGATGTAAAAGCAGTAGGTGGTCAGAGCAGAACATATGATCAGGTTGCATCATAGGTCCACTGATACGATTTCATTGGCCCAGAGGAGAGCACCTGCAGTGACTCATGAATGGATGGCTACTGGGGATGGGCTGCTACAGAGCCACCATGGACACCAAATAAAGAGTTCCTGTCCACTGTCAGGGATCCAGAGAGCTCAGTGTAAAGTGTGTAACAGCATGTGACTGATGTTGGTGCTGCTGTTTCAGGGAGGACAAGTATGTCCCAGGAGGAGCTTCCAGGTAGGCTTACCTATCTCAGTTGCTAAACACATCTTGTATAGTAAAACATTGACAGCAATACTTAAATTCTGTTTAGCATAAATTTTTTGGGGAGTTGGGGGACAGTTGTAGATTGAATCAGTTAACACATTCTAGTTGATTACACATGGGCTTGGGGTGGATATGTCATCCAAGATCTTGTTGAAAGTATAGTTAATGGACCTATAAAGGGCAACAAGTTTTAACCCCCTGTGTTGCTGTTAATTGTGATGATGGTGTTTTGCTTAACAACTTCCAGGACCATTTTCCATAGGGACCCTAGAATCATCTGCACATGGTAAGCCAAACATTTTCATGTCAGCACTGATGAGCAGTATAAATACTTCATTATTTTATCCATATGTGTGATGTGGGTGTCAGGACTGTTGTGTGTATTGCTGTACTGTCTGCAATAGTGGCACCACTGTTAGTTTGTTAGTACATATCGGACTAGTGTGGGTATTAATTTATTTCCTGTCTTTGTTGTTTATTATGACAGGTGATCCTGGCAGTGGACATGTAGGACTCTTACCACCTGATGTCAGCGTATCAGAAGACTCTGATAATGATGGTGGCCAAACATAGACACAGTCAGGGGGTGCAGAGGTTAAATCTGACACTGAGGTTGACATTCAGCCATCCCCTGTAATTCCATTGGGCACAGCCTGTAGGCCAACACCAACCCAGACGAGTGAGACCTCACATATTGGATGGGTGGAGGGTGAGACACTTGATCAGGGTAGTGTGGTTACTGTGGCTTCAGTGCCTGTTGACTCTGGCCATAGCAGAAGTGTGGGTGAGGTACCATGCAGAAGAGTTGTTATGGGCACTCAGAGGAGGCCTGATGTCCATCCTCCTCCTGATCCAGGTGTGTTTTCCAGTGCCACTCGACATATGTTTAGGGCCATCATGGAGGTGCAGGCATGTTACAATAGGTCCTCTGGAGAAATGCTTAGGGTTGCAGATGTAGCAAATGCTGACATACACGACTACTTCCACCATGCTACTGTTTCAATGGATTGGATGAATGACATGTTGAAATGGGCCATGTCTGTGACGGAAAGTCTGCTGGGATGAGGGCAGCATCCACATGGGTATAGGTCAGACACATCATCTGATGTTAGCCAAAATCCCCATGCATGATCATGCTTCCATAGTGACACTACTTCCATTGTTCCATCAGTGGTTGGGGGCATCCACACCCAGACATGGCAGGCCATGGGGTCATGGTGCTGGGCATCCTAATGTTGAGAGCTCATCCAGCAGACATTCACGTTCAGGCAGCAGCTTCTTGTGGTTGGGTATGATAAGAATGAACTGCCACCTCTACCATGCATGGCTCATACCTGTCTGATATACTAAGATGTAGAGCTAGCACAGAGCTTGGCTGTGTTCTTGCAGACACTCTCACACCAGTTTCAACTGGAGGGCCCATACAGACACACACACAACAGTTACATGGTTCAGCCATAAGGCTTAAAGCTTATTCTGTCTCAGTGGCCATTTGTTGCTTTATCCAAATGTCTGTTTCTTTTTCTTACACTCACGCACTCACTTACCATTTGTGCCAGCCTAAACTTCCTGCCCCCCTTCCACAAACATACACACACACGCACACACAACACCCTATGTAAGTGATGATAACTGCCATATTCTTGTTTTCTATCTTTTGGATTCAGGGATACATTAGGTTTGTGTCTGATGCTTAGGGTGCATAACCAACTCAGTGCTTAGTATATCTGTGTTTGTGATGATGTTTTGCTAATTATACTTTTTACATATTTTGGTCTACAAAGTTAGATGATAAAATCAAAAGAGTTTTTGCATCAGTATTTTTAAGAATCTTCTGAGAGTTATGAAGTCTGAAATTGAAATTTGTCTAATTAATTTCTAACATCTGTCTTTAATGATTTGCCAGTACAAAAGTATGAGGCCAAACCGTGGACATTCGGTGTCCATCAGTACTTTTGAGATGTATGAATATGTGAATCTTTGATGTCTGAGGCCTTTTACATGATAGAGAACACATGTATTCACATAAGTCTGTGTTATCACATGCTGAAGTCATTGCTGCACAAATCACTGACCTTTTACTTACTTACATTAGCAAGTAACAACATGCAAGGATGACATTCATTTGTATTATTACACAATTTTGTTTTAACACTCCAGGTTTAGCAGTTACCTTGTAAATCCAGCAGCTGCCACAGTTTTAGTGCAGGCCAGAGTTTGTCTAATGCTAGGAGTACACAATCACTACATGGGCAAGTAAAGGTTGTGAGCGTTGACTGGCATCAATGTTACTGCATGTATGTGCATACGATTAAGATTTTAGCCCCTTAGGTGGTGAGTAAGTATGATATGCATTGTCTCTTAACCAATGCAAGGTCATGTTGAGCATGCCTACCATCTGTCTACATGCACAGCAGCTGCTGTTTGCCCCTCTGTCTCCTCACTTGCATACTGCTGTGGTGACCATGATATTGGTGGTGGGATATGTGCCCATCCCCCTTGTTGATCCTGCTGAAGCTGTGTTCTCAGGATGATGATGATGTGTAGCATGGCACATACTGTGAATATTTAAGTACACATAGTTTTACTGCAGTGCTTCCCCAGATGTATCTAGGCACTGGAACTGCGACTTCAGTAGCCCAAACACATGCTATATGATATTTCCAGTTTGAGATTGTGACCCCGTTATGGCAATTTTCAGTGGGTGAGTGTACATTTCTGATGGGTATCATCAGCCATGGTTCCAGTGCATAATCTACATCTCCCAGTGAATGACCCTGTGGGATATCACCCCTACTGAACATTTGATACAGTCGGGAGGTGTGCCAGATATGCGAGTTGTCGTAACTGCCTGGTTTGCCAGCGCACACATTCAGGATGATTCCCTCAGCATTACACATGACTTGGCAGTTAATAGAGTGGAAGCCCTTTCTACTTATGTACATCCTTCCCTTTTCCCTGGGTGGTGCCTTGATTTCTATATGTGCACAGTCAATGGCACTCAGTTATTTTGGGTAGTGTGCTACAGGGTAGAACTCCTGCATATTTGTGGCTCTATCCTCAAGAGTATGGGGAAATTATATGTAGTCACTGGCATGTTGTGTATAGCATTCAGGAATTGATGGAGGATCCTGGATGCAGATGCCTGTGACATCCTCAGTATGTCTCCCATTGGTCTCTGAACGGTACCTGTAGCTAAAATTCTAAGTGCTACATAAACCTTTGTCTCCACTGGTATTGGTTCCCCTTGGATCACCCTGTATCTGAGTTGAGGATGACAGAGGTTGCAGAGTTCCTGTAGTGTGTCTTTATCCACCCTGTAGCACTCTACATTTTCCACCTCATGCAGATTGTGATAAGTTATATGAGGACTCTTTTCCTTCTTGGCCATAGTCTATTAGAAGCAGCTGCAGTGGCATAGACTTCAAACTGTTGCACATACACATGAATTAAAGCAACAACAGTCCCTAACATTCTTTCTGTGTAGAGTCCTTTCCGTGGCTGTATTCAAATAGGTTTTGGAATTTCCAGGGAAAACCAGCAATGATTCAACACAGTTGCTTTATAGCTTGTTGAATAGCTCCTCCATCTTGGATTGGTTGATTAGCATAAAGTTCAGCTGCTAATGTTGTAATTAACATCCCACAGTGTTTACCATGGCTGCCCAGCTCTTTACACCATGTAGAGCCACTTGCCGAATACAAGCCAGTGCGCTGCCATGTGGTGTTTATTGGATCTTCCTGATTATTTAAGAAATAAATTGCTTACCGTTCTTAACTAATGTCTTTGTATAATGGCATTTCAGTCTTCTTCCACATTCTTCCTTGTTTACTGATGTAGTGGACATGCATATCAGCCTTGTGTTCCCATGCTTGCACAGTACATCTGTGTACTGCAGGAGAAGCAACAGAGGAAAAGAGAATCTCCTTTGCTGTATTTTTTAATCTTAAAAAGTCAGGATTGTATGTGGGACAGAGGAGAAATAGAAGGAAAATCAGGTATGTTTCTGTTTCTTTAGTTTTGTAGAACATACCTGATTTTTCCCATGTTTTGCTGTCCCACAGCATATGCCAGTAGAAAGTCTGGTCACTCAATGGTACTTTGCTGGGCTATTTTCTATTGGTATATGCACAATTTAAAATGGGTATGCTGGTTGGGCTGTTGAATCAACATGCTCATTTTTGAATAGCAATAAGCAGTCATTATATAATGTAGTATAGCACATGGGTACTGCAAATACAGTATCCCATAAATCAAGTCTCCTTTGATGTTCTATTGAAAGTGTGGGAAGGTCTCCCTTTTTAAAAATTTCTCCCAACTTACCCTCCCAACCTTCAAACAAGGGACCATCTAAATAACGCTGGTCATAATTCCAGGTTCACCAGTCACCATCTTGTGCTAACTGTGTGCCTTAATACATGCTGTAGACATGTCCTGCCTACAAAGTTTAATCCCAGATGCATGGATACTAGCCTGTTACCCTCAGATCAAGATCTCATGGTGGCCCTCTCTGGATACAGTTGTGCCTTATTCATCTTCACTATATCAGAGAATTTCAGCAACATTTTATAAGCCTACATGGCTTTCACATCCCTGAATTTGCTACCCATACAATGCTTTCAGGCCTCAGCTACATCACTCTAAAAATACCCAATCTTTATATCCATGTAGACCATCACCGTGACTTTAGCACACAGCTGCAATTTCTGGCTTGGAAGATTCCTACCAGACCACCAGAAAAGACCATCGCAAGGGTTACCCAACATGAAATGGGCAACACTGTTAAGAATTTAGTCTACAAACTTATGTCCTTAAATATTAGCTGAATCATGTACCCTGCCTTCTTGGGCCCAGTATTTTATTTTATTTATTTATTTTATTTAACATTTGTTTACCAGAATGGTCCAACTGGACAACTAGTGTCCATTTTGAGCAGAGTCCTGGGGGGGAAAGCCCCAGAAAAAATTACAGAATATAAACAATATATGTAACAATAACACAGGTTACAAATGTAAAAGGTTAACACAGTAAAATAGAGGAATTATTTACAAAAATAAGTGTACTACTCTATAGTCAAGTAGTGTTATAGTATACTATAAGCATGCAAACAATATTACAATATGTACAAAGAGAGAGGGAGAAATACAGTAGATTGTTTGAGTGGACTCTCCATAAGCAGAATGGGAGAACAGAGAGGTCCTCCTGCAAATGCCCTCCATTAGCAGATTGGGAGTTCAGGGAGGTCCTTTGCAGGTACATAAATGATTGGTGTGTAGGTATGATTTTAATTGGGTTTTGAAGGGGGTTATACATGTTTGAAATTTGAGGTCAGGAGGCAGGATATTCCAGTTTTTTGCAACTTCCTTGGTGAAGAGGGAGTTGCCCGAGCTATTTATACATTGGACACTTTCTAGGAGGGCTTTATTGGTAGATTGTAATTGTCTATTAGGGTTGTAGAAGGTTATGAGTCCAGACAGAGCAGTTTTTTTTTCAGGATAGTATAGTATTTGGTGTGCCAGGTTATGTTGGTGGTGGTGTAGTAAATTTGGGAATTCTAACCAGTGTAGTTTGTTCAGGGATTGGCAGTGGTGGGACCATGAATGAGTGTTGGCAGTGAATCTGGCAATTTTGTTATAGCATGTGGAGAGTTTGTTAAGGTCAGTTTTATTTAGGTTTGTTAGTACTGGATATGCATATAGGATAGTTGCTAGGAGGTGGGTTCTGGTTATGGTGATTCTAGGTTCTGAAGTTAGGTATCGTTTACAGTGATATAGGGTGCCTAGCTTTTTGTGGACTTTGGCGACAGTGAGGGATATGTGTTTGTTGTACTTTAGTTGTTGGTCAGTGGTGAATCCAAGTATTATCACAGAGCGTCATGAGGAGTCAGTGGGGCTCTAATTTGTGAGTCTACTGTATTCATACCCAAGAACCTGGACATTAAGTTGTTGATCCTGCATATAGAGATTTGGCACTGTAAATGGTGCTCATTAATTAAGGTGTTTTAGCCTCCAGACATCGATTGGAGACAGTTGGGAGTAGGCATCCTTGAGTACCCTCATTGCTTTAACATGCCCTTCCTGGCTAGGAACAGACCAGTCTCAGATGGAATCCATCACTGCATTTAACATTACCATCTAAAATAACAGAGCAAGATAAATTCAAGACTTCTACCCTGATCGCAAAAGTTAGCACTAAAAAGGAGATTGAACATTAAGCCATTTGTTCAGAACCCCAAAGATCATTACTTTTAAGGGCTTGTTACAATCAGCTACAATCTTTATTACAGAATGTTTTGTGTAGTGACCATACTAACAACTCATACCTATAAGGACCTCCATTTACATGCAAGCATTTAAACTATAAATGAGGCCCCAATTGACACAGATTTTAACAGCCTTGCATGCCTTTTAGCTTTACATTCCTGACACATGATTACAACTACTCTTAAGACGTCTTAAACCATTTATAAAATATTTTTGTTTTAGCAGGTGATGTAACATCCTATGCTTTAATGGAATAAAATAGCATCATAACTGTGAGCAAACAGAAACACACACTATGAAACACTCAGAACTTTTAATTTATTTAACATTTTGTTTTTTGAGATAGAGCACTTGGCCAATTGTAGGCTCAGCCTGGATTACATTCATAATAGTAGCAGAAAATGTAACAATTACAACAAACAATGGAAAACAAAGGCAATGCAAACTACTCTCAAAAAAGAAAGATATTTTGAACAAACTTTATGCCATGTTATTGTGTACATTTTACAAGAAGAAAAGTGAAATCAGAGGAGTAGTAAGAAAAGTGTAAAAAACAATTTTTGGGTTGAAATTTTAGGGGGTAATACAAGGTGTTTAGAGGACTTAGTAAGATATAAGTAATGATAAGGGCATGGGGTCCAAGGAGAGAAGGCATGAGAAAGATAAATTTTGCAAAAAGAGAGATGAGCTGTGTACATATTTACAGGAAGCTGAAACAGAGAGGTAATCAGTAGAATAGCAATGTGAATGGAGTGATGTGAGGAAATTAACCTAGTGTAATATAAAATATAAAAAAAAAGATACAAATGCCTTTTACAAATATTCTGAAACCTGCAATAATATGGACATAAAGTTTTTTGGATTGGAACAGGTGGTTATGGACCCCCAGGGTGGTAGGTGGGAATCCAGATTGGAGTACAAGGAGTTGCTTTGGCAACTAAGATTAGATGCTGGGAGAGCCCCGGGACTCAATGACAATATCAATATTGGCAGTGTTCTAAAATTAAGGGCTGCTAGATTATAAATTGTAAATACTTCCATTGTTTTTATTTATATATTATAAATACAGTATTTATATATTTACATGTATTGAATTTGCACAGTGGTTGATACGAGTATGAATAAATTTGCATTAATGCATTTATTTTGTTTTTTAAAACAAACAAATGTTACAAATGTTTTTCTTGTACTATTTTAAAAAAGGGGACGTATGTATTTAATTAATTGGTGGGAAAGAGTTGTCACATGTTGCAATTATGTTATTTAAGTTGATTGAACACAATGCTAAGGGTTCTGATGAAGCCTGGTATTTGGACTGGGTGAAAGCGCTTAACTTTACTGTGTTCACATTGTGTTTTAGACTTGAGGTGAAGCCTTTATTAAACCAATTTTTACTAGTACTTTTGGCTGGAGATCGTTTGTGGATCTGTATCATGTGGGCCGGTGTTCTTTTTCTTAATATAAAATATAAACTTAATCTTAAAAAAAATCCAACAGTACACAGCTAACATTCAGTGTTTTAATTTGAACCACTAATAATCAGCTCTATGGGTTTCAGTGAATGTCACCTTTTATTGCTGAGGTCCAAATTCCCCTCTATAGTGGTATGCATATCTCTGCATACCATTACAGTCATGATTATCTGTCCCCTCCGTGTTATGAGTTACATTACACTCATATGCCACACTCTCATCCACACTTAATTCATGCAGGGACTGGAATCTTTTTTCAAGCAGTAAAGCCCCCAGACAACAGCTGCTTCACTCAGGTCTTCCTTTTCATGGGGATGTGTCAAAATCTGCATTCCCTATTGAGTCTGATGAAAGAGAACTTGCCAGATGTGCCACGTTTTCCTTTAAAGGCACAGCAACACATTTTCCATGGACAGTGATATTTTTAGAAAGCTCAGTCATCATAGTTGGCTCTGCCTTCCTGAGACTTGATTCTTGTTGCCCCTTCAAAGAGTCACGAACCAAAAACCCCTGAGCTGTTATTCCTGAAGAAATTTTAGGGTTGAATCAGAATCCAAGAAAGATTTGATTTAATGCTTCCATCTCATATGTATCGTAGTAAGGTACTTTAAACACAATGAAATCAAATTTTAGTAGCATTTAGTAGAAATGGAGGCAAATCCCACCTAACTTTCTAGGTATCTATGAAAAAGTCTTAATACAATTTGACTTGGCAGTGATAAAGTAAAACATGTTTTCCTCCTCTTTAGCTGCCTGCAGGAGTTTCAGTTTGCCTGTTCATTCAACAGCCTGAAAATAATTGCCTGTGCCTATGCGTGTACCCTCTTGAAGATCTTAAAGCTTGGTGGAGACAGCTCTATAATTATTAGGCTGGATGGAGGAAGGTTCACGATATCTAAAAAATGCAAATATTGTCTTTTTCTGAACCCTCCTTCAAGCCCGCCAGCCATAGATTATCCCTGCATGTGTAATTTTCCAGATAATTAACTTTCTGGGCAGCTTGCTCAACAACGTGTCATGTTCTAAGAGCAAGGCTGCACATTCCTACACTTTAGCTTACCAAACATTTACCACAGTCTCTAAGAAGGCTGTCTTAGAGGCACACCTCCAATGCCAATTTAAGTTCCATATTGTCCCTTTTTATAATTATGGTGTCATTGAAAATCTGTGCAGCCAGCCCATTGAGCTTATGAGTATTGTCCCTGCGAACAAGCTCCCTAGGTATATTTGCTAATTCCATCTCAGTCATCTTAGAGCAGCCATAACCATGGACTAGTGACCATGCAGACCCACTCTGCAGTTAAATCAGATGTAAGCCATTAAAAGGGAAGACAGTCTTTCAAACAAGTGGAATGTTTAAGCATTAAAACAGAAAAACACAACAGAGTCATGGAGAAAAGCTGATGTAGCATGGTTGCTAGTTCCTCTCCCCATAAAGTTCATCTTTTTGCCAATTTTGGACCACATTCAGCATGCTGATATGTACTGCATATTTGCTAATATACTATTGCTGTGTACTGTTATAGCCCAGTCACTACGTATATAGCCTACTACCTCCAGTTCTTCCAAAATGTTCTATTATGTATTACATTGCACACTACCTTGTCAGCCATTTTTCTTTGCTGTGTTAGTATTCACTAAGTACTGGGCAGTGCAGTGGTGCAGCGGTTAATGCTGTCGCCTCACAGCAAGAGGTTTTCCAGTTCGATTCTCGGCTGGGGTGCCTTCTGTGTGGAGTTTGCATGTTCTCCCTGCATTCGCGTGGGTTTCCTCTGGGTACTCTGGTTTCCTCCCACATTCTAAAAACATGCTTCTGGAGCATTTCTCCCCGGGCATCTGCTGAAAACAGGATCTGTGGAACCTAGTCGGGCTTTCCCTGTCAACAAATGTTAAATAAATAAATAAAATAAATAAATAAATATTCATACTAGTTTTTTTTTTTTTCCAAAACTGAGTTTTATGTTGTTTTTTTTAATGACTTGACATTCCCTGAGTTTGCTGTGTCAATGCTCTTTATGTGTATAAAACAGTGTGTTTCTAGACAATGGCTAAAATAAGCATATTTTCATTAGTCCACTACCCTGGTTAACTTAATAAATTAAATTAAATTAAAAAAATATATATATATGTATATGTATATATATCTATATATGTCTATATACACATAAATATATATATATATATATATATATATATATAAGTCAGACAAAGACTTCCAGGTCCGGTATTAAGTGGAATATTCTCAAAATTTTGATTAAATGTTGATGAACCTCATGTTAGATATTTATTCCACCTTCTCAGATGAAAGCTACGTCATACAATGTAATTCTTAAGAAATACGATACTTTCCATATAATGGCTGTGAAAAATGAATGCTTTTTCTCTTTTGTGCAGACATGTATGTATATAACTGCTCAGTAACTGTATGCTCATGGTAGTGCTGTATTTCTGGCAAAGCAATTGACAGTCAAACAATAATTACTGAATTAAAGTGGTTAAAAGGTATGGAATGATAATATCTGTCCCTGAAAAAAAAATCAGTCCATTTTGTTAATAAAATGCCATGGTCCATGAGGAGGAAGGCAAATGATGTAATATTACTAGTTACCATACATCTTTTATTATTACAATGCCTATAAATAAACTGGGGCTTCTCAAAGATAACCACACCCAGCTTTGTTAATGCTGATAAAAACAGCCATTATATTTAAGTACTATTGCTAATTATATGGTTATCTGCTGGTTGTGTTTGGCTACCTCTTATTTATTTTTGTAAATTATTTTTCCAAAAATCTTTATTGATTTTCCATCATATGAAAACAAAGAATAATCCTACTTCTTCCAAAATCCAGAACTTCTAACCAGGTCATCTCTTATTTTCAGCTAAGCTGTTGTTAAATATGAGGCATGGCTTAAATTAAGCAAATGATCGGACATTTTTCCAAAGCATATATCATTTTAATGTAACAATGGTGTACATTGTAGAACTGGAAATGAGACAGAGCAAAGGATTTTGACCATGCAATAAGTGGTATTGTGAAGTTTGAGTGATGGCATGTAACAACTTTGCTATCAGGATCCACTATGAAGTCTGAATATAACTCAAAACATTATGACTGTAGGCCAGGCTAGATCCAGTACAAGAGTTCCTAAGTCCAGTGCTAGCTAGGGGATCCCATAAACATAAAAAAAAGTTCCCTTCACATATCTTGACTCTAATTTTTGCCTTATTGTAATCCTGGGTCCTGCCCACTTTTTTGTGTGACAGTTTCAGTTTCTTTTCTTTCTTTGCCTCAAATATAGAGCCAATGAAAGCGAGAAACTTCCTGAAGCTTGACATAGACCAGTGGTGGACTAGCAGTATCAGTCTTAAAAATAATTGGTACCAATCAGTTCTGAAGACATAGCTATGTGGATGTGGTAAGTTACTTGTGTGGCAGTCAGTTTATGTGTGTGTCTGCACATGGGATCAGGCAGAGAGCAAAACTCTGATTCTGAGCATCTCTGAGTTTGCAGTGCCACAGAACATGTCTGATTTTGTCTCATATAGAATTTTTAATTTTCTGATAAATCAATGAGGATTAAAGGTCATCAGTAATGCCAGTTTTAAGTATCATAATTATTTAGAAAATGCATGTTGATATAACACTTGTTCTGTTAACTTTTTAACTTTTCTACCTTTCATCTGCTCCTGACTTTGCATAATGTCTGTGGTTTTGTCTCATATTTTTGCCATTGCTATTAAAATGTCTGATTTTTCTGGTAAATCAGTGAGGATTATAATTAGATCATTTGATCTGCATAGTTTTTGGCTCTGAAAATGCATGTTGATGCAATGGCTGTTCTATTAACTTCATATGTAAATATGAATTGTCTGATAGTTAGCATAGTGAGTTAAGGCTCTGAGTTATTAACAAATTGCATCCTGTAGTGAAATACACAGTATTTGATTCCTTCCACCTCCATTTCCATACCATGTGACTTAGAGCAAATCATTTAATTAGACATTGGTCCTGAGTTGCCCCTAAAAAGGGGCACTTTGCCCAGTTGATTTCTCTACATAAAAATATTTCTGGCAAAGGCAATAATGCCCTTCTAGCCTGATAATATACCAAAACAGTCATTCCCATAATAAGCATCCACATTTTTAAAAATATCTAAACTAGTGCTTGTTTTAATATAATTTGGTAGTCTATGCCATGCATAAGCTACTATCTCACAGAATCATTTAGTAAATATATCATTCCTATATAATATCCCATTCCTATACAATCTTCTGTATAGGTTGTCCGATGATTCTCTACTACTCTCTGATAACCCCAAACATTCATAGACGTAGTTGTCTCTAAGTACATTATATACTGGAATAAGGTCTCCTTTTAAATATCTATATGAGACATATACAATTTCAAATATTTTAATCCTCCATAATAACTTAAATTTTCACATCCATGGATGCTCTTGATATGTTTCCACCGTATTCTCTCTTATTTACTCATGCTTGTTTTCTTTTAAGGTTCCCATATTGTTATTCCATACTCTAATGTGGGTCTAATGTAACTTGCAGGCAATGATTTTATCATTTCTAATTTCCTAAACTTTACCCATCTTTTTATACAGCCCTCAGTTTTATAACTACTAGTAACCAATTGGTTAATATGATTAGAAAAACTCAAAGCTGGATCTACTCATATACATTAAATTAATCTACAGTTTCAGTTTCTGTGTGCTGTATTAAATATCCACCCTTCAATTTATGTCTCAGAAATTCCATATGCTTAGTTTATGATGTACTTGTCAGCATACTATTGTCTTGTGCCCAAATGGTCAGTTAGTCAAGTTTTTCTGCAGACATGCCCTATCGGTAACAGATGCAGTCAGTTTACTCATTTTTAAGTAATCTGCATACAGACTGTAGAACACCTCAGATGAAAAAGATATATCTGAAAGGGGTCCGTATCAGTTGATCAAGTATCCAGAAACTCGAACTCCTTATGGTCAAGACCAAAGATCGAGTTTTTGAAAACTCAAAGCTTTTGAATGGAGATTGCAGTATAGCGTGGATCTGGAAATTTACATTTTTCCTCACTGTAGTGGTATCTCAGAGTTGGTATATACAATTTGCAGGGGTTGTTAGGGTGTGGGGGTGCAGGGGAGCTTGCCCCCTGCAAAAATGTAAAAAGGTAGATTTTTGTGTTTTTTTTTTATCTTTGAGTTTGTAAAAACTCGATCATATGGTCTCTTTGATATTTTTTTTGGAGATTCTGAAAAGTTGGTCATCTGACATAGACCTTCTGAAAACTATAACCTAAATAAGTATGGCCCTAGAACAAACACCTGTGGGACACCTGAGAGACAGCCTAACTGTAACCTGGAATTTCAGCTGTTCAATTGCTGTATCATATATGCCTATTTGTAAACCATGCCATGCACTCACCTTTTTATAACAGTAAAAATCAGAGGTAAAACAAAAAATCCATATAAATCTCTTAGACAGCAGTTGCACAATACATAAACATGCACAGGATGGTTTCAAATAAGCTCTGGAGTGTCTGTTTGTGGTCTGTATGAATCTAAAGCTGTCTAGGCCCCTTGGGATGGCTATACTTTCCCTGTCAAAAATGTATCCAATTCTTTCAAAAATAGTGAAAATCAGAGGTAAAAATATAAATCAAAATAAATCCTCCTGTCTACATTAAATCCTGTTCTTCCAACAGACAGTGAAAATCAGAATTAAAAAAATAACATATAATTAAAAATAAATCTTCTGTTACAATATCTATCCCTTTCATCCAACAAACAGTGAAAATCAAACTTAAGGCAAACAATGTAAAACTAAATAAATCTTTTCTTACCAAGCAATTGCACAGTAAATCCCAAACCAAACACTGGAAAGCTTCAGATAAGCTTTTCTGGTTAACACTTAGATAAAATAAATAAAAAAAATAATAGATTTTAAAATGTTTCCCATTTTGGGCCTTTCACTCTCTGTTATGGCTGTACCAGAATTCTTGAACAAAGAAGATGAGAGGTATTTGGGCTGTTCCTTGTAAATCAATTCAAATTATTGTTGATTGCAGTCAATAAATAATGACTGGCCTATGAGTTTCAGACTTTGTATCCTTCATAAAATGCTTGCCAAAAGAAATACTTGTTCAAGCAACTTTCTAAGTATACGAGATAAATATTTAATATACATTCCTGATTTTGGGTCTTTGTCTCTGATTATTGAGTTAAAACCTAGGAAGGGCATGGAGGGTGCAATGGGGTCTATTGTGTGGTTTTCACATCAGGGAGCAGAGATAAATTTCTAGATCAATTATTTCTTTGTATGTTCAATCATTTGATCACAAGCAAACATCTGAGGTTTACACAGTCATACAAATGACTATAGTTGATGGTTGCATTTGTGTATGCACGTTAATATATATATAAATGACTGGTTCCTGCATCCTGGAGTAGTTATGATGTAAAGTAAAAGAACAGATTGTAGTAAAGATGAACATCATTATATAAGCCATGTTCTTTAGTTATGAGCATTGGTTTCCTTGTTTTGTTGACTGTGTGTTTATTATTTATTTGTGAATAAATTGGACAATATGAAGTCTACAAATTAAATTTTAATATTTTTAACTTTGAATACTTTTTTAATTTAGCATTTTTTCAGGCACTTAAGTGTAGAATGTACTGTATTAGGCTATTAGTGCAGATGAGTAAGGCAACAAACATGTTTCTGTAGACCAGAGTTTGATTCCCTCATCTTTCATTTGTCTACCTATTCACTTAACCGGATAGTGCATCTTGTCTGTTCCCAAGAAAGGACACGTGCATCCAGTGGGCTTTTTGAGGCTGTTAGCAAAAGCAATATGCATAGTCATTGAATTCCTGCACTCTTCACATAGCCACTAACTAGTACTTCAGTATATGCTATTTGATTATGATTCTCAGTACATTTCTTGTCATTTAATGGATTACCAGATGCACTTTCCACAGATGTGAGTTTCAAGGGAAGAAATGTTTTACTGCTAATCATGCCAAGTCTGTTTTCAGTGTGAGAGTTTTTGTTTAGCAAATTGCTGTTAGTTTTTGTAGTAAAATTTCAAATAAAAGTTTTAAATAAAATCTAAATCTCTGTGATCATTGTAAAATGAAGAAGAAAATAGTGTGCACACTGATAGGTCTGAAGAGTGTTTTATAGTAATTGTGGAGAGACAGCCAAGTAAAGTGGTATATTGGCATGGCTTGGGAAGGCTACTATATTATTCCCGCCTAGGGCCCCATTTGACCATGATTCGACTATGACTGTAGGAACATGTCACTGTTTTGTGGGGTAATGCATCCATTCTGAAACACACAGAAAGTTTTTTATTGTAATAACAATGTGTATAATATAAAGGATTATGATTGGGCTTTTGATCATAATCAGCTTGTTAAGTGTTTGAGAGATGGTTGTCAAGGAATTCAACTATAGAGATAAAGCAAAAACGGAAACTCCAAACTACAGAAGCAAAACCAACTGAACTGTTAAAGGTGAAAAAGAAACTCAATGAGAGCCGGCAAGTTCACAAAATCCTTTGTTTAATAATAGAGATAAAGCAACTTTGTCGTGATGATTGCAAATTGCAAAATGTCAGTCTTAATGGATTGTTCTGACTATCTAAGCTTTAATAAGTGCATCTTATAACAGTTGTCAGGCATGTGAAAATAGTTGGATTTCAGCGAGCTGTACTTCCCCGCAGTGTCATTCTTAATAGAAGTGAGCAGATCACATGTGACTCTTTCCATTTTCTCCGACAAGCTGTGACTCAGCAATGCACATTGACAGCAGCCTCTGCCTCCTAAAGATAGATTATTTAAAGGATCAATTTTTTTTAAATATCCAGTACTTTCTAAGGACACTTGATTGAACAAAGAGATAGATAGTTAAGGTGTGTGTGTGTGTGTGTGTGTGTGTGGGGGGGGGGGGTAGAATTTGATTCAGTTAGACCTTACAAATCACTAGGCAAAATTATTGTGAAAATACAGGCCTACCTGTCTTTCACTGGTACTTCCAAGAACCATTAGAGAAAATCAAAGGAAGTTCTCCTGCATCCAAAACACCTGTTTTTTGGAATGGGATGTGGTGGCATCAGAAAAAGTGTTGTGGTTTGCTCAAAAGAGGGCTGCATAATTTCAAAAGGTACTACTAAGTGGAAGGTGGTGGATGGAGCGAATGGGGGTCAATGGAGGGAATGGCGGTTATGATAGTTATATGTGGTTTAATATTTCATTGTTTCTAGGTTGTGTAAAAATATGCCTGCCAATATTTGTCTGAAATGTTTCTGTCTGGCAGTTGTTTAAGACATTAATGCTCAGTTATTTGCGCTGTTGTATAAAGAAGTTTACTAATATTTCAAAGTTTGATACAGTGCACTTTTAGGAATGTTTAAGCCTACAAACGGTTATATTTAGCAAATAAATTCTATATAAAAAGAAGACTAGATAAGGCCTTCAAATTAAGGCATCAGCTATATTTACAGGTCTCCAGTAACTCAAAATAAGATGCTTTAATCAAAAGCACTACACTCAAGAAAAATGTCCCCAGATTCTAACTGCACACTTACTCAACCTGGTGGATTTTTTGAAAAGGTCACTAAAGCAATGGATGAAGGCAAAACAGTACACACCTCATACCCTGACCTGGCCAAATCTTTTGATGTAGTTCCCAGCTCAGGGATAGTAGAAAATCTAAATAAACTGGGAATGAACCCCTGTGTCACCCACTGGATTTCCAACTGGCTCACAGAAAGGATGCAGATAATCAAACTAGGGAAAGTTGCCTCCACAAAGAGATTAATCACTAGTGGAATCCCCCAGGGTTCCATACTGGGACTTCTCCTATTTGGCATCTACCTTTTAAAATAAAAAAAAATAAGAACGGTATTTGGCTGACTAAATTTGCAGGTGATTGCTAGCTAGGAGCAGTCATTGAACCTCCAAATGACTTAGCCATCATGCAGGAAGTTTTGTCTCAAATAAATAACCAGTGCCAAAATCATGATCTGAAACTAAATGCCAAAAATGGATTAGTGTATCATTTGGGAACTCATTTACCCCAGCTGACCAAGTTGTTTGGGATTTGGGAACGTATGTGGATGGCATCCTAACTTTTGACTAACATGTGCCTATTCTTGTAAGAAAGACCTTCTATTATTGCACAGCTTATAAACAAAGAGATTGTATCTAGATCTAGGGATGTCATCATCTCCCTTTACCCAGTCCTCATTAGGCCAGTCATTGAATATACTGCCTTCTTTGGCACATATCTGTCCAGACATATGCAACAACTGGAACACCCACAGCAATATAGGATATAAGGCCTAAACAACATTTCCTACATAGACTGACATTAAAGCCCTGTCAGTATACTCTGTAGCCTATAAACTGCTAAGAGATGATCTGTGCCTGGCATGCAGTGCATCCTCCAACCCATTACTGAAGGATTTACTGCCCATCAGCAAGTCAAATGGCATCAGAAATACTTGGTCTAGAGATTTAAACTTCTTCTGCAACATCAACGGTTTGGACAGAGAGGTTCAAACTTCAAACTTCCCTGCTCTTCAAGCACCTCTGCTAGGCACTTGAAACTCTTGCCCTAATTTACTATTTTCTCTTTTGCTTCAATGTTCAGTTTATTTTGATTTTTCCCAGTTGCTGCCAGGGAAATGTCTTGCCTGTACTCAGTTTCATTCCAACATGCCTTTGGTTTTGCATTCTAGCCCCCTATCATTTGCTGAAATTCCTGTTCTGAGTCTGCTTGTAGTGTCATACTGTGTGCATACAGCAGATTTTTTCATCTTTCCCCTCTGACTTGTTTGCTAATGCAGTCCATCACCAGTATGAAAGTGGACTCAGAGCTGAACTCTAATGCACAAATCCTGCTGAGAACTCACCTGTGAAACTGAACATTGTTTGAACTTATGTCATTTGGCCCTTGTACATAGCCTGCACTAATCAATATCCCTGGGATTTCAAACCATCACAAGGCTACCCAAACTAGTTTTCTTTGGACCTTGTTTCCAATTGTAGGAATGCTTAGTTGAACTCTTTTCTCGTCTCCAGCTCCTTCTCCAATACCTGTCTTACTGCAAACATTGGGTAAGTTGTGCTGCATCCTGATCTGAATCCGAACTACTCACATCCAATCCTATTTTCTACTACTTCGAATATTGATTGATCAATTAACATCTTCAGCACTTTCATGCTGTTTGATAGGAGATAGATACCACAGAACAGCCCACAGTTGAGAATGTCCACCTTATTTACATACACTGGAACTAGAATGCTTATTTTCCATTGATCTAGGATATGTCTTTCTCTCCATACCGTGCTGAGTGCCCTTAGGAGCCATTTCTCTTTTACCTCACCCAACATCTTGATCTTATCTGCTGTGACCTCATCTATGCCTTCTGCTTTCCCTGACTTCATTTTCCTTAGTGCCTTTCTTATTTCTTCTAAGGTGAGTTCTCCTTCCTCTTTCATTCTATGTGGTGTGGAAGGCATAAAACTTCTGTGGAGATTTCTTCATTCAGAAGCTTCTAGCTGCCATTCATGTCCACTAGACTGCTCAGCAGTCTGATGATTATCTTCTTTATCTGTATGTATTTGCCTCAAAACCTGATAGAGTTTTGTTGTGTTACCTGCAGAGTCACTTACAAGAAGCTGGTAAAGTTTTTCTAACACCTTGTTCTTTGCCATTAAAACTGATCTCTTAGCCTCTTTGTTATCCAGTCCTAATACTTTCTTAGCGTGGTTAATCTTTTCTGTCTTCAGCTTCTTTCAGCATTCTACCACCAACTTTGCTTACGTCCCTTACTTTCATACCTGACTTGGCTGTATATCCATTATATAGTTTCCACACATGCTGTCATTCTTCTTTGACTCACTCTATTTCAGTTTTTCATAAGGTACTAAAGCCTATTTTATTTGAACTCTTATGATTTCTTCCAGTTGACTGTAGATATTTCTGTGACCACTGCTTGTGGGGGCCTTACAGTCTCACTGGGGATAACTTTGTCCATGCTCATTCTTCACCAGTGCCCTTTTATAATGAGAACAAAATGCCCTTTCATAATGAGACCAAGTCTACCTGAGTTGCATGTTGACCACTTTTGCATGTC
Source organism: Protopterus annectens (assembly GCF_019279795.1). Classification (NCBI taxonomy): domain Eukaryota; kingdom Metazoa; phylum Chordata; order Ceratodontiformes; family Protopteridae; genus Protopterus; species Protopterus annectens. The sequence goes on from NC_056749.1 coordinate 547,301,434, forward strand.
ATCTTGTGACTTTATGCCTAAGTTAACCATATGTTACCAACCATCAGGCCATTTTCCAAGCAGAAGTCTAGAATGGCCTCTCCTTTATTTCTTTGGCCCAACCATGTGATAATTATATCCTGTTCTGTCTGTTCTCATAAGGAATTCAGGTCCCCCATGTTTAACACTAACTAATTTTGTCCCTGCATGGCTAGTAGGTCATGCAACTGCTGCCTGAATACACTCTTTTCCTCACTATCACAACCCTACTGAGAGGCATAGGCTGAGATTATGAACACTATCCTATCTTTACGCTGCAGTCTGATTCTCAAGCATCTTTCACTAATTCTGATGATTTCTATTTCTGTTTTTGAGGACTCTTCCTTACCACAATTCCCAAACCATTTCTAAACTGACCACCCTTATTTAGTAGAGTCTGGATCCCAAGTCAACTGACATTCCTACTTTGACTTTTCACCTTGTGTCATGGATGAACAGTATGTCCAGTCTCCTCCTTACCATCACACCTTCCACTTCCAAGCTGAGTCCTGCAATCCCTAATATTTGGCAATGTGATTGGTTTTATATACAGCTTTCCATCAACAGAACTATCCCATGTAAACCAGGCTGGACAACTGGACATTGACCGATCAGAAACATATTGAACACTGGATGCTGGGCTTTATGGCAGGCATACATTGGCCAATATGGGTACATGCACCCCTCCTATCATTAGCATGGGTCCCCATTATAGGTCAGAGCAGCCCAGATCCTTAACTCATTTAGTATCAGCAAATACACATATCCATTTTTAGTGACATTAGTCAACAAGACCAAATCATCCAGAGCAAATTTTTACACTGCCAAGAGGCTAGCCTGGACAGAATGTGGAGTCTGTGACATTTGTTGTCCTGTTTAATAGATACTGCTTACCGCAGCTGATGCTTAAAATGCTTGCTGTACACAGCCCTCCCCACAATAGGCACCATCTAGAGTCTGTGCTGCTGCCCATGACTCCATTCAGTTTTGGGTGTACTCTGTTGGCATACCCCTCAAGTTCAACTGGAAAGCTTGGGTTTGAACACAGTACATTCCATCCTTGAGGTGGAAATGCATGTCATGTGTTGAGATTTGAGAGGAACTCTATACAAACATAGAGAGAACATACAAACTCTAAAAGAGAAACAGGAACACCTGCAGGCAATGGTCAAACAAAACCACAGCAGAGTATAATGCAAAAATATTAGATCCAGCATAATAAAAACAAACTAAAGTAGAAATAAAACAAGAATTTTAATAAAACGGTAAGAATACAATTTGTGTTTTATTTCTACTTTAGTTTGTTTTTATTACACTGCTTTTTGCTGCTCATTGCTGTGGTGGTCGAAGTCTTCTTTTTGTAACTTACAAATTCTACGCAGATAGTGACTGCAGGTCAGAGTTGAACTCTGTGCATTGTGTCTGTGAGTCAAAGACCATAGTCATTATGACAGCAGTTCCCCATCTTCATCTCATCCTTATACTCAAAATGTTTTACTCATCTTTAAGGTCACCCCCTCCTATTTTGTATAATTTATTTCTCAATTTTCAGAGTTAGCGCTCTGTTCCATGTATTGATATATACAATGCTGCTTATGTTTCATGGATACCCTCCCCCGCCTCCTTATACATACATACATACATGCAAATATTTCAAGCACAGGCATTAATGTCCTTCTAGTCTGTCAATATACCAAAACGCTTGTTCTCATAATAATTGTCCAGGCTGTTCTTAAAAATATCTAAACTAGTACTTGCTTTAATGTAATTTGATAGTCTGTTCCATCCATCAGCTGCTTTCTCAGAGTACACTTCTCATTCCTATAAAATATTTTCTTAATTGCTTCAAACTTTTGGGTTTTTAATACCATGATGGCAGTGGGCCCCAGTCCTAAGTCCAAGAAATTAGTATTGTTTCAATCTTTGATGTCAGCCAGAAATGCTCTTCGCAGCACCCGTAATCTGCCCAGTAATTACTTCGTATGGGGAGTTATGTGTATTGGTATTGTACATTCTTTTTTATAAGACCTGTTGCTCCTACTACTATTAGAACTGTCTGGGTGTCTTTCTTCCACATTGCTCTTGTTTCTGCCTGCAAATCCTGATATTTGTTGACTTTGTGTCTCTCTGTACCAAGACACTGTAGTCACTGGGTATGGTGATTTCAATGATCAATGCTACATTTGTCTTCTTTTCATGGACCACTGTATCTGGTTTTCCAGCATCCATCTTTTGAACTGTTGGTAATGGGTGATCCCATGTGATGTTGATTTCATCATTTTCTATGATGCTTTGTGGCTCATGTTTCCAGTGTTTTTCAGCCACTTCAGTACCATAATATTTGCACAATTCCCCAGTGCAACAGTCTTACCACATTATTATGCCTTTCAGTATACAGTCCTTCTGCCACTAGTATGTCATATCCAGCAACAAGGTGTGCAACTGTTTCCAGTTCTGTTTTACAAAACCTGCATTTATCTGTTTCTCCCACATGTTCAATGGACTTTGTAAACCAACATGTACATAGCCCATAATCTTGGACCGCCAATATTAACCTTTCAGCTTTTGGTTTCAATTCGCTTCTCTTTAACCATTCCTGTGTTTGATTCTGATCAACATGAGGTTCTTCCAGACGTTTTCTATACTTGCAACTATATTTATGCATTTTCCAAATTTCTTGCCTTCTCATCTGGTCTTTCACCTTATATTCTTTCTTTTGTTTTTTGGCACAAACAATTGCTGCCTGATTTTTATCTACTTCTGGTTTGATTTCCATTTCTGCTTGACGCCAATATGCTTCTGCTAGACTAAGCAGGAAAGTCATCTTAGATTTATTCTCCTCATGTTTCAAAACTTTCACTGCATTTTGGTCTTGTGAGGTCAACAGATATGTGTGCAGTCCCATGATTGCAGATCTATACATGTAATCAATTTCAAGGAGGCCCATGCCTCCTTTAGAACTGGGAATATATAATCTTGGTATGCACTGAGTTTTATAAATCATTTGGTGAGCATGATGCATCCTTCTTGTTTTCCTAACTAATCTACCCAACACATTTTGGGCCAGTCAATCACTCCAAAACTAAGTTAGGACAGGAAGAGCAAATCGATTTATAGCTTGGATTTTGTTCCTAGATGTCAGCGCTGTTTTCAGGATTAATTTAAGTCTTCTAAAGTATTCCTTAGTAAGTTTTATTCACATTTGCACAGATCCTTCATCAGGTCCCAATTATTTATACACTCCCTCTTGCTCAAGTTCTTTTATATCACATTCCTGTCCCAAACTGATGTTTTCTTGGTGCTGCAGTTTTCCTGCTTTAAAGTTTGCTTTTGCACATTTACCAAGACCAAATGACATTCTTACATCATGTGAAAAAGTTTTGACTACTTGCAGTTGTGCTTTCACTTACTCATCTGATGAGCTATACACTTTTAAATTATTGACAAGGAGAAGATGAGAAGGCTTACACTTCGTTGTTTTCTATGAGCTAAATTATAGCCATGGCCTAAGCTGCTAAGTAGACAATTTAATGGGTTAAGGGCAAGGCAGAATAGCAGCAGTGACAGAGAGTCACCATGGAATATTCCTCTTAGAATTTTTATCCCTGGAACAATAATTTGTCCTTTATCATGGGTTAAATGCAAAGTGATCTGCCACTGTTTCATGGTCACAGTAATGTAATCTATCAGTGTACGGTGTATCTTATACATTTTTAAGCACACTTTTATCCATGAATGTGGGGTGCTATCAAATGCTTTTTTCTAATCAATCCATGCTATACTTAGATTCTTCTCATTTTTACAGTTCTCCACTATGACTTTATTTAACAGCTAATGATCCTTTCTGTTACTGCCGTTTTGTTCTATAGCCATAATTGAGTTTTCTTCTAAATGACTATAAGCTCTGTAGGCATCAATTCCAGTGTATAGTTTATACATCATCGGAAGGGAAGTTATTGGTCTATAATTTTTAGGGTATCTTGCAGGTTCACTCTTAAGTAGGAGCATTGTTTTTCTTGTTGTTAGCCAGGTCTGTGTCTGTTTGGGGTGCACATATAAATAGTTCTTAATCACAGCTAAATCTTTGTGCAAAGATGTTAATAAGTTTAACCAGAATTTAGGTACTGTATCTGGGCTTAGGGTTTTCCAGTTAGAAGTTTTTATTAATTTTGTTTCAATCTCCCAGGCTGTTACTTCGTCCCATTTCATATTTTGTACATTTGGACTTCTTATTCTTTCTTTAACTTCATCTATTCACTTAGCATCTTTGTTATGTTCCACAGGATTTTCATAAATACTTCTCCAAAATATATCCATTTCTTCTTTTTTTGATAGTCTTTCAATTCCTCTTACCTTGTTTCCCAATTCTCTATAAAACTTTTTGGGTCATCAATAACTTGTTTACTTTATACTTTTCCTTTATATTTATCTGTGTATCTTCTAAGTTTTTCCTCCTGTGCTGAGATTTTCAGGTTATTATTTGTGATCATGTCTATCTTTCTAAGTATTTATGTTGATCTGTTCCCTCTTCTATACTCTCCTACTAGTGACACTTCTTGTCTTAATTGCTTTATAGTTTTCTCTATTCAGTACTTCCATGATGGTATTCCATTTCTCCCTTTCCTTTTCTCCACTACCCTACATTATTGTGGTAGAACTTATCAGCTATTAATTTAGCAGCACAGTAGTATATCCTGTTTATTTCTGTTATATCGCATGGATGTCTATGAACAGTCCTAATTACTGTGTTGATTTGTTTTATCAAACTTGTGACTTTCTGAGTTTTATTGACCTTCTTCAGTCTATTTCTTTCATTGATCTTAATATGTCTGTCCATTTCTATTAAATCAAGCAACTCTTCTCTTAGATCATTTTCTTCTAAACTGAGAGCACATTTTTTTCTTTCCATTTCCTGTAGGCATTCTATAGAAAGTTCTATTGCATCTTCCTGTGGCATATTCTCTTCAGTTTCGTCCTGTGTCATCCATTGCTCTGTCATATGGGAAGGGAACTCACTGGCATATCACTCCTCAACATTGACTACATCAGAGTTTCCACAGTTTCTGTTACTTCCCTTGCTGTCCCCCTTCAAGTGAACATTTATACTGATTTGCTGTGGAAGGCTCCAAAATATCTTCATATGGCATCTGACCAATTGTTTCCTGTTCCACTGGTTTCCCCTTAATTTGGATGTCCATTGCACTATCCTGTTGTGGTGGTTCCTGAATTAGATTTTCTACACTAAATCCTTCACTTTGCAGGTACTCCATAACCTCAGTTTTTATTTCTTTAACTTCTCCATTACTAATCTCCTTTTCTACTTTTCCTCATTGTCTTCTTATTTTTTATATTGTAAAGTTTTCCATGTCTGGATTCCTTTGTCTGTATTTCTATTCAAATATCTTCGGTGCTGCTCTTTTTGTATTGATTAGTTTTGCTTTCTCCTTTGCACAGATATTACACCATATTAAATCTCTTTTCTTTCCCATGTCCATATTCTTCAGATGTCTCCTGATCTTCCTGTTTCTCCTTACTTTGAGGACTCGTTTCATTTTGTGATGTAACCTGTGTTAGACCTTCTACACCAAATCATTCACTTCTCTTTCTTTCCCATGTCCATATTTCTTTTTTTATATTTTTTAAAAATCTCTAGGTTTTGTTGTTTATATTTTCAAACTTCCTGAGATACTTCTTTTTCCAAACAGATCAGAGTTTCTTGGTCTGTATACTGTTTTTCACAAATCTGTTGTGTTAATGAACACAAATTTTTATGTGAGGCTTCTGACAGTTTTTCCTGTGGAAGTATTTTTCTTTCCTCTAATTTCTCTCTTAATCTTTTTGTATATCTTGTGTCTGGAAATTCTGGGCTTTTTGCATACTAGTAACAATACATAATTTCTTCTTTATCTTCAGTAGTCAACTCTATTGTCTTTATGGCTCTTCTTTGGCCTATCAGTTTTTGTGATTTTTGTGGACTGCTACTTCTTTCTACAATGGGGGGCATCATTCCCCTGGGCCTGTCCTGGATCCATTGTAGGAATATTTCCATATTTTGAGAAATCTACACTGTCATTTTTTCCAGTCCTGGCACCAGTGCGCCTACTAGGATTGGGCACTTTCTATCTTGGGTCTTATGCACCCAGCTATCTTTTTTAATTTTTGACCTACTTCTGTCCATGTTACATGATATATAAATACAGTCTATATATCAGTGTCATCTTGGTTAGATTTTGTGAAATACAGGGTCCACCTCATGAAGGTATGCACCAAGACTTGAGGATGAATTCAATTTCAACAGTACTACTCTCCTTTGCTTGCTGACTTATCATCTCACCACTCAGCATATTCTTCTACATAGGTTGCCTGATAATTCTCTAGTACTTTTTGATAATCCCAAACATTCCCAGAGATAGTTGCCTCTAAATGCCATCTATTCCTGAATAAGATCTCCTCTTAGATATCTGTAAAAGACACTGTACAAGTTCATGTATTTTAGTCTTTCATAATAACTTAAATGTTCACATCCATGGATGCCCTTGGTGTATTTCCGCTGGTTTCACTTCATACCCTCGAAATACTGAAATCCCAAATTTTAGCATTTCGAGTGCATGGAGTCGAAACCATCACAACACTGAAACCCCAGAAAGCCGAAATCACAAACCCGAACACACATACACTACATCACACACAAACCATAACACTGATACCACAAAAAAACAAAAACACAACAACACACTACACATACACATACCTACACTAAACAGAAGCAGGGGCGCAAGCATCCCTTCACCCCCCACCCCCTACTTAGTAACTCCGAGATTACACAAACACAGAAAAAAAACAAAACTCAAACACTCACATTCTACAATCCCTCGCACACACACATCACACAAACACAAATGTTACAAAAACGCTCACATACACTCACTCACCTGAAAGTCAGAACACAAACATCCCAAGCAAACACTTCCCGTAACGTAACATCACTGCATAAGCCGGATTTGACATACTCGCATTCGTGCTTATGCACTTTCGCTATTCTGAAGTTTTGGCTTCATGCACTTGAAATGCTGAAATTCGGGATTTCAGTATTTCGAGTATATGAAGTGAAACCATTTCTGTTGTACTCTTTCCTGTTTACTTATGCTTGTTTTTTTATAAGGTTTCCATATTGTTATTCCATAGTCAAGTTTGGATCTAATGTAACTAACAATGACTTTATCATTTCTGATTTCATACACTTTATAAATCTTTTTATACAACTTATACTTCTATAAATATCATTAACCGATTGCTTGATATGATTAGAAAAACTCAAAGCTGGATCTACCTAAATCCTTAAATGAATCTAGCAGTTTCAGTAAATGTGTGATGTATTAAATATTCACCTTCTAATTTATGTCTCCCAAATTTCATATGCTTAGTTTTTGATGTATCTATCAACACATTATTCTCCTGTGCCCAAATGGTCAATTTAGTCAAGTTCTTTTTCAGACACGTCTTATCTGTAACACATGTAATCAGTTTACCCAATTTCAGATCATCTGCATATAGACTGTAAAACACCTCAGATGAAAAAGTTAGGTCTGAAAGATACAATCTAAACAAATAAGGGCCTAGGACAGAGTACTGTGGGATACCCTGACTTTAACCAAGAATTTCACCTTTCTGACTATTCTATGATGCTTGCCATATCATATTTGTAAGTCATACAGCTAGCTATCTAATCAAGAATACATCAATACCCAGTTGCTCTAATTTATTGAGCAGTGATTTGTATATGACCCAGTCAAAAACTGAAATTAAGTCTGTATAAAATACATCACAGCACAAGTTTCCATTCATAGCTGTTATTATATTGTTATAGAACATCATGATACAGGTAGTAATAGACCTCTTTTCAACATACGCATGCTGATCTATGGTTTCAAGTCCCAGTCTGTCTAGTTCTGTCAATAACGTATCCAATATTTCCTTCTCCACTAGTTTTCCACAACATGAAAGTAGGCATAAGGGTCTATATGACTCTGGGTTTGTCCTACTCTCCTTTCCTTTAAATATAGGTTTAATAAGCGCATGTCTCCAATTTTGAGGAATCTCCCCATATTTATATGACCTAGTAAATAACAGATATAATGATACTGTTAGTTCTTGCTGAATTGTTCTCAGGCCATTATTACTAATTCCATGTCCTCCCTGTGCTTTGTTTGGATCCATTTTGTGCAGTTCTTTTTTAATTTCAATCTAATTTGATTCCAGTATCTGAGATTACCTGGATGCCACTAGGACAGCTTATCACCCCCTTTGTGGAGCCAAATTGTTTTGCATAAGATTTTGTAAATATAGCTATAATCTGTTGTGTCTGAGAATAAAGTTTAGAATCTGCATCATTTTATCAATTTGTATGTCTTTATTCCTTCCACATCATATGAATCTATAAAAAGGTTTCCTGTTATGCACAATATCCTTATATATATTTTCTTCAAATTTTTCTTGATCTTGTCTCACACTATGCTTAATTTGTTGTCTAGCTTGTTTATTTCACTTTTCAAAGTTGTCGTTCGACCTCTCTTCCATTTCTTATATTTTTTGTCTCTCACCTTAATCAGGTGTCTTGTTCTTATGGAGATATATTCCCAAACCATTGTATGCCTAGATCCTGATGTTAAACATTTTTTTTTATTTTTTTTTTGCATGCAAACAATTTGTCTTTTAAAACTTTCCACATTCCATCTACAGTTTTTATACTGAACACATCACTTCAGTTAGTTTTACATGGTGACTGTATTGCTTCCATACAATTTGTAATTAATCTTCTGTGCATTGGTTTAGTTTAGTTTGTCAGTATTATCTAGCGACAAATTAACCTTTATAACCCCATGATCACTGCAGATCAACTATGGTAAAACTTGACTTGAAGTAACAGTAATTTCTTTAGGAACACAAATAATGTCTAGTATGTTCCATTCCCTGGTAGAATAGTTTTACACTCTGAAGCAATTGTTCCTGAACGTACATTGTGAATAATTTGCTTACTAATGTTGTTGAATCAATATTATTCCAATCTATTTCTAGTAAATTTAAGAACCAAGCTAATATTCTTCTGCCCTGTGTTGTTTGCAAGAAATGCATGAATTCCTTTAGGTCACCAGCACTTGACTTTGGTGATCTGTACACTCCAACATTTGTTATATGTTCCAGGGCTGTCTTTATTGTCACAGTTACACAGTCTATAGTATTGGTGTTATCATTGAACATGTAATAATCACAGGTCTCATAACTATCTTTAATCCCTATCGTAACACTTCCAGCTGATTTTTTGTTAGAATGTCTGTTACAGTAAAAACATTTATACTCTGACAGAACTAGTTTTCAGTTTTTGTTCTTTAACCATGTTTCACAAATAGCATAAACATCAATCTTATGGAAACGTTGAAACTTTTCCATTAAAAATACTTTATTATTAATGCTTGTAGCATTAACAACCATCAGAGATGCATCAAATATTACTATCTGTGAACTGTTAAATTTTTGACCTGGCAAAAATCCTGCCTAGTATTTGTGAAATATTGCAAAATATATGCTGAAAAATTATTCTTCCTGATCTTGACAAATGCACATCATCCTGTGTTAAAACATGTGTGCCTAAAACTAGGCTTGGATGCTCTATACATTTCCATTTTTTTAAAACAGGATATTTTATCCATGTAGATATTTACCCAAAAAATATTTTCATTCATGGTGACCTGATTATCCTTCCTACATGTGATTTGTTAAAAATATGTCCTAACACCAGTACAAGCTATATTATCTAAGAGGACTGTAAATTCCCTACTAACAGTCAGAGAGTAAGTATCAGTTCCTCTAATAATAGTCTCTAGTTACAACGTCTTTTTTGATCAAATCTGAAGAATCTTCAGCTTCTAATACAATAATATACAAAATAATGATCTTCATCACCTTTAGTCTTATTAATCCCACTGTTTTCATTGTGTATTAAATTTACAAGCATACAGTTCTCATCCTACTGGCGTTGCACATCCACAACTTGAGCCAGGTAGTCAACGTTTGTCTTTTTCTTCGTTTTTCTTACAGTAATATTCTTTAGTCCTAATTACTTGGCCCTTGCATTTTTTTTATCTCCTCTTTTAGAAAAATTATGCCTTTTTCTGTCGACTGAAGGTTTTCTGATAGAACAATGTTATCATTCCTTGTAATCTGTGTGTTGCATAACAAAGCCATGTTTTTAGTACATATTCTCATTACTTTCGATAAACTCTGAACCCTCAGATTGCTGAATCCTTGCATCCAGAATTCCAGAGTTGTCAGGGACATTGTCTTGCTTCACAGGGGCTGAGTCATTCTTATTGACAATATGCACATTATTTTCTAAATTTGTTCTATTTGCTATTTCCCTAACATTATTTATCTTACCAGTCCAGTGATTAATATACATGCCAATTGCACAAGTGCAATCTTAATCAGTAAGTTTAGATTTACGTCTAAGCAAATCATCCAACTTTTTACATGAGGAACACAGATCACCAGTGGTATCAGGTGTTACCTTTAAATATACATAGCATTTATTATACTGTGTAAGATACGTGTGCTTTAGCAAATCATTAATGGCATACTCATTCAAGGAATTCATATTCAGCTTCAAATGAATAAAAAATTATAAAAGACAAGAATAATCAATATCAGTAACCACAGAATTCAAAGAGAACTTACATCAGATTTTATGAGAAAAATTTCACAAGCAATATACAACTAAATACTAAAGTAAGGACAGTATAGTTGCTGTTCTCTCTGTACAAGTTCTGAAAGGCAGACAAAAGCTGTAATTCCTTTATGTTGCATAAAGTAGCTTCTGCTCAAAATCACAAACCAAGATAAGATTGTTTAGATAAGCTCTGGATTATCCTGTCTGCAGTCTATGTGAATTTATAGCTTACTAGGCCCCTTAGAATGGCTAGAGCTTGCCTGTCTAAAACACATCCTTTTCTAACAACCAACAGTGAAAATTAAAGGTAAAACAACACAATATAAATCAAAGTATATCTTCTTGCCTAAAAGCTATCCCTTCCTTCCTACAAACAGTGAAAAACAGTGGTAAAAATTAAATATAAATTCAAATAAAACTTTTCTTACCAGTCAACTGCATTGTAAATTACAAACCAATATAGGAATGGTTAGATAAGCTCTGGATTGTCCTGTCTGCAGTCTGTGTGAATTTATAGCTGAGTAGGTCCCTTGGGATGGCTAGAGCTTGCCTGTCTAAAACCTATCCCGTTCTAATAACCAGCAGTGCCAATTAAGGTAAAACAAAATATAAATCAAAGTAAATCTTCTTATCTACACTCTATCCATTCCTTCCTACAAATAGTGAAAAACAGTGGCAAAACATAAAATATAAATTTAAATGAAACTTCTCTTACCAGTTAACTGCCCAGTAAATCACAAATATATGATTGTTTAGATAATCTGTGGATTATGTCTATTGTATTATTATTCCAGTGCCAAACAACTCTGTGCCATGCCTAAATGTTGGAAATGATAGTGATTCCTAAAAATGATACTTATACAGCTTGTTTAAATATATTTTATAGTGTCCTGGATAAGGATGTTATGTGTATTTAGTTGAAAAGCCAGTTATACACACAAAAACCCAACTGTTACTTAACTACCAGAAGTAGTTTTGTAAAGGTGAGTAAACTTGTCAGAAATCCCTGTAAAAATCACCACACTCCAGCCATAAGATCACAAAAGAAGTGATCATGGCCCACTATTGTGAAAGGGAGAGGGTCCAATGAGCAGCAGGGTCCACATGTGCATATTGTATACCATAGTTTTATCCTATGCAGTTGGCCCCAGAGCTTAGTCTCATTTTATTTTGTGACATACATGTAGGTCTGAGAATGACATAGTAGAATGCACATGCACATTTGCTTTTCACCGTACTATATTCCTCCACACTAAGCAAATAGTCTTAAACAGTTTATACTTTTTGTTCCATGTTAGTGTTAGCGATATGAGAGATTTGTGAATTAGACAGCCCCATGAAACAATGAAACATGAAAAATAACATGCTAAGACATTCTGCCTTATCTTCTCCTTGCAGATTTGGTGTCTTTATGTCACACATGGTATTTTCACATAACTGTTCATGCAAGGCCATTGTTAACAGTATTTTGTTCACCTTTTGTCACGTTGAAAGAATGTGGAGCTCTGTATCCACTTACTTCTTAAATGAAATAACCTGTTCAGGGATTGCTACATCACTACACTCAGAATAATATAGTTGAAAATCTGTTATGGACATCATTATGTGACAAACTTATAAAGGGTGGCATTTACTATAATTATTAGAAAAATGTATGAGATTATTTCATACCTAGATTTATTTATTTGAAGATTGTTAACTGGGATGGTGGGCTGGAAGTGGACCCTTTACAGTCACTATCTGAGCTATGAGACTACGTAATACATAAGACAGACACACACACGTGTGTGTGTGTGTGTGTGTGTGTGTGTGTGTGTGTGTGTGTGTGTGTGTGTGTGTGTGTGTATATATATATAAATGCAAAAGTTTTGACATTAATAAAATCAGATAGATAGAGAATTAGTATGCTTACAATTACAGTAATGTCATAGTAGCACAATAACATAAATAGGTATATTTAGAATTTAACAATAGGCTACATACAGTAAAGAAAAGATACTTAAAGCAGGTTGTGTCTGTTGATGCACATGAACATGGAAATGAATATCAAGTTCTTTATGTAATGAAGTGCAGTAATTCAAAGCAACATATTCTAGTCAGCAACCCTGAAATATGCATTTATATTCATTCATTGGCTGTGCTCTTAACTTTTGTTTAAATGGTGAGATAACCTACAGTTATGTAATTTAGGCTGGTTGACTATTTCATCCAGCAATGGTTAGTTTTAGAAAAGATCTGTTGTCTGTGGCTAAGAAAAATTTCCCAATTTGATAGATTGTTTATTATGAAGTATATAGGACATACTGTTTTATGATGATGTGTTTACCAGGATGAGGAAGGCAATATCTAACCTTAAGTAGATTCAAAGTAAGAGAACTGAGTAGATAGGAAGCCCTAGCAGAGACACAGAATCATTTAGCATTAGTAATATAATTGCAGTGATGCTCTGTTGGTCTAGAAAGATGAATAAATCAGAAAATTCTATTGTCTGCAATTTGTAGTGTTGTGGTATTTTGACTTGATAGTCAAATGCCCCCACAAGAGGGTAAAACATATTGGATTTGGTCATCACAAACATAGGGACTCTATGTTCCACACCAGAGGTATATCCCTCACTGGTAAGATCAGACCACATATTAATCTCACTGGACATCCATATCCCGTCCCCACCCCCAGCCAAGGTAACCACGGTGAAGAACTTCTCAAAAGCAAACTTCACACTTCTCAAAACTGAGGTGGAAACCTTCAAAGCCCCTGGGCCAGTGGAAAACACGGCTCAAACCGCAGAATCCTTCACAAATGCATTCTATGGACACCTACAGGAATGCATGGATCGTGCCATCCCATATAAAACCAAGACTCACTCCTCCAAAGGCAGGAGATCTGTCTGGTGGACCCCGGCCATAAATAAGCTGTACAACAAAAGGAGGAAGCTACTACATGATAGAGCAAGATCCCAAAAAGGGAAGGCATCTCTGATCAGTACTAGCAAGAAGCTACGATCCCTCATAAAATCCTCTAAGGCCAGCTTTGAAAGAAAAATTGCACAAGATACTAAGGATAACCACAAGGCATTCTTTAGTTATGTCAGGAACCTGGGCAGCAACTCGCAGATATGCTCCGAGTTAGTGCAAAATGACAAAAAATACACTGAACCAACAGACATTGCCAACATCCTGGCAGACAGATTCAGTGCAAATTTCTCCCCCCCATCCCCCGCAAAAGAGCAAATCTCAAACCCAACAGAGTGTAACCTCCCAGACATCACAGATGATCAGGTGAGAGCTGCCCTCTCCAAAGCAAAAAACACAGCATCAATGGGACCAGACGGTGTCCCGGGATGCGTCTTACATGAGCTACAAGATGAGCTAAACCCTCACCTAAAGTCCCTGTTCAACCTCAGCCTTACCACAGGATATGTACCCAAGGAATGGCGTACAGCAATGGTGGTCCCGCTCCACAAGGGAGGTGCCACTACGGACCCCGGAAACTATCGCCCTATAAGCCTGACTAGCCTGGTCTTCAAAGCTATGGAGCATATCATCATGGAACTCATAAACAATGATATCGGTAACCTTCAGACACTGGATCCTACCCAGTTTGGCTTTGTTAAGGGCAGGTCTTACCTCTTGAACCTGGTCGACTTCTTTGAAACAGTTACCAGGGCCATAGACAAAGGGAAAGTGGTCCACACAGCCTACCTGGACCTCGCAAAAGCCTTCGACACAATACCCCACTCTGTTATCAAGCTCACTAGCTTAAATATCAACCCCTATGTCACAAGATGGGTTGCAAACTGGCACAGGGATAGAACCCACATAGTCAGAATTGCAGGTGCCTTGTCAGACTCTAAACCAGTTACAAGTGGAGTTCCACAAGGCTCAGTCCTGGGACCTCTCTTGTTCGGTATTTACTTCTCTGAGGTACAGGCAAACACGGGAGGACTATGGCTGACGAAGTTTGCAGATGACTGCAAACTAGGTGCCATAATAGACTCCCCGGCTGACACAAGCATACTCCAAAAGGGTCTCACAGAGACAGATAACTGGTGCCAGAGTCATGGCCTAAAGCTAAATGCAAAAAAATGCATAGTCTTCCCCTTTGGAAAAAACAAAGTGCCCACAGACTACCACGTAGGAGGTAACACACTAAGTACGGAGGAAGTAATTAGGGACTTGGGGACCCAAGTAGATAGTAATCTCTCCTTTGACAACCACGTTGCCAAAGTGGTCAGAAATACCTTCTATATAGCCCACCTCATCACGAAAGGTTTCACATCTAGATCAAGTGAGGTGTTTGTACCACTCTACTCATCACTCATCAGGCCCATAATTGAATACAATGCCCCATTTGGGATGTACCTTACCTGACACCTGCAGCAACTGGAAAGACCCCAAAAGTACCTCACCAAGAGGATAAAGGGACTCAAACAGATGCCCTATTCAATTAGGCTAAAGAAACTCTGGCTCTACTCAGTTGCTTACCGCCTACTCAGAGGCGATCTGTGCCTGACATATAAAGCCATGTCCAACCCAGAATTAATAGACATGCTCCATCTCAAGAAATCCAAATCCCTTAGAGCTACACGTTATAGAGACTTAAACCTGAGCACAGAAATAAATAGGACATGCTGGAGGGACAGATTCATATCCCAGAGACTCCCATCACTCTGGAACAAAATCCCAGTCCAGGTTAGGCAAAGCCCCTCACTGACCCTCTTCAAGAGAAATCTTGACGAGTGGATGGGAGATCGTAAGTATACCCCCGGGATCACTTCTGGGTCCCTGCTAGACAGAGACACAATAAATTAACCGTAAAGGGACTATATTCTGTGACCTACTATTCATAGGCACAGTCTACAAATCTAAAAGGGTGGCGAAAGCCAAACACACTCTGGCTAGGCTTGTAAATGCCCTAGGGCAGATAGCCTAGTATCAACCTATGAACCTATGATAGTGAATCAGTTATAAGAAGCGTATATTTCTACCTAGGAAGAGACATCTTAATGCTGATGACACAGTAAACATTAAGAGTATGAGTATTGGAAAATGAATAAGCCATTCTGAGTTGCAGCAAGACTTTTATTGCCATGGAGTGATGTAGTTTTGAAAAGTCATCTAAAATGATGTCAAGATATTTTTGTTGCAATGTGTAAGGGATTAGATTCCCAGAAGGATCAAAAATAAGAAGGATAGTAATGCTGGGTATTCTTAAACAGTACAGGATTCACTTTGCTGCAGCTACAGCAGGCACTTGGTAGTAATGGTAGTATGCCATACATAAACACAGGAGGGAAGAATAATATTAGCTGGGGACTTAAATTTACCAGAAACAGACTGGAATAATATTGATTCAACAACGTTAATAAAGAAATTGTTCACAGAGTATATTCAGGAACAACAAATGTTTCAGATTGTAAAAAAAAACTACCAGGGGATGGAATATACTAGATATTGTTTGTGTTCCAAAAGAAATTACTGTAACTTCAAGTAAAAGTTTTACCACCATTGATGTGCAGTGATCATGGGGTTATGAAGGTTAATTTGTTGCTAGGTAATTCTGCCAAACTGAAATCTAAGCCAATGCACAGAAGGTTAATTAGAGATTATAAGGAAGCAAAACAGTTACTATATAAAACTAACTGGAGTGAGGTGTTCAATGGAAAAACTGCAGATGGAATGTGGAAAGTTTTGAAAGAGAAATTGAGTGCAAAAAGTCAAAAAAATGTTTAACATCAGGATCTAGGCACAGAATATCATGGGAGTATATTTCCATAAGAACAAAATATCTGATTAAGATAAGAGACAATAAATATAAGAAATGGAAGAGAGGTCAAATTACAAATTTGAAAACTGAAATAAATAAGCTGGACAAACAGATTAAGCATAGTGTTAGACAAGATCAAGAAAAATTTGAAGAAAATTTATATAAAGATATTGAGCATAATATGAAACTTTCTATAGATACATAAGATGTGGAAGGAGTAAAGATACACAAATTGATAAACTGTGCGCAGATTCTAAAATGTATTCTCAGACACAACAGATTATAGATATATTTACAAAATCTTATGCAAAACAATTTGGCTCCACAAAAGGGGTGGTAAGTTGTCCTAGTGACATCCAGGTAACCCCAGATACTGAAATCAAATTAGATTATACTGAAAAAAAACTGTGCAAACTGGATCCAAACAAAGCACAGGGAGGAGACGGAATAAGTAACAATGACTTTAGAACACTTCAGCAAGAACTTACACTGCTAATATATTTATTATTCACTAGATCATATAAATATGGGGAGTTTCCTCAAGATTGGAGACATGCACTTATTAAACCTGTCTTTAAGGGAAAGGGGAGTAGGACAAACCCAGAATCATATAGACCATTAAGTATACTTTCATGTTGTGGAAAAATAATGGAGAAGGTAATAATGGATAAGTTATTGTCAGAAGTGGATAGGTTGGGACTTGAAACAATAGATCATCATACATATGTTGAAAATAGATCTATTACCACCTGTAACATGATATTCTATAAAACATAATAACTGCTATGAATGAAAAATTGTGCTGTGATGTGATTTATATAGATTTAACTTCAGCATTTGACAGGGTCATACACAAAACACTGATCAATAAATTAGTGCAGCTAGGTATTGATGTACTTTTGATAAGATGGATAGCTGCATGGCTTACAAATAGGACATGGCAAGTATCACACACCAACTGGATAGGTGAAATTCTTGGTTACAGTCAAGGTGTCCCACAGGGCTCTGTCCTAGGCCTTATTTGTTTAGATTGTATCTTTCAGACCTTATTTTTCATCTGAGGTGTTCTAGAGTCTATATGCTGATGGCCTGAAATTGGGTAAACTGATTACAAGTGTTACAGATAAGGCATGTCTGCAAAATAATTTGACTAAATTGACCATTTGGGCACAGGAGAATAATAAGTTGATAAATACATCAAAAACTAAGCATATGAGATTTGAGAGACATAAACTGAAAGGAGAACATTTAATACAGCACACACTGATTGAAACTGTAGACTTATTTAAGGACCTGGGTATATGGGAAGATTCAGCTATGAGCTTTTTCTAATCATATCAACCAATTGGCTAATGATAGTTATAGAACTATAGGTTGTATAAAAAGATTTATAAAGTCTAGGAAATCAAACAAAATGGAGTCATTGTTTGTTAGTTACATTAAACCCAAACTTGAGTATGGAGTAACAATATGGAAACCCTATAGGAAAACAAGCATGAATAAACTGGAAAGAGTACAGCGGAAATATACTAAGGGCATCCATAGATGTGAAAATCTAAGTTATTATGAAAGACTAAAATATCTGAACTTGTACAGTCTCTCATACAGATATTTAAGCGGAGATTTTATTCAGGTATATAGGGCATTTAGGGACAACTACCTCTGGAAATGTTTTGGGTTATCAAAAAGTACTAGAGAATCATCAGATAATCTATGTAGAAGATTCTATAGGAATGAGAAGTGTACTAAATGGTTCTCTGACAGAGTAGCTGATGCTTGGAACAGACTACCAAATTACATTAAACCAAGTACTAGTTTAGATATTTTAAGAACAGCCTGGATACTTATTATGGGAACAAGTGTTTTGGTGTATTGGCAAGCTAGAAGGGCATTAATGCCCATGCTTGAAACATTTGCATGTATGTATGTATATACTGGTGTAGAATCATTTTCATTAAAAACTTTATTGAATCTTCCATTTGAAAAAAGGTCATATAATCTGTTAAATATTTTAACATGGATACATAGAATGTGGATCAAAAACAAACTAATCCTGGTTTACTAAAATAGTAACACTCCTTTTTCTCGAGACTCAAATCACATTGCAAAATAATTAATTTATTCTGTAAATTTACTATTTCTAAAATGAATTCCCCATTTATTTTCTGAAATAATATTCAGACCTCATTACTTAATGTGCAATATATTCTGTTTTATTTTATGTTTGTACAAATGCATGTTATCAGGGTATTTTCTTTGCATTTATCCACTTGTTATTGTCTTTCTGCTATTGGTTAAAGAGTCCATTTAAAAGGTAGTTGATTTTTATTAACACAATAGGATTTGGAGGAATGAACAAAGACAGATGCTTAGATAGTAGAAATGTATTTGTCTGTAATGCTTGCATGAATGTCTGTTTTTCTAGACAAAATATTGAAGACTGATAGAGAGGTGTAAAAAGCCCTGATCTGTGAGAAATAAGCTTTTCTTCCAACAGGAAAGAAAAAAAGCTTTTATTTCAATTCTGGTTAAATATTATTAGTTATACTTATAGTATCTTCTGTGATGATACTTTTTTTGTACTTTTCTGCGATTTTCCATGTTTTAGCCAAAAAATATATATATATACTGTTTGCATGTTTTTTTAGTTAGTTCTGGGACCTTAGGCTCGTAGCATCATTTGTAGTTGTAGGAAGATAGTGAATTACTGCAAGATCTTAGGATTGTTTATACATTATACTGCACGTCTATCTCCATAAGTAGAATTACTTGTAAAACCCAGCTTTTTGTATTAGGAACCCCCTCTCCCAGGCCTTAATCTTGTAGTTTCATTTGTAGTTGTGGCAGAACTGTGAACTACTGACAGATTTGAGCCTCATTTAGTCATTTATCATTGCATTTTTTTTCCATAAACAATGTCACTGTTAAATTTCCACATAGTCTGATCTCTTATTTTGTGGTGGGATTGCAGTAGTGGCATATTGTAAATTCTGCTCCACGACAGTGCTTTTATAGCTGTTTATATTCCAGTTTTGCTAACAAAGTCATATTCTTTTTATCATTCACCTGGTTATAGGTGCATTCCAGTGCCATTCTGTTTACTTTGCTACTGTTTTTCTCCAGTTCTTTGTGCCTGCCCCAGGCCCCTACTGAAACATTTAGCTAAACTTTCTGAAACTCGAACCTACCTGGAGTCATTGACCTGCAGCTCAGAGTCATAGGACTAGAGCACCAATATTGGTTTTATTTGACTGGATACCTCTCTCGAGAGTCTGATTCTTGCAGCATGAATTTTTCCCAAGTCCCTCACCCTTTTCTTGTTGTGGTTTTAAAAGCCTATATCTCTAGCTTTTGCCCCTTATGGTAATCTGACTTCCAAAGTCTGTCCCTTCCATCTTTAATTGTTTATTGCCTGTTGTGTAAGGCTATTTAAGTGTTTTCCCACCTATTGTTTTCGATAGATAGATAATACTGAGAGCCCACCAAACAAACCGGTATTGCTCTTGAGTAAACATTCCTTACTACAAATTGTTTCCCGCTCATTTCCCCAGAGTTCCCATCTTCTTGGTGCCCTTGCACTTTGAGAAAGTCCTGAATTAATCTTGCTTCATTCTTGGAAGATAAGAGGTTTATTTTATCATTTTGCACTTCAGTGCTACTGCTTTATTTTTGCTTTACTTGTTGATTTTGAACTTTAAATCCTTTTACAGGCCTCTGATGCTTACCATCACCTTGTCCAGGTAATTTGCTTAAGTTGTTTTGTGGTAACATTGCACTCTCAAGCAATCTTTTTTGATTTTTTTTTTCATTATGAAGACAGGGATATTCAGTCTTGTGACAGTTGTTGGTACCTGGTCTATCTGAGTTGAGAACACATTAGAAAGATATAAGTGTAGTCATTTTATTGGCCAGAGGGCATAAAAACCAATTTCCTATGTTTTAAGTGCCTGTATAAATTTGGCACATTACACGTCACTGATAATTGCGCATTGGTGATTAGTGGTGCCTGTATAGATGCAGACACCTAGAAACCAAATTTTTCTGACAACACAACCTCTGAAACTGCATTGGTAACTCAGTGAATGTTGAACAACTACTTTGCACCTGAGGAGCACTGCTCCTTGAATTTAGTATTATATAGCATAGTCTAGCCTCTAGCCCCAAAAGCACCCTTAGTCAGCCCACTATTAATCCCCTTGTGCACCACAGCCTTGTAGGGACAGCCTCAGCAAACCCTAAATCACTCAGAAGTAAAAAACACATAACACTGCACATGCACTACACATGCAGCCACACCCAGTAGAGCCCCAACTACTAAGCCCATAAAGGAAGTCAGTACACTAACCAGGTCTCTGTAGGAGACTGCATTGTATGATATACTGATTCCCAACTCACCAGGCTGAACAAGGAGAAAATAACGGTCACTTCCCTATAACGGCCAGGCTCCACCAAGTTACACATGCACTTGCGTTATTGTACCACAGGTATAGGTATGATTCTGTCATAATCCATGTAGGTATACATGACCTAAGATATACCTCCCTGGACTTTATGAAGATAGACATTATTGAGCTCTTGGGTTATGTGTCACAGGCTGGTATGTGCCTAGCATTGAACAGTATTCTGTCTTCACCAAGGATGATGCCACAATATCAGTACAAAATGATTGACTTAATAATCTTTCCAAAACCCACACTTTAAAGAATTACTTAACCATACTAAAGACAGATTAATGTAGATAAGAAAATCCACTACAGAATTCCCTTACTAAATCAGTGTTCCAACCCTAAAACATTCTGGTCTTCTGTTAATAATATATTCTATCCTGGGACAACCACCACTTCTAATCCTGCCCAAATAACACTCTCTTTCTGAAATAGCTGCTCAGTTTAACACTCCTGACTCCCAAACAACATGGTTTTAGACCTGCCCATAGTACTACCACAGCCTTATTAATCTTCACAAAAACTATTAACAAAGCCAGAGACAAAGGCAAACTGTTTGCAATGTATTCCTTGATCTCTCTAAAGCTTTTGATCTAGTTTCTCACCAAAGACTTCTCTGTCACCTATCACAGTCCATAATACTACTATGGTTTAACTGCTACTTAGTTGATAGATAACAGTCTGTTAAATTGCTCTCCACCTTTATACCCTTGCTTCCTGTCAATATTGGCATGGCACAGGGATCCATTCTTCGCACTGTACTCTCTGATATATTGACCAACAATCTACATAAATCCTCACAGTAAGCTTCCCCCATACAATACACTGAAGATTTCACTCATATGCACTTCAGATAACCTCCTACATCTTCACAGAATTACACAAGAAGCCTTTAACTTTGTTGAAAGTTGACTATATGATAATTGCCTTATACTTAATCCAAAAAAAAAAAAAAAAAATTGCTTCTTTTTTTCCAAAATCCCATTTCCATAAAAAAAAATTGAAATTTCTTCCTTAAATAATAACATGATTGAAATTACCTCACATACAAAGCTACTTAGCATGACAACTGATAATCTTAAATTTGATTTATGTATTCATGAGAGGATCAAGAAAACCTTGCAAAACTAGGTACCCTCATAGAGTAAAGACAGTCCTTACAGACTCTGCCAAGGTAACTCTAGCTACCACTTACGTCTTACAAACTCTCCTATATGGTGCCCCTATCATGAGCACCCTGCAAGCCTCACTTACTTCTAAACTTGAAAAATGCTACAACAAAGTTGCTGGATTTGCTTGCATAAAAAAAAAACCCTACCAACCCATCAGTGTTTAATACTAAAAACACTTAACTATCTCAAACTTTCTCACCACCTATCTTATACCCATAACTGACTTGAACTTTCTTCACCACTTATCTTATACCCAGCTCATCTTAACCCACAAAATCATCTATACCCCATTTACCTGCCCAGCAATTAGCCCCATACTCCAATACTATCTACCAAACCTTCCCCTTCAGTCAAATGATAAACAACTTCTTACCATTTACAAATCACAAAGGGAGGCTGTGGTCAGTCTCTATTCCAAGAATGTCGTTAGAACTTGGAATAAAATTGCTACATCAACCAGGTCTATTTCACACCTTCTTCTTTTCAGACCATTACTAAAAGGCTTCCTCTCTGCCTCCTGGCTTTGTCCTTGCTCCTCATCTGGGATATAGCCACTTTTAACATTTCTTGATTCACCTTCTTATACCTCGCTTTAAAGCACTAAATCACTTAACCTTCTCGTTTCCTTCTAATTCTTCACTTTTTGTAGTACTCTACCTACTTCTGATTAGCACAACCACATCACTACTTCTCTATTAACACTTAAACTTACTTATACCCTTTAATACCTCACTGTAATGTATTTCCTAAAGTACTCCTACCTAACCTATACATCACTTTTCTAACTGTAAATTCTCAGTACAATGTTTGTGGACATTAATTTAGATTTTATTTCACTGACTACTAAGTGCTGTATTCACTGAAACTGAATTGTATATTTTTTATTGTAAATATTGACTGCTTTAAATTGTTACCATGGAGTTTTTCTCCCCTAGGCCTCCACTGAAAAAGTGCACCTGTGCCCAGTCAGACTTTCCTGGTAAACAAATATCAATAAATAAATAAATGACTTAGTTTTTGGTATCATTCTAGGGGAACACAATATTTGTCAGCATAGGATGATATGGTTAAACTGCCACATTGCTTTGCCAAGGTTCGTCTATGCCTGTCTCCTCTAGGCTTTTGAATACTGGCTAAAGCATTGTTCTCCCTATAGGGCACTTTCTAGGGAATGCCAAATTGACAAACATTCTAACATAGCAAAATCTATCCATGGAAGTCTAAAGGTGCTACTGCTCAATACTGGGACAGAAGCTCTACTCCCTTCTGAGTCTTCTCATCTTGGAGAATGTAGACATCTGTTTAGTTACCGAGACATGGCTTGAAGCCACAGAAAGTACCCCATGCTTCAGTGCCTTCCACACATTTAGATCAGCAACTGCACACATAGGGACTTAAGTGAAGGTCTGTTGATCTGCATCAGTGGCAAGCATACCTCTAGTTTGGTTAAACTGGATGATGGACTAAACTTCCTCTGCATCCAGATTACTGTAGACAAAGTCCCATATAATACACTAGCAAGCTATAGGTCTCTTTCTATGTCCCATGCAACCCATAGCTCATACTCAAACCTGTTGGATTCAACCAAATACCATGCTCATTGGGAACTTTAATTATCTCTCCATATACTGGGAATCCAGACCCAAAATTTGGAGGTGCATAGATTCCTGGACTTTGTAAACACAAACACCCTAGACTAATTAGTGCATACGCTTACTAGAGGTAGAAACATATTGGATCTTTACTCACAAATATGGGAAAATGGTGCATGCTGAATCCCCCCCCCCCCACCCTTGTCATGTTCCATCTGGTAAGGTCTTCTTCAAAATAAGAATCAATTTTGTAACCCCAGCAAACCCTGTAATACTTAGAAACTACTCCAAGGCACTTTTATTAAGTCAAAGTAAACTTTATTGTCATTTAGAACTATAGACATGTAGCCTAAACAAAATTTTGTTCATCAGCTCACTTCTTGAGATTACAAAGAAAAGTGAAACGACACATACAAGCAGAGGAATAAACATAATTATCAAATACAATACTACTCCCAATACATGCTAGAAAGAACAGAGACATTTACCAGCACTCATATATGAAAAGAATACCCTCCCTTGAGATAAACTGACTACCCTATTTAAAGTAATACAAAATACACTACAGATTAAACAATGCCTAAATTATTTGTCTAATACTGTACTTGAGTGTTTTAAATAATACTGACTATAGATATAATAAATAAATATTGCACTTACTCGGAATATATGTAAGTATATATCGCACAAATAAATAAAAATTGACTTATTATGTATATACACCCCTGGCACTAGTGGATGAGTTCAGAAGTCTAATCATTGCAGGATAGAAACTGTTTTTGAATACTGTAGCAGATGCTGCGATATCTCCTGCCCGACGCCAGATGCTTAAACAGTCCATGTGCAGGATGGGTGGTGGCCTGTGTTATTTTGGTGGCCTTTCAGATGCTTCTTGCAGAATAAAGTTGTATTAATGGAAGTCTGGAACCTGTTACCTTCTCTGCAACCCTCACCATTCTTTGTAGTGCCTTCCTTTTTGTAACTGTGCAGCTTCCAAACCACACTGTGAAGCTGCAGGTGAGGATGGTCTCTATTACACCTCAATAGAAGGTGGGCGGAGAGAATATGAGAAGGAAGCTTAGCTTTTTTCAGCCTTCTTAAAAAGTGGAAGCATTGGTGCACTTTCTTGACCAGTTGGCTTGTGTTTTCTGACTGTAACAGATCCTCTGATATCTGTACACCCAGGAATTTCATACTATTAACCATCGTCACACTCTCACCATTGATCTTGAGCACTGGGTAATAACCTACAAAATGTCAAGCCCCTCCAAACCCATGTAACACAGCAACCTATGTGGAATTGTTCACAGAAGCTGTGTACAGCCATGCCAGTGATTGCACAGAGGTTGCTCTGCCTAACAGAGGTATGCCCAAAACTAATATTTATTTATTTATTTGTCTTTTGTTAACCGGGTTACTCCACTGGAGCCAATGGCCTATTTTCAAGGAGACCCAAGGAGAAAAGCTCCAAATACATTACAACCAAAGCAAATACAGAGACAGTACAGATTGAATATATACAGTTACATAATACAGTAAGGTTAAAACAATTGCATAGGATTTCCATCTGACTGACTGTAACCTAGTTGAAAGATAACTGGAGAACCAGACTTAAGTGGAGGAGGAGAGGTTAAGATTGGATAGTTTGGTTAGTAGTTTAGGGTGAGATACAGTATCAAATACTTTTGAGATATCTAGGAAAAAACAGGAAAGTAGTAGGTTATTGTCTCTAGCTCTCTGCCATGGATTGTGTGAAAGAAAGAAGAATTGTGTGTGTCAGTACTGTGATTTGGCCTAAAGCCATGTCGTGTGGGGATGAGAAGGTTATTCTTGATAAGGTATTTGAGAAGTTGTTTCTGAATGCATTTTTTGAGGATTTTTGAAAGTGGAGAAAGAATAGCTATGGGTATGAAATTAGAGGGATTGGTGGAGTTGCCCCCTTTGTGAAGAAGAATAGTGTAGTAAGATTTCCGGATATCAGGAACAGTAGATTCTCAGATTAACCTGTTTACAAGTATTGTGATAGGGTAGAAATCAGAGTCTACTGTGAGTTTAAGAAAAAAGGAAGGTAGGTTAGGGGGAACAAGGCTTGAGCTTAAGTAGAAGAGATTTTATATATGCATTAGAGACTGGTTCAAGAGCGAAAGGGGTGGTATTAGAAGAAAGGAAGAGGTGGGGTGGAGTTGTGGTTGTGTTGAGTGTGGGTTCATTTTTGGATAGATTCGGTGAAATAAGAATTTAGTAGTGTTGCAATTTCTTGTGGAGAGTTGTTTGGGAAGGGATTGGGTGTTGTAGAACTGCCAGGGTGGAGGATTTTATTAATGTTGTGCCAGAATGTTTAGGGTTAGAATGGTGGGAGGTTTGAGCCTCCAGGTAAAAGTCTTTCTTTTCTCATTTAATTTGTTTATTCGTGAAGTTCCTTAGTTCTTTGTATTGCTGGAGTAGCAGAAATGATTTTGTTTTTAGCCATTGTTTCCAGATATTACCTCTTTTTTGCATCAGGGATTTAGTGTCTTTTGTAACCCAAGGGGCGTGGTTAGTTTTCATCCTAATTTGTCTGATGGGTGCTAGGGAGTCCTGGATTCTGAGGAATATTAGGTTAAATTCTAATACTGCATCATTAAGGGAAAGGTGTTGGAGGAAGGACCAGTTTATTAATGAGAGCCTATTATTAAATGCTTTGTCATCAAAGCTAGAGAGTTTGCATCAGTCTCTGAATAAATGGGTTTTGGGAAGTTGAAGGGTGCGTCTTTGCACATGAATGAGGAAGTGGTCGCTTATGGAGTCTGGAAGGGTGGTAGAGTTATGGTCGTGGTCTGGATTGGAGGTAAGAATCCAGTCTAATATGGAGCCAGTGCTGCTGCTTTTATTCATGTGAGTGGGTGTTGAGTAAAACCATGGAGGTTAATGCTATGGTCTGGAGAATCTGTAGTTTTTTCCAATCAATGTTTATGTCACCAAGAATGGCTGTTTTATGTGGTATATTGTTTGAGATCCAAGATAATATATGTTCGAGAGCTGGGATGTTATTACCAGGTAAAATATAAATTGTTATTATAGCAATCTTTTTATGGGGGTTTATGTGACAGCTGAGAAATAGTATCTCTGCTGGGTGGAAGTTTTTGGGGAGATGTTGGTAGGGGAAAGAGAGTGAGTTGCTCAGAGTAGAGACTTGCAACTCCACCTCCTTTTTGTGATCTGATCGTGCTGGTAGATATTGTAATGGAGGAGTAGGATTTCTCTGTTGGAGATATGAGGTTTAAGCCAAGTTTCAGATAATACTAAGATATGAGGGGAGTATTGAGATATCCATGGATTTTGGTAGTTTTATTGAATAGACTTTGTAAATTTATAGAGTAGAAGGATAAGAGGGGTGGGTAGAGAGGAGAGTTTGGGGGCAAGGATTGAGGTGGATGTCCCCACCTAGCAGAATAGATTGGGATATCTGATTTGGTTGTGATAGTTAGTAATGGATACAAGCAGTGCCACCACAAACTAAAAAACTGAAACAAACACTCAGAAAACAGCAGGTGAGTAAGAAAACTGAATTAATGTATGAAGGGCTTTTCATTTGTTACATGAACAAACTTCCTGAGATACAAATAACATGAAGATAACAGTAATCTTTTAAACTTTAAACTAAAAACCATATGATAAAACCAGCCAATCAGAATATTAGCACAACGAAGCATCACCTAAACCAGCTACTAAACATTAACCCCTTATATTCCATACTCTTATACAACACAGACTACCAGGGTAACTTCAAAATTAAAATATTGCTCCATTACTTTACCAAAAATTCATTGAATACTACAAAGTACATTTCTAAATAAACAAAAAATAAACTATAAAAATAATGAAAAAAAAAACTTTAAAGTAACATACCAGACGTACATTAATCCACTTCTGAAACATAATGCACCCACACAGGTAGAAAGAGGTGCATTGAATATACAACCTATTTTTCACCACTGTAAGCTTTTAAGTTTCAAAACATATCTTACTGAACATGAATCATTGATGCCGGGAAATTATAAGCATTGAGGTGAATCTGCCAAAATAATTCTAATTCCTCTAATTTTAGCGAAGTGGGACCTCCTCTTATATCCTGCACAACCCGATCGATTGCTTTAAATTTAAAACAGTGGTCTTTTGCTGATAAAATATGCTTGGCTAGCGCATTCTGTTTTACCTTTATTGATGGCATATTGATGTTCATAAACTCTTTCACAAAGTCAACACTCCGTTTTGCCTATATAGTATACAGGACAACATTGGCACTTCGCCAAGTAGACCACAAACTTAGAATTGCAGTTAAACCTATGTTCTAATTTGAATTGACTATTGTTAACAACAAAGGTACTGCCCACATCCATAAACCTGAAATAATTGCAGGACTCACATTTGAACATTCCTGGACATTTTATTGCCTGCCTTGTTTTAGATTCCAACAAGTTCTTCATATTGCAACCTCTCTTAAAGATGATTCTAGGAGTACCTCGTATACTATTAAATATTACTGGGTCATTCCTGAATAGTTCCCAATTCTTCTGTATTATATTAGATAGTCCATACTAAAATTTGTAATTAAACTTAAAGAAAAATCAGGCTGGATGTCTGACCCTAACCTAGACTCAAGCGGGTCAAATGCAACTTGGAACCATATATCAGGATCACCTGTTACACCTAAAATAGGAACATACGTCCTATTAAGTCTTTTCCATTTAACTTCATTAATCAGGGATTCTATTAGTTCCACAGGATAGTCATGACTCAAAAACATATCCCTAAGGGTTTCTCACTCAATTTCAAAATCACTATTTAAAGTGCTCATTCTAACTGCCCGCACCAACTGGTCCTTAACGACCAAATGTTTCTGGTGATAAGGATGACAGCTAGAAAAATGTAGAAAACAGTTGGAGTATGTACTCTTCCTATGTATTTTAGATAGATAGCAATTGTTGGCTCTGTCTTTCCTAAGACTAATATCCAAGTAGGCAATTTTGTCCTTACTAAAAGTGGAAGTAAATTTTAAGAAGTTGGTAGTCTGATTGAAATGCTCTATGGTGCAATTAGCTTCTATCAGCTCACCCTTTAAGATGATAAAAATATCAAGGTACCGGGTGTAAAACAGGATAAACTTCTGTATCTCCTCATTCTTAAAAACAAATTTGGACTCCTAAAATGCCATCACTAAGTTTGCTAGACTGGCTCCACAAGGGGAGCCCATAGCAACACCTATGTTTTGCAGATAATATTCATTATCAAACAAAAAGTAGTTATTAGTTAAGATAATATCTAATAACTCTGACACCAAAGAAACTTCAGATTCCAGTACTTTTTTCTTTCTCAGTATATGCCCTATCCACTCAATCCCTTTGAGATGTGGTATGCAAGTATAAAGATCTTTTATATCTATTGTTAAAAAGTTATAATCTGCATTATACTCCAAATCATTGATCTTTCTCTAAAAGGACCAAGAATCCTTACATACTTGCTCCTCATCTACCAAATATTTTTTCAGGATTGAGTCAAGAATTTTGGCACACGTTTAAGTGATCAAATTTCATCCATCCACCAATGGCCTCATTGGAGAATTAAATAGGCCCTTATGGATCTTCGGAATGTCAAATAAAACTGGAATCTTCAGGTAAGGCATACACATATAATTATACATTTCGATATTTATCCTACCATCAATGAAAAAATCATTCAAATAACTTTTAATATGTTGATACACAGTACTAACTTCACTGAGTGAAGCTAATTGATATGCTTCACCTACTAAAATAGCTTTCATATGAGACACATAGTCACAATAATCCATGATGGTTAACCCACCACCCTTATCTGGTTTACATGCACAAACATTATAAGATCTAAGCAGCTCTAAACCTTGCCATTCCCATTTATTAATATTCCATTGGGTTACCTTATTAGTAACATATTTAATGGCATGTTCAAACACCTGGAAACTCAAGTGGAGGGTGGATTAAACATACTAGAAATCCAAAAGGGATTATCAACATTACCTCTAACAATGGACTCACCCAGCACCAGTTTCAGATTAAGTTTTCTGGTGAAACTTTTGATATCCAAGTTAGTTCTTGCAACATTCATATGTTGCGAAGGGACAAAGGTGTAAATTTAGCTAAGAGTTCAACCACATCTGGACTAACTACTACAGATGAGTAGTTAAAAATTTTAAAGTCACCTGTCTTATTTTTAATGATAACCAAATTTGCATACTGGATGAGTACACTCACTAGCATTTCCATTTGTTGAATCTCCAGTTGTTCCTCACATTCTGTGTCTGATTCTTTTGTTTGGGAATGGCAGCTGATGTATTGGGGGACTGAAAATCTGGAGGTTGGACAGAATTATTCCCAGTCATATACATATCTGCACCATTCAAGTTCTGCATTCTTTCACTTTCCCTAGGTGGTATAGTTTTGGTGCTGGTATCCAGAACAGTCCCTGACCTGCCCTTGCTGGTTCCATCACAGGGTGCTGATTATGATTATTACCCTGCGTATGGCGTAGCATACCCTCTCAGTTAATGGTTGACCAACTCTGAGACATGGGTGGAATAGGGTAAGCTGAACCATTATCATATGCTACACAATCCCGTTATAATTTCTTATTTTTCATAGCTTTCAGTTTCACCAAGGATTGATCTATGCTCATGAAGATTCTAGCATAGTCAAACTTGTACCTAATAAAGTCAATATCTGATTTAATAGCCACATCCAAATCGGTTACTTCCTTAGTTAAATTGTCTACTCATAAATTATAATGTTTTATCATAAGCTCCAACAGTTCAAACACTTATTTATCAAATAAATTCAGTAGGTCTTTATGAAAAGGTGAATTAGCCTCAAGGCCTGTTGGATACTGGTAACGACGTAAACCTTTAGGCACCAAGCATTGCTGTAAACATTCTCTAAAATAAGATATTTCCAGTTGCAACTTCTTCAATTTAACTAGCTTAATGTCCAATGTTTTAAGAATAGTAGCAATGTAATTAGTTTCATTACCTCCAGCCGGTTGTCCCAGTATTTGATTTTGAGTATCCCTCGAAACTGAAAAACTTCCATTCAACCATTCATCTAGAATGGGGACACCTATAAGTCCTGAGAGAATGTCCACTTGCTGCCCAAGAGTAGTTATTCCACCTAATATAGGTTGTGGAACGCCATTTGCTTGGAGCTGAAAAACCATTAATTTCAAAAGTACTGGCTACAATAATCTCCTGGTTGCCAGGCGGTAAAGCCGGTTGTAAAGGGTTCACAAGTTCTTATTCTGCAAGCCTAATAAAAGTGTTAGGCTCCTGTCCTGTAAGCCTTGTGTTCAGCAATGAATTCAACACTGCAAACATGTTGCAGAGTTCACTGTGTTGCTGGTCAATCACTTCCAACCGCGAAGTCAAGGTATCTATCCATTTAGTGAGGACATTGATAAGAATGGTAAGTTCATCTGATTCTGGGTAAAACAGACAATGTGCTAGCCAAGCATATTTTATCATCAAAAGACTACAGTTTTAAATTTAAAGCAATCAATCGGGTGGTGCAGGATATAAGAGAAGGTCCCACTTTGCTAAAACTAGAGGAATTAGAATTATTTTGGCAGATTCAACTCAATGCTTATAATTTTCCTGGCATCAATGATTCATGTCCAATAAGATGTGTTTTTGAAACTTAAAAGCTTACAGAGATGAAAAATAGGTTGTATATTCAATGCACCTCTTTCTACCTGTATGGGTGTATTATGTTTCAGAAGTGGATTAATGTACATCTGGTATGTTACTTTAAAGGTTTTTTCATTATTTTTATAGTTTATTTAGAAATGTACTTTCAAGTATTCAATGAATTTTTAGTAAAGTAATGGAGCAATATTTTAATTTTGAAGTTTCCCCAGTAGTGTGTGCTGCATAGGAGCATGGAATATAAGGGGTTAACGATTAGTAGCTGGTTGTTTAGGCGATGCTCTGTTGTGCTAATATTCTGATTGGCTGGTTTTATCATATGGTTCTTAGTTTAAAGTTTAAAAGATTAATGTTATCTTCATGTTATTTGTATCTGAGGAAGTTTGTTCATATAACAAACGAAAAGGGCATCATACATTAAATCAGTTTTCTTATTCGCCTGCTGTCTTCTGAGTGTTGTTATAGGTAGTAATGGAGTGTGAAAAACTTCTGCTTAAGTTTAGGGGAGACGGGTGCCTGTGGTGAAATTTTGATTTTTGCTGTATGCGGAAGATATTGTACAGAAAGGGTGAGATACCGAATGATACGGAAATGTCTTTATTAGTAGTAGGATGAATAATTGTAGGAGATGGTGTTAGGTCATAGAGTTTAGTGTGATATGAGGTTAAGAATAAGAGATACAAGAGTAAGGGAATTGAAAGGTAGAGTTGGAGCATGATGTAGGGAGTTGTAAATGAGGTAGTGAAGAGAGATTGTATCGAATATTTGAGAGTGTGGGTATGGTTACTTTATTTGTAGGGTGGTGTAGGAAGAATATGTGGTGAGCTGTGTGGAGAGGGTGGTAGTCGGATAGTTTGGTGTAGGATTATGTGCCTATGAATAAGGGAGAGAGAGAGATTGGACTGGCTAGATAGAGGTTGGAGGTGAGATAGTGTAGTAAGTAGGCAGGAAGAAAGATGCTTGTGTGGAGGAATTGGTGTTATTGGATGAAAGGAGGAAGTGGGAGGGGCTTATTCAGGTGGATTGAGTATAAATTTAGAGTATGTGGGGGGGTGTGGGAATTGGGGGTAGGGTAGAGGAACAGGTACCTCTACAAACAGACCAGACCACCCTAGTGGAATCCAAAATTAAACAGGTTAAACAGCAAAAGAGGTAAAAAAAAAATCATAGGTAAAATTAGTAAGTGTAACACCAAAAAAGACAAAAAGAAATAAGAAGAGTAATTGAGTCCAACAAAGCACATTTTGAGGAAAAATACTTCTACAGTCCAAGGACAACCATAAGGTCTTCTTTACCTCAAAGGCAGCACACAAACATTTGTTGAACTGTTGGCAACTGCAGCCATGTTCATGGAGCAATGAGATATAGCAAATCTTTTAGCTGGCAAATTCATCTCCAACTTTATATCCCCCTCACACCCAACTGCTCCCCAGGAGATAACACATAGCATAAACCTGCTAATTATCAGTAGGGATCAGATGTCAGATGCACACTCCAAGGCCAAGAATACAGATTTGATGGACCCCGATAATATCTCTGGATGCCTCCTAAATAGCCTGCAATATGGCCTATCAGGGCCACTGAAGTCATTATTCAACCATGCCCTCTGCACAGACTTCATGCCATGCAAAGGTAGGACTGTAACAGTCATCTCTATGCACAGGGGAAGAACACTGATGGATCCCAGAAACTACAGATCCATTAGTCTGATTAGTCTCATATGCAAATTCACATGGAAAGAACCGTCATGGAATGGATTAATAATGATATAGGAAACCTTCAGTCACTGGTCCGAACCAAGTTTGGTTTTGAGAAAGGCAGGTCATGAGTACTAAACCTGGTGGATGTCTTTGAAAAGGTCATCAAGGCAATGGATGAGGGCAAGTGGTGCATACTGCCTACGTTAACCTAGCAAAAGCATTTGATACAATACCCTGTGCAGGCATACACCCTCTTTAACTCACTGGATAGCCAACTGGTTCACAGACAGGACTCAGGAAGTTAGGATTGGAGATACCACCTTCACAAAAAGACAGGTTATGTGTGGAGCCCCCCAGGACTCTGTGCTGGGTCTGCTCCTCTTTGAAATCTATTTTTAGGAAGTCAAAGCCAATATCAAGGGCCTCTGGACTCCCTATTGAAATGTTTGCACTTGAAATGCTGAGTTCTGATACAAGGAAAAAAAGTCCAAAGCAGCAAGAAGAGAGTGAAACTCATACATTGTTCTTCTCCTTTAAATGTCTTTTCTGCAAGGGGTGCAATCCCCCTGCACTCCCCAGACTTATATATACTGACTCGGAGATCACCTTCTCCTGGATAAAATGGAATATTTTGCACAATGTCAGTCTTGCTCTTAGCATATGTAAGTCAATTTATTTTTGTTTGTTTTTTTGGCAATTCAGTGTCTATGTTTTGGGACTCACTTTAGTAGATCTGAAAATGTCAAATGCTTCCTGGGCCTCTGGCTTAACAAGTTTGCAGATGATTGCATGCTAGGAACAATTATAGCAACCCCTCAAGATACTAACATCTTATGTGAAGGTAAACAAAGGCAAATAACTTGTGCCAAAGCCATGGCTTAAAAGTAGAAGCTGGCCAATAGAGAAACTACCTCATGGATGAAACACCACTAAAAGTAGACACAGTAGTCAAATATTTGGGAGCTCATGTAGATAGTAATCAGGCTTTTGACCAACATGCTTCTAAGGTAGTAAGAAAATAATTTTATGTCAGCTAACTTAAAAGTAGAGGCATGGCATTTATATGCAGGGAAGTCATCATGCTACTGTATTTAGCCCTGTTCAGATACATCATTTAGTATAAACCCCCTTAAATATGCACCTTAACAGACACATGCAACAATTGAAACATCCACAGAGATTCCTCACAAAAGGAGTACAGGGTGTAAACACAATATCCTATACAGATTGCCCCACCTCTTTATCCTTTCTTACAGACTGCTGAGAGGAAGTTTAAACTTGACATACAAGGCATCCTTGGTTCCTGCTCTGTTTGCAAAATGAACTATTAGATCTAAGGATTTAAACTTTGCTTCCAACTTAAGTAGGGCATGTAGGAATAGATATATATATCATCTGCAATAGGTTTCCCATTTGAGGCAGAGCCCTTCCCTAACCCTTTTCAAGTGAAACCTGGACCAGTGCTTGGGAAATTGGAAACTTACCCTTTGTTTGGCAACCATGTCTCTGATGGACAGAGTTAGCCATTAAATTATGCCCATCTAACATACACCTCTTAAAATAACCTCTAAGGCACAATAACCCATAGGATGTATTTGGATTGCATGGCTAGACTTATAATGGCCCCAGGGCGTTTTAGCCTAGTACACACCTATGAGCCTAAAAATCCTTTAATATCTCACGTTCACAGAAGGCACAGTAGATTTAGTATCATCTAAAGGTATTACATTTGTGTAAGCATTATATGATTATTAAGTGCTGTTCTATGCATTTTATTAGAAAAATAAATAAGATGATATTTGGTATTGTATGTTCTTATTTGATGTTAAAGAAGTCATTTAACTAAGATAGAAGATGTTTGGCAACAATGTTATCAGATTCAGTCATACCTCTTAATCTCTTAGCAAAATAAATCTGGACTGAGTGAAAAATAATGGGGGACCATCCATCCAAAACTAGGGGCATATTTTAAATATTACTATTATAAACTTAGAAAACTGTTAAAAATATATTTTGAATTAGTATGCATTTTCTGAAGGGCATGACATTTTAAACTCAAATGCCATTAATTTGGGACTTTAATCATCTTGTTATTTGCCAAAACAGCACAAATGTTATGAGGAACTGACCAAAACAAGATGAGGTAAAAATCTGGATATTTGGTAAAATTCTGGACAGTTGAGAAGTATGGATTCAATCTGTCTTTGAAGAATAACATATTTTATTGAGGCTTTCATTATTACTTTAACTTTTTTAAAGATGTAGTCATAATTGACTTGTGCATTATTTTTTAGTTATCAGAGAAATTTATTGTTATATAGTCATGATTGACTTGTACATTGTTTTTAAGTTATGAGACACATTTATTATTAAATATATTACTATTTCATTTGCATTGAAGTCTTTTCTCTGGTTAGGCAAAAGTATGATTGTTTCATTTTGCATGAACTTAAGACTGGATGTCTGTCAAAATAATAATAATAAAGCATCCACATTTTCTGTACGTGAGTTAACCTTTGACAGTGTTAATAGTACATTTATTGTATTTATCTATTGTTGGGCAGGTTACTACCACTAGGCTAGTAGTCTCTTTTCAGTGGAGACCCAAAGTGGTATTTTAAAGTACTAGGAGGAATTTTGCCAGAACATTGGGGAACTTTCCCTACTCATCATTATTGTGAGTGGTAACAGGGTAAAGGACATTTTGGAGAAGCACTTCCTGTTTTTGTTCAAGGTGCAGAGGTGGCCCACAGAAACAGGAATGCAGATGGAGAGTGAAGGAGATGATGGAGTAGTGAAAGAAATGGAAGAGAAAGCAAATGTCAAGGCAGTGAATGTGTGCAGGATTGTGAGGAAATCTTTCAAAGAAACCCATTTGCTGGAGATGAGTCAGCAAATGATGGATGTATAATTACATCCCTCCAATCAGAAGGGTTGCAGGATGATGTATTTAAAAAAATGGATAGTGGTGCGGAGTGAGCCAGCAAATAAAGGAGATGTTTCCTGGGGGACTTTATGAAAAAATACAAAAGGAGGGTGTAGAAACAATCCTAAAGAGTAGTGTTGAAATTGAAAAGAAAATATATGCAGAGAAAGTAAAAGAAGGCAAACGTGGAGTAGCAGAAAAGGCAGCAAAAAGGAAGTACATGGTAATGACTGAAATTAAAGAAGACAGAAATGGACAGATATGAAGTGTGGGACAGTTTAATAGCTCCTTTGTATGTAAAAGCACGAGGCAAGAGCAATTCTTATTAGCAAAGAGACATTTTGTGACATTTTATTTGAGACTGTTATTTTTTCAATGGAAAATTTTCTTGGAGGATATGAAAAAAAGAAAGACTGTAATGGATGGATTTTTTTTGTGACAAAAGCATTTAACAAGGAAACAAATTGAAGATTCATGTATAATTTCAAACAGAGGTAAAAAGAGAAACTTTGAAAAGGCATTTGAAAGCTTTAGGTAAAAAAGAACTGGACATTTCAAAAGTTTATGGCAAAAGGGGTTTATGGACTGGTGGCTAGGGTTTTAATATTGTGTTAAAAATAGAAAGAGAAAACTATTACACATATACCAAGCATGATAAATGTGGAGAGGAATAGGGGTGTTGTAAAATACTGGGGACAATCCAAAACATGTTTATTTTGTGAAAAAGAAGGATATTTGACAAGTAACTCTGACAAAAGAAAATATTATTATATTTGTGGGGAAATGGGACACTATCCAAAAATGTGAACTGAAATGTTAGAAAAATAACTAAACTGGAAATAACAGTAAGGAAAAAGAAAAGGAAAGAGAAGAAAATGAACAAAGAGTAGACATTTTACAAGTTGTAGAAATAGAAGAAACGTTATACCAGAACAAATAATAAAGAAGAGAAAGAAAAAGGTCCTCAAATAAGTGACAAAGAAAGTTTAAAACTGGAAAATAGTAAAAGTGAAAAAAAGGGTAAAGGACAGAAAAAGAAAATTTAAAGGGATAAGTACAACAGAAGAAAGAAAGGAAATGGATGAAAAAGAATATATCCAGCTAAAGAACTGGACTTGGCATAATGGTCAAGGTGTTTGACTCACAAACAAAAGGTACAGTATTTGATTCTCACCTTTTGGGAAGAAAGTGGTTAGGATTAGCATGACCTATTATGAAAGCTAGGCTAGTAATTAGCTATGAACTTATGAGACCATGAATCTAAGGAAAAGGGGAAATGAAATTGTTGGAGTGTTTTCTGTAAATGTGAATGGTATTAAGTATATAGTAAAAAGAATAGGAATTTTAGAGTCATATAACACGTGATGCAGATATAATTATATTATAACGCACAACATTTTTAACAAAGGAAGAAAGATTACAAAGAAAGAAAGATAATGTAGAATTTGGGAAATGAGAGATGTTCTGGAATGGGGTGGCCACGGTGGTGCAGCGGTTAGCATTGCTGCCTCACAGCAAGAGGTTCTCCGGTTCGATCCTCAGCTGGGGTGCCTTCTGTGCAGAGTCTGCATGTCCTCCCTGTGGTTGTATGGGTTTCCTCCGGGTGCTTCAGTCTTTCCACATCCCAAAGACATGTTGTAGGTGGATTGGATACTCTAAATTGGCCCTAGGCATGAGTACATGCGTGTGTGTGCCTTCTGTGGAAGGTTGGGCGCTGGGCTGACGACTCAACACTGTAAAACTCCACTGCCAATCATGAGCAGACAGGTGATCCACTGGGGCGACCCCTAACCAGGAAAAAGCCAAAAGAAGAAGAAGAAGAAGAGATGTTCTGGAATAGCTGTGTTCTGTAGAAATACAGTAAAAATATTGGATGTAATTTTAGCAAAAATGGGGAAAGCAACCATTGTAGATTTAAAATGGAAAGAACAAGTATATAGATTTATAACATTATATGCTTATACTAACTGTAAAGAAAGGGAAAGCTTATTTTATCAGATCTTAGACTATGTCATACAAATCTCACCATGTCAATGGATGAAACCAACTCCTGGTACAAAGCATAATCAAAAGGCAAAACCAAAGAAGTGGTATACACAGCAGTTAAAAGATTACTTGAGTCTAATGAAGTATGAGCTCTTTCGCATTGCTTCCACAACGCTTCTTCAAATACAATAAAATAACATCTCAAAATACTTGTATTTAAGTCTCCATAAATCAATAAAAATACTAGGAGTAGTCACATGACATATAAAACAATCAGCTGACTCTTCAGTTATACTAATCACCTGACCTAAACTCCAGCTTGCAAAATTCGAAATAGCACATTCATCATAAAAAACAAATATAAAACATTCAGCCTATAATGCAAAGCTGAAAATCTGGTAAAATTAACATATTAAGTACCTAAATAAAATATGCATGCGTGTTTGTATATAACAAACAGTTCTCATACTATCAAAGGCATAATCATATTAATAGCACTCTGACACCCCTGATGGATGTCATAAGAACTAGCAAATAAACACATACAAAGCTGCTCAATAACCCCTTCAAGATGTAAACATAAGGCCTGCATCACATGCCATTTCTGTTTAAATTTCTACAACCTTTCCATATAAAAAACAAGAAAGATTATAAAACATACTTATATTCTCACCCCCATGTCTTCCACTTAACACAGCTTATGACTCATCAGCAAATATGTATATTCCAAATGAGTCTGCATACACATGCCGTTTCAAAATCAAGTTAAACAGTCCATGCAAGTAAATCTAATCAACAGTTATTTGTTGATTTGTGTGTTTATTTGTTTATTTGCTAGTTCTTATGACTTCCATCAGGGGTGTCCAAAATAACTTTTTTAGTGTTTTTGATGTTTTTGATGTTTAAGATCAAGTTATTGATGTCTTGTTGTCAGGTTCTGAACCTCCTCCCTATATGTAGTGTCATCATCATTTGATATAAATACAAAGGTAGTCGTAACATCCACAAATTTAACAATAATGTTTCATTCATGGATACAGTGACAATCGCGGGTGCATAGAGCAGGGGACTTAGTACACAGCCCTAAGGCACACTGGTGCTCATGGTAAGGATAGAATATATGTACTTGTCCAACCTGACAAACTAAGGGCGATTGGTAAGAAAGTCCAATAACGAGTTGCATATGGAGGAATCAAGACCTAGTGCATAAAGTTTGTTGATCAGCTGACTTGGTACAATGGTGTTAAATGCTGAGCTGTAATAAACAAAGAGCATCCTAACATAGTTGTTGGGCTTTTCCAAATGCTAATGGTTAAAGAAGTGCTTGACTGTATAGATGAGTGGGAAGAAGAAGGAAAAGTAACAGTATATGATGTGGCTAAGGAATTTGATAGTACTGATCATGAGAAAATGTTGAATATTTTGAAAGCATATGAGGTAGGAGAAAAAATAATGATAGCAAAGACAATTTATGAAAACTCGTGTGTGTCTATGTTGGCGAATGGATGTGTAGGAACAAAAGATAAAACAGGGAAGAGGGATAAAGTAAGGTTGTCCATTGAGCATGTGGCTGTTTGTCCTGGTAATGAATGCATTTATACAAACACGTAGAACACAGTTAGAGGATGGTAGACAGGAGGTTAAGGAATGGATAAAGTTGCCATTCATTTTAATGCAGATGGTTTAGTCTCAGTAGACAAGAACAAACATTGGGTGAAACAGATAATTTATAGAACAGAACTAATTTTAGGTAAAGTAGGATTACAGTTAAATAAGTAAAAAAGTAAGGGGTTTGGAGATGTCATAATGATGGCAGGAATTTATTTTACCAGAAATAAAATCAGTGTTCTAGGGGTTATGTTTGGAAGGCAAAAGGTAGTAATAGAACAATGGAGAGAAGTTCTAAAAAAATTCAAATGTTGACTGGTTGGTGCAGAATGTTTCAGTTGTCCCTACGAAAAATGGTATACATGCAGTGGATATAAAAAGTGTATACATCCCTGTTCAAATGCCATGTTTTTGTGGTATAAAAAATGAGACTACAATAAATCATTTCAAAACTTTTCCCACCTTTAAAGTGACCTATAACCTGTACAACTGCTCATTTCAACTACCATTGTGTCTTTTTACACCCAAATATTTTGCTTCCAGTTGCAGAAAAGGAAATTCTATTATTTTCTTTCTCACTCTTCCTACTACATCTGTGGGCTTTTGTGGGATTATGATGTTCTCCTTACCCAGCTAAATAACCAAAGTATATCAGGCAACATTAGTTCTACCACAACAAATATTAATATACCGTAATTTACAGGTAAATTAAACTGTACATCTTCCCCGTATGCATCAGTGCAGCAGCTGTTCTCTTACCCTGTGTGTCAAAACCTCTGTAATCAATAAGAACTGATTCAGCAATAGCCAGTAGCCTTACCCTGAACCCATCGTTAATGCTGTTGGTTTAGAAAAACACAATGCGCTGCTGTTCTAATATGATGACCATGCTGTAGCACTGTAAAAAATCTCCCTGTCATTATCTTCATTCTCCTCCTGCTGATGTTCTCCAGCATTTTGACAAAACATTGAATCCAGTGCCTTCATCATCATTTGTGCCATACACTGAAACTAATGTCATCATCTGTTCTCACTCCCAGGGCCAATATTACAGGAAATGGTGCCTTAGTTGAATGAGTTAGTGATGACCCACTATGAGGGTGCCCTGCAGTCTCCTGAAGCTTTCTATATCCCAGTCTTTGATAGGCAGCACCTCCATGTGCTTTCATTAGTCATAATTTACTTTCACCCATCAGAATATGGCTTGCCCTCAACTTGTTTTTTGAGACTTTCTCGCAAATGCCACAAGTTTCCGATGTGAAGAGCAAACTACATCCACTCACCCCCGTGCAAAGGACTTTAATCCCTGTACATCCTCAACTAATATGACTGAAGTTAGTAAACCCTGGCATAAGTTAATAAATCTTGTGCATGTCTTATCTTTTAATAAAGAGCTTCAAGCAACCAAGTCCATTTCACTGAAGATGAATCAAGAATATTGTCAAATACCCTCCCATCCACCCCAAACTCAGCAGTATCCTTTACTGGGAACTGAGCCATAGCTATGTCAATAGACACTGCATAGATAGTTCCCCAGACTAGCACACCCTCAATCTAGAGTTGAAGACCCAAACTGAGTCTTCCTAAAGATGAGGACCAAAAAAAATCTGAGGTCGTCTATAACCCTGCTAAAGTTATTATTGTGAAACTGCAACTATAAATGCTGTATTGACATTCCTTTATGAAGCTACAGTATCCCTTAGGCTTTATAAATGAATGCTGGTACTGCAGTCACATTTCATCAAACCCTGATGATTACTCCCCTAACAGCTTGTGCCAAGGGCAGTCACTTTCTTCTTTATGTCCTAGCTACAGCTCTACCTGGCAATATTTCATGAACCAGAATAATCAAAAATGTTAGCAGCGTAGTATGATAAAACAGCAATTGACAGCACAGGGCAAGCAAGCAGCCTAATGCAACACAACACAACACAACACAACAAACAGAATTAGCTTTCTTTCTTTTTTCACTTCATTCTGCCAAGTTCAGAACTGTCTTTTCTGACTGAAAAACAATGAATTACCCCAACACACACACACACACACACACACACACACACACACACACGCACGCACGCACACACACACACAGACACACGCGCACGCGCACACACACACACACACACACACACACACACACACACACACACACACACACACACACATTTCACAAATGGTTATTTTTATAACCTGTCATTAGTGGTACAAAGAAAAGGCAAACTGGCAATGGTTTGACTTAAATACAAACTGTTGTCCAGTCCCTTACAATGTACATTAGACAACTGACATGTATCATAGAAGGTTGGGAGCATATAAAGAGACAAGTC
Source organism: Protopterus annectens (assembly GCF_019279795.1). Taxonomy (NCBI): domain Eukaryota; kingdom Metazoa; phylum Chordata; order Ceratodontiformes; family Protopteridae; genus Protopterus; species Protopterus annectens. The sequence goes on from NC_056749.1 coordinate 547,343,405, forward strand.
TCCTCTTAGTACAAGGGTTGGGCTAACTTTACTAAAATGAAGTAAACAAAATCACAGCAGGGACATAGCTGTCAGATGTCATATATATGATGCATGTCATTCATATTCACTCCTCAAATCTTCTGTATTACTTAAAAATTCTTAGCATTGCTGAATTGCTTACATTTCATACAGTTATAATACTTTATTAACCTTCAAATATTGCAGGTTTTAGGTAGTGCAGACATTTTCTGTAGTCAAAGACTGCAAAAATGATGTCACTCCAGTGTAGCACAGGGTACAGACCTGAAGGTATGGCTGCTACTATATTGGAGTGGAGAACAGTGATGTGGTTGTCTCCTGTGACAATCCCTGGTGAGAACCAGGGACATTAAATGGTGGGATGTATAGTTGAATGAGGGTGGAAATGGCTGAGTGCTGAGGAGGCAGGGCAATATGTCACAATGTCCCCATTGTCTGCCCACCCATCAGATGTTACTACAGGCACTGAGAGGAAGGAGGGCATGGGTAGGTCATATGAATCCCCACTGCTAATTGAATAACAGTACTGACCTCCCAGGATGCTTTTAGGATCTGCACTGGACCAGGTAAAAAAAACTGGTAATAGACTGGGGGTGAAGCTGAGCAGCAAGAAGACTTATTGATGGATGTGGAGCACTGTCCAGAAGAGGAACAAGACCATAAAAAAGACAGTAGAATCAAGAAGCAGCAACTAAATGAGCAGAAGGGCTTAACAATTTGCCAAAGAGCTATGCTGCCTGTATAAATGCACCCTTTCCCAAGCTGTTAGTGGAAAGGAGGAAGCCAGAAAAGCTTTGTATAAAAGTCCAATTTGCTGTTTTTTCCCTTGACTAAGAACATGTTCCTGCAGTCCTTATTTAGAGAGGAATATAAGCACTTAATGTCACAGAGCCTTATGCTTAAATTATAAGCATTCCAATTATCTACAACTTTCTCCGCCCTGCTCCATTAAAAATGGTTGAAAACAAATAGTATTATAAAATATCAGTGATGAAACTTAGCAATATAAGGTCACATCTCTTTAATCATATGAATTACTGCAGCAAATTTCTTACAATAATATGTCTTCCACTTAGCTGGTGATTCCAGGTATAAAGACATATTATCTATATCAAATACATTTTACTCCATATGAGTTTAAATTGGAGAGAAGTCATAATTTCTCTGGCAAAATCCCAACAGTATTTTGTATTTTGGATGTAAAGACAACTCACTAAGGTATTTCAGGCCATTATTATGCACTGAGTGAAAGCTCAGCACTATGTCCTCAGTTGAAAATGAGCAAAGTGCCAAATATATGACTGTGGCACTGAAGGTAATATTAACTGCTGGCCTCACAGAGCTCAGTCCAAAACTCTGATGGTGCATGTGTTGCTCATGTATAAAAGTCCATCCTCTTTCCACATTTCACTATGAAACATTCTGGCAGTAACAGGATATTCAGCTGCTTAATGCTCTTAAGACTGCATTATAATCTCAGGTCTAAAAGTTTAGCTCAAAGTTGAAGCTTACACCACCTCTTTAGCTGTTTGGACACAAATAAAAGTTGCTGCTGCAATTCAGTAATGCACACTACAAACAATATTAATTGTTGTTAATATAACCAACTTTTAAACTAGCTACAATAATTTAAATAATTTCCTCAACTAACTGAAATATATTGTACACAGTGTAGAACACTGATCTCTTTTCTTCTTACTATGATTACAGTTGGATATGTAAATATTAAAGGAAGCAATTGTCAGTCCACCTTTGACTGCCTATAAGGCAGAAGTACTTCTTGAACTATTACCATGTTCCATCACCTCTTGTGCTGTCTTCATTCCAGTCCTTAGCTTTCTGCTGGTCTGTCTGTCATCTTCTGCATCCTTGCCTCCTTTTCTGCATGCCTGTCCTTCACCTTGTTCTTTGGTGATCTACAGCTCTGGGCCATAAATAAGGTCTGGAGAGAGATAGGGCAGGAGAGAACAAAACATGGAGCTGCATCAAACATTAGGAAAAGAAGAAAATTCACAACCTCCACATCAATTCATCCCAAGTTTACTGTAGTTGACTTCTTTTGATGCCATTTACTCCTCATGTTAATTCATGCTGTATCCCACTGAGTGATATCTCTGGCATACCTCTGGGTATGGTCCTCTCTTTCCACTGTTGTTCTGGTGCAACAATTTATGTCCATTTAATTTCTTGGCCTGCAGCACCATAATATATGCTACTCTCATCTTCTTTTTCTTCTTTGTTGGGGATCTCAGGTCTAAAATTTTCTTCCACCACAACCTGGCAATGCACAAACTATTCCTTCTACTGTCTGACTAGTAAACATTCCTGCTTCCTCCTCATTGTACTTTTACAGCCCAGGCTACTCCTTTAGTATCTCCTTTTTGGTTCTTTTGGTTCTCGACCATCAGAATGATCTCAATTGCACTATTTTTAATGGTCACCACTCACCCCATTGTCATCATGTCCTTCTTGTACTCCTTTATTGTGCCTTTATGAGTCTGACCAAACCAGCTTCTTCCTGTCCATATAATCAGCAACATTACCAGATAAATCATTCACTGCTGCTACGTCTTTCCCGTTGTTCCATCCAATGAGGTAAATATTACATTTCTGCAGTGTACTTCTCTTAAGAAATATTTATCACATTACACGTTTTTCTTTATTAATTTGCATACCTTTCCTGAGAGATGCAACTCAGAGTAATCTGATTAGTCAGTTTAAAATAAAACTGATACTGTCATTCCCTCTCAGTTCCTTCTTTCAGTTCCACAAGTCACACATTGTCCAGCTGGGAGTGTTTCACCAAACCTTCACAATTCTGTTTAATTCTTGAACCACTGCTCTCTGTGCAGATGTGTTCCAGTTGTGTCATAGTTATGAAGCTGCAGCTGCTGTGTCACTGACTGGGACCCTTGTGTTACTTTAGCTAATCCCAAGCAGAGAAATGCAAGCTTTCATGGAAGACCATAATGTATGTGCAGTTTTCCCTGCTTGTTATTAATCTTCCCTTTCCTTATGCACTTGTTTTTCCCAAGCACAAAAGCTACTGTAGACCTTAGTACTTTGTTTTGGGGAGTTGTGAATCAAAATAAACTCTTTCCTCACAACATATGTTATGCTGAAGGCTGTCATTAGTTGTGCTTGCATATTAGATTGTCATGATGTCAGGGCACGCACCACCACTCATAAGCAAGAGAATTTGTTGGCAAAAATACCCAAGATAAATGCAAGCCAAGCTGAGTTAAAATTTCATCTGCATGCCACCTGAGTCTTTTTTGTTAGTTTGTGTCAATACATGTGAAGCCCAGCAGGATAACCTTTAAGTCCCTTTTACAGTAAATGAATGTGAGCACTGTAAGTACACTTCCCACAGAAAGAAAGAGCAGCTATGTATGAGGCACAACAGCTAACATGCTCTATGACTTCTGTATTCTCGTAAGCTGGAGAGCATGTTCACAGGGCAAAAAACACAGTGCTGTCTCATGCATTTCACTTGAAAAAAGTGGTCCTAGTAAAATTTTGCTTGTTCATCTTAAATTAACGACTAATTCAGGCATCTGAATTTTGTAGTTATTTTTTTTTAATCAGGAAACATATTTGCTACACATGGAAAAGAGACTGAGCATTGTAGTAATCCACAGTTTGAACAGATCACTTAGAAATTAAAATTATGTGAACAAGGAGTATGTAATAAATAAAATGAAGTACAACATTATGGAGATTACTGGTATTTCCAAGTGAACATCTAGTCATGTCTGTCTTTGCTTTGTTGCTTAATTTAATAAGCTTATGACAACTGCATCTAGTGCAAGGGCACTAAAACCATAGGGTAAGGGGGGTAAGCACCCCCCCCCACTTTAATTAAAGTTATGAACTGTGACCCCAGCTCATGGCTCAGATTTTTTTTTAAATAAACAAAGCTGTGCCAAAGAAAAGTGAAAACAGACATCAGGAAAACAGAACGTGTGTGTGTGTGTGTGTGTGTGTGTGTGTGTGTGTGTGTGTGTGTGTGTGTGTGTGTGTGCATGTGTGTGTGCGCGTGAGTGTTTGTGTGTGTGTGTGATTGTGTGTCTGTGTGTCCCAGTTGTCTGCAAATGTCCAGAAATGCATATATACCAGTGTGTGTAAGTGCATGTATGTGACGTTGTTCAAGTACGTGTATATGCGAGTGTCTGTGAGTGCATGCATGAGAGTGTGTGCAAGTGCATACATGAGAGTGTGAGTAGGTGCATATGACTGCATGCGATTGCATGTGTATATGGGAGTGTGCACTAATGCGCATATGCGAGTATATGATTAGGTGTATATGACTATGTGCAAATGCATGTGTATATGTGAGTGTGAGCGAGTGCCTGCATGCAAGTATGTCTGAGTAGGTGTGGGCATGGATAAGGATGTAGAGGGTTCAGTACCATACAGTGCTATTGTAGGGTTCCAGTGGAGCAAGAGACTGCTCCAGAGAACATTATTTTTGTAAACTTTAAAGCATACATGCCTCTCAACTGCCCAGAGTTTTGTAGATTGCCCAGATTTTTACCTCATTTTTTTTTGGTCTCTTCTCCTCATAAAATCTGTGGTTTTCTGGCAAATCATTGAGAATTGAAATCCCTAAATAATGACATGCATTTGAGTTTCAGACTTCATTTCCTTTGGAAAATGCATGCTAACACAAATCCTGTTATTCTAGCAATTTTTTATTTGTCTTTGTTTACAGGGAAAATCCAACTGGGTAGTACCCATTTTCAGTGAAAGCCGGGGGGAAAAAAGCTCCATTTGCTTATATTGCATTATACCAATTTTTACTTAAACAGAGAGTAGTTGAGTTTATTGGAGAGTTTTATTTGTGTGAGGATACTATTCCAGAGTTTAACAATGTACTGGGAGTAGAGCAAATCTCCTGCAACATTATTTGACTTATTTGTAAGTAATAAGAATCTGTTACTAGAACGGAGGTCCCTTGCTGGACAGTAGGGTAGTAATATGTTTTGTAGTGCAAGGAATTTTTCTGGGCTATCCCCTGTAATTCATTTTATGTCAGTGAAATTTTTGAGAAAATTCCAATTATTTCTCATTATCTGTTTAATATTAGCTTCATCTACTTAATTTTGCAAAATACATGCTAACGTATAATCCTTTGTATTTTCATTTAGATCAGAATTTTTTTAAGATTCTCAGCTAGAGTGTCTTCTGTGTGGAGGCATGCGTGAATGGGCATGCCTTCATTGAAGGTTGTGCGTCCGGACTGGTAACTCGGCACGTAAAAATCCACTACCAAACATTAGCGGACCAGAGTTCCGCTGTGGCGACCCCTAACTGGAGTAAGCCGAAAGACACAACAACAACAAATACCTCTTTATTCAACTTACTTTTATTTTTTACTTCATTCTTAATTTCCCTCACTAAATCACCTGGGTATCCATTTTGTAAAACCTATTTTCCATCATTTCATATTCCATATCAAAAAATAAGTATATTCTGTCAACTCAATCTTAAAAATTATCGTTTTACTAAATTTCTTTTAAGACTTTTGTTATGCATACTACTATAATGTAAACTATTATTTTGTAATTTCTTCTTTAAAATTCTAACTTTGTTTATTGAGAGAATTATATACTACTAAATCTAAAAAATGAATGCTATCTCTGTCTACTTTATATGTAAACTTAAAATAATTACAAATATTGTTTAAATATCTTAAAAATTCCCCTAATCTTTCAGTACTTTTCTTTCCATAATATAGACACTGAGGATGTGCAGGAGGTACTAATGGGAGGAAGAAAGCCCTCTACTAGAAAATCATATATTAGCAATTGGAAAATATTTTCTAGTTGATGCCAAAAACATAACCTGAACCCATTCAGAGTAGTTTTTCACTTGTTTTACAATATTTGCCTTACTCCTCTATCAAGTTTCATTTGTTTGCCATTTCAGCATGTCTGCCCATGGATCCCATTCTTCAAGGCATTCCCATGTCAAAATATTTTGAAAGGAGTTTTGAATAAGAGAAGTCCAAGAAAACTGGTGTCTCCTCCTTGAGACATTAATTTCATATTAAAGAAGCCAACACTTGCTCCATTTCAATAACCTCATCTGGCTGATTTGAGGTTCTTAAGATGGATAAGAGTTTTACTCCTTGCTCTGACCTCTGCAAGAAGAATATCTGAGTTGTAAGCTCTTATGGCGGTTAACCTATTTTATTTTCAACAGGACACAATTTCCTTGAGAAGTAATACTTCTTTTATGCTTAAAGTAGCACTCAGATTTACTTAACTTATTCACTCCAATGGAGCTCAGGGAGTTTGCAATGTAACTTCCAATGGGCAGAGCCTAAACTTTTGACAGAATCAAATCATGTCCTCAAATTTCAAACAAGTGCTCATATTTCTCGAACCATAGGGATTATGAATGGTAAACTCTTCAGCACAAACTATTTTTATAGTGGTAGTATTCCATAGGTTCTACATCTTAAACTAAATTGTATGTCACAGCAAACACAGAAACTATTACATTTGTAATATTTTGTAAACAACTTACAATCTCTCAGCAACCACTCAAGTTACACACATACTGCCAACAACATTTTATTCATCTCACTGAGAGCTTTTATATGAAGCTAAGCAGTTCTGTCTGTGTTATGTGGTTGTTGAGATATTTAGGAAAATGGAAAAGTTATACCTATATAAATTAATATCATAAAAACAACAGTTAATATCTATTTACCTACACTAGACAAAAGTCAAGTATTACTGCAGCTAAGTTTGACACTGTGTAACCTTTAAAATAAAATCTTTTAAAACCTTGTACATAGAATAGTTTTGGAAGTATTGATGCAAATATGAACAAGCAATATTTGACACCTAAAGGCATCAGTAGGAGTTAACTGCAGATGCACCTGGAGGCATTACTTGGATGTATTGAGTTAAACCCAAACTATCCATGTCCCCGTGTTACTCCCTAATCCCCAACATGATGGAGAAAGGATACTTCATACCTTGAATGTCCACAGACAGTTCAGGTACTGTCTTACTATTACAACATTTTTCAGAACTTCTGCTCATTTCTTCATTTCTGGTTAAGGTAAGGAGATGGGACAACCTGTGTCAAAGCACACTATTTCCAAACAGATATCTTGGGCTTTTACCTTTTGTTATTTCCACTACACCAAAACTATTCCAGGCAGGGTGAAGTCATATTCAATCATGATTTGGTTTCATCTATGGCTTTTTGGGAGAGGTTGAATTATAGAAGTACTTTCGAAGTAGCAATGTGGTCCTCCGTGCTTACTTTTACAAAGCACTACAAGCCAGATTCCTTCTTCAGGTCTAGGTCAAGTTTTGCTAGGACAATTCTCCAGGGCTTCCTAGACCCTTCTTCGTCTACCTCCCAGTTGTTCTATGCTATAGTAATCTACCCATGTAGATTAGGCTATCAAAGCAATGACCAATATGAAGAACATAGTACAGTCGTGTAAATAAATTTACCATGGCAGTATATGTTTGAATGATCACTGCTGGGGTAGCCAGTCCCTCCTTACAACCCCCCCTTGTTCTTTGGTGTGTGTTTTATTCCAATGTGCAGGCATTTGTTTTTTTACCTTTTTAGCCACTTCAGCTCAAGCTGATGGTTTGGGCGAGTGGAAGGTGCTCTGAAGCTTTGCAGGATATAAAATGTATAGCTTAGGCTATTGGATCTGGGATCATTTGAACATCTGCTGTTATAGTAAATTTACTTACACAACTGCACTTTTCTACAACCCAAATGATTGCATGCAAATTTGAATTTTATTTCAATATTATTTTCTACAGTTGGACTGAAAACTCATAATACAGATTTAAGTAGCAAAGTTTGTAGCTGTGCCTATATGTGTGTCTCTTTTAATAAACTCATAAACCAGTGTTTATTGTCCCCAGCACTCTACCAGAGGAAACAGAAGCATGGACTCTGGTTTTAGTCTATTTCTGCCTATAGTGCTGACAGCTCAGTGTACAATTTTTATTCTGAATTTTGAAATTACTAACCTTTCTTCACTATGTCCACTTTCAAAATATAAAGTGTACATTAGGCTGTCTGGACTATGGCCAGAAACAGAGTAAAATAATATACTCCATGCCATATAGCAATTACAGTTATACACCACTCTGTAGATTAAGTGTTGCAATATCCAAATAACACGCCAATGCCAGAGTTTACCACTTCCTGTTAAAGCTTTTGTCCTCCTTTCATTTGCTCATTCAGATTTTTAGCACATAGGCAGTCTTTTTGAATGGTATACTGAAATGCCAGGCATTCAGGTGAAAGTGCATGTCCCATTCATGCTTAGAATGGATGATGTGAGACAGTAGTTTCATTTATAATTTTACTATGAAATTTATGTTCTATATTGCGACGCTGAAACAGCTAAACACCAAATGCAATTTTCGTGACACACAAAGAGTGAACTACAAGTTATGTGAACGGCCAGATCACCAATTTTTTTCCTAGGGAAACAAATTGCTTGGCTGTCACCATGATTTTACCCTTTTCCCCACTGTAGTGCAATCTCACAATTGGTATATTTAGTTGGGGGGCACAGCCCCTCACATCGGGTTGTGTGTGGGGCAAAGCCCCCCACTTTGTAATATTTGAGCTGGTGTGTCGTGTCTGGTTGGCCTATCATTTTTTTCCCTAGGAAAAAAAATCAGTGATCTGGTCATTTGCGTAACTTGTAGTTCGCTCTTTATGTGTCGCTGAAACAGCATTCAGTGTTTAGCCATTTCAGCGTTGTAATATAGACCCAAAATTTATGTGGATTATTTTTAATGCTACAACAGTTGGCTATATATGCAGCTATTCAACACATATCATATTTGTACATCTTTTATCACAGTTAATGGTAGAAGAAAAAAGTAAAAAAATTACCTTTTCTGGTCAATACATGCCCCTTTGGACCCCCCCTCCAGCCTTCAGCATCTTCTGACACCTCAGATATAGTGTTATTTTTTTTTTCTTTAGCAAACACTCTCACATTAAGCACTAACCAGAATCTTTTAAGAGGAAAAAAAAACTGTAGTACGTACGCATTTTTAAGAACTACTGGTTAGTTGCAATGATTTTTCTGCTGCTTTTCTTACTAGGGTTGCCACCTTTTCAAATGCCCAAAGTGGGACATTTTTTGTATAAATGTCAGATTTTGCAAGGCAAAACATATCCACGACCAGTACAAAGGACAGAACTTCACTTTTTTTTGCCTAAATAAATGTTTATTCTTGTAGCATTTTAATTGCTTATTTTGTTTCTTAATAACATTTAGGTGTTTCTGAAACAGAATAACTTTTTTATTTTTTTGCAGGGCACAACTGCCCAAAGAGGGACTGTCCCTCACAAAGTGGGACAGGTGGTAACCCTATTTCTTACTGAAGTGCGTAATAAGAATTTCCTTTTTAAAAATTATAAGTAAATAAATAATAGATCTTTCTATTTACATGACTTATTCCCTTTAGTCCTAGTCAGTGTCTTTTTTTTCATTATGTCATACAGGTTGGAATTCTGATTAGAGCACTACTGCTGTGACAAGAACAGATAGAACTCCAACTACTTGTGTGTTCTGTGATTTTTAACCGAGCTGATAGGGATAACAAAATGTCATATGTAAATGAGAGGTGTGTGTACTATATTCCATTTCATTAGGATTAAAATTCTTTCCTGAACTAATGACAACAAAGATGCCATATGACTGATGAATGCAAATACAGTCAGTAGTACAGTGTGAGAATGATTTTGATACACTCTGCAGACCAAGATATACTACAACTGTATTCTGCTTTCCTCTGCATCAAGTAGGCATTGTTGCATTGTCAAATAGAGCATTCCTGCTCAGGAGAGAAAGACGACATGTGGGAATCTGGGATGCTGCTCAGTGCACCCTGAACATATTGACCCACAATGCAGATTTCATGTATATTAGTGAAGATTAACTTTACTGCTCCTCTGCTTTTCCTCTGTAGATATATATTAGTTGTCATTTACTAAATTGATTCTCTATGAATGTAAATCATGGATGACTTCTTCTCACAAGAAAATTATGTCTTCTGCCAGACAGTGTTAGAAATGCAAGCTTTTTTGTGTGTGCACTTATTTAGCTCTCTCAGCTCCCTGCAGCCACTGAGTCCCACCCATATCCAATAGGTCCATTTATTCATCCTGCTTCCCATTGCTCAAAGGTTAAGGACCAATTAGATGAGTGAGAAATCGCTGTCATCACCCAGAGGGGGCTTGCATTTTCTCCTTCTCCTAACACTTCTTGCTTTTACCTAGCAAGTACAATGCCTTCTGAACTTGACTACAATGTGCATGCTCACTTCACCAGCAATGTCTGTGTTATCTAGTGTTCAGTGCATTTGGTGGAAGAGACCAAGACCCTGCATTCTATTTCCTGTGTGTGGTATGAGTGTCATGATCTTGCATTCCACATCCTGTACATGGAGTGAGTGCCATGATGTTGCATTCCACTTCTTGTATATGGAGTAAATACCTGAGGTTTGACACACAGGTGATGCTCCTGCATCAGGATTAGAATAATTCTCTCCTCCTGGGATGAAGGAGTCAGTATTGATTGCACTGTCCTTGTTGCTACAGTTCATAGTTAAATACCGGACTATCAGTTTGTAAACTCTTACAAGCTTAGCCAATAACCAAAGGTCAGAACCAAACCCGTTACCTTGTATGTGCAAGGTTAATACCATAACCATTTTCTCTGCCCTCCCCCTTTTCAGGAAAATAATAAATAAATGTTTAATACTAATTCCACCCTTATGCTGAAGTAAAGCCAGAAATATCAGAAGAGAATAGCTACAGAAGTCCAAGGTACAAGACAAATCTGGGGAAAAAATTAAAGGCTGGACAACATCTGTGGGTGAACAATAATGGACACTGTTAAAGTTTGCTGTGCAGCTTTTCTCAGAATTTTTTTTTTACCTTTAATGCTTTATTTCTGTGGAAATAAATGGAATATATAACACAACATTCCATTTTTCAGTTTTCTGGAAGATATGACTGTATGTCTGTCACTTGCAGATTTTGGCTAAAACTACACACACATACACACACACATACACACACACACACACACACACACACACACACACACACACACACACACACACACACACACACCAGTTATTATCTATCCTGCCTGCATATATTTCTAAAGTCATAAAAAAAAAACAGAGAAAATGTATCTTTCTGAAGTATTGCCTTTTTCAAAAGTACCACAGGCCTAAATATTAAAACTGGATGTCATCTAAACTGGGTAGATAATAGCTGGTTTGCTGTAAATTTAGTGACAGCTTTAATCCCAGCTCTTTCTGTAGGACCTCAGCTAATCTGCAGAGAGTTTCACAAATTAATGAAGTTGTCTCCCAGACCCTAATAAATGAATGCAGAGCTCATCAGAGCAGTAACACATGCACATTCATTTGCTAATTTGAATCAATATTTTTTCTAGGAACTCTTGGGGGAAGGGAGGGGTTGAAAAGATAGTTCTGATTGTGAATTTGGTATGCAGACTAGATGAATTTGTCATTATCAGCTAATTATGAACAGTGCCATCGTGCAGGCTTCCCTCAGATGGCTTCATTTGCACAGTTGAGAGCTTTGCTTTTCCTGCAAGAACTTTGCCAGTCTAAGATGGAGTACCGTCATCAATATCTCACAATGCACATTACTTTTTCCCTTCATGTTTATCACTGACATGGCTGTCACTTAGGCTGCACATTAGTAGGGTACAATCCGTTTATCTTATCTGAGTCCTTTTCTCCTTGTATTTTGTAATCTAGCTTTCAACTAACAATTATCATGTACTAAATGCAAACTAGCGTTAACTGCAATAACCACATAGTCTATTAATATCACACTTCATAGACACAGTATTTTGATGGTAAGAAATACTATCCCTTTGCATTCTGCTCTTTTTTTATATTATTCTGCCTAAACACATCTTGGCTTCATACATCCATGGTTTAATTATATATTTTATGCAAATAAGACTGACCATGAGTAAGTCCCCATATTTATCGGCTAAGGAGCTTTGTTGAATTACATGCTTGGAGTCCTACAACATGGAAATAGAGATGGAAGAAATAATAGTAATAATGCTAACAATAATAAACACTGTTCTCTGCAACATTTTGCCTTTGAGACCTCAGTGTGTCTGTCCCGTATATTCTGAGTCACAAAACAATCTTTCCATCTCAAAGACTTTCAGTAAGCTTATTTTAGTTGTATCGACTTTTTGAGAAAACAAGAATTATTGTCCCTCTACAAACTATGGCTCTGTACATGCTCAAGTAATTCTTCCAGCATTACATGAAACTAGAAACCTCTTCTAACAACTTTGACACTTTAAAATATCTGTCTTCACTTAATTTAACTCTTCTTCCTCTCAGTGTTATGCATCCTCAGCTACAAGATGAAATTTAAAGAAAAGAAAGCCTAATCCTAATTGCATACCAACATGTATATATTGTACCTGGACGCAAATCATTGTTATTTTTGTATTTTGTATAATGTTTGCTACTAGTAACTTGAATCTGTTAACAGTCATTATATAACTTTATCTCATCAATGTATATGTAATATGTGGAGCTTTTCTCCTCGGGCCTCTACTGAAAATGGGCACTGCTAGGCCCAGTGAACAAATGCAAATAAAAATAATAAATTAATTAAATAAATAAATAATTTTCATACATTTTACTATCTCACTCCAGTTAGATATATTGCATTGCTTTTCCATATTTGGAATACTGGCAGAAGGGGAGGCAGCAAGGGAAGAAACATAAGAGCACACATGGAGACAGCGTACTTAGATAAGCTACACTTTACAGGTGCAGATAGAATTGACATATCATTCTCCATGCATGAAGTGGCAAACATCCAAGTGGTAGCTCTACACTGCCTGCAATGATGGGATGTTGCTTGCTGATTTAATTGGTGAAGATCCTCTGACATCCCTTTCCCAGCTTTGGAAATGGATGCTGGCTACCATATCCCCAATCACTACTGGAGAGGCTGTGGTGGGACAAGCACCCGTAAAAGACACTCCTCTCCCACTTCCAGGGAGAGGGTAGCAAACTTTGCCTTGTCACTCCATTCACTTCTTGGGTGGCCATCTTGATGTGCTACTGATTAAAGATGAACTAACAGTGAAGCTGAATGAGCCCTGCTCCTGCTCCATATGGCTGGCTACAGACAGGTAACTGGCATACATGCTAGGAGATGCACTGGGAAAACCATTTGATTTCTTCTTTGTTTACTGGAGTGATGGCAGTGGGAGTAGTGATCCTGTTGCACAAAGCACATCTACACAGAAGCTTGATAACTATTAAGTGGTTAGGCTTATCTCATTTTTTCAGCAGAGTATATCAAAACATTTCTGTGAGCAGAGAGGCTGGTGGCGTTTCTGAGTACAAGTGATGATCAGATCAGCAACAGAAGCAATGATTTACATATTAGCAATCTTGTCTTGACAGCCTGATTCATTTCAGTGAAGGGGTTACCATCAAGGCTAAAAAGGCTTGACCAGTTTATATACTATATCATGATTTATGTAAAATACTTTGACATGGCCTCTGACAAGAGGTTAGGAAGATCACTGCCATGTACTTGGAGAGCATAATGGTGGGCTAGCTGGAGGACATTTGATGCAAGTGAGAGGGGGTGAGGAGTGTCATAGAATTCAGTGTTGTGACTAGCTGTCTTCAGCATACTTTAGTCTAACTTTACACAAACACCAATAAGATCGGTTTTATCACTAATGATACACAGAATGGAATACTGATTTAATTTGAGGAGTGAGCATTCAACATGAGGTGGTACAGAGAGATATGTGGCAGCTGTGGTTATACATAAAAATTGTTAGTTTATATGAATTGACAGTAGATGGAGGTGTATAAGGGATGATTTCTGAGCTGAAACAAGTATTTCAGCATAGCCAGATGAAGATTGTGGTATAGTTACCAGCTGAACGAAACTGTGCTGAGTTATAATATTAGTCACTACTGAGAGGAACTCAGATTCTACAGATTCAGGTATCATTTTAGGGTCTTTTGAGCCCTCATCAGAAATTCTGAATTCTGTATGAAGGTCTTATCAGGAAAGAGATATCAAATTATTTGAGTCTGTGCAGTAGTGGGTAATGGATCTGTAAGGGTAGTGCAGGTAATGGTGTATATGGAAATGTTCAGAGCACACAAAATGTATTCAGTAGAAAAGAGGCCTGGCCAAGGGGATGTATGATACAGGTTCATTATCAGGAGCCAAACTGCTTGCATAAAACTAAGAAGAAATAACAAGGTAAAAGTCAAGGACTGGGTATCAAATGAAGGATGATGATGATGATGATTTAAGGAGTTGGCATCAGGAAATGTTATATTGACAGCAAGAAAATTATGGGGACTTGAAACGCAGTCTGAGAAGAAAGCAGTGTGGATCAGCTTTGCATGGTTAACTCCAACTTGTGCACTGGTTGTTCGGTAGCTCAAGGGTCATGTGTGTGTGTGTGAATATACTTAATTTTTATAGTGTGCGTCTGTGGTTGACACATTTTAGCCGACTGCATTTGGTCAACTAAGCAGATGTTCAACAGGTATGCAAGATCATACAGTTCCCATGGTTGGGAAATATGCTCTTGCCACATTTTTGTACAAAATTGGTGTTTTGTTTTTAAAAATAAGATTTTGCATGCACTGAGGCTGTTTCTTAGCACATGCGTACTTGTGTGTCAACACTAGTGTTTTCTGCCTTCTGAGGTCGATGTTTTTACATTTGACATTGTATGCTTTCACTCATAAACACACACACACACACACACATATATCTATATCTATCTATATATCTATATCTATCTATCTATATATATATATATATATATATATATTTACTTTGAAACATCAAGTTCCAGATAACCGAATGACATTTTCCCAAAATGAAAATTGAGAAAACTGACATACCCAAATGGCAAAGTTTTCCCACAGTAAGTAAACACTTGCCCAAACTGACACAAAACATGAACCGATGAAAGTAAAAGCCAACTAGGTAGGTACACCCCCCCCCCCCCCAACTGTATATACCAACTCTGGGATCACACTACAGTGGATTAAAGGGCATGATGGTTAAGTGTTTACTCACCCTAGGAAAACTTCACCGTTTTGGTATTACACTTTTCACGATTTTCATCTTGGGAAAATGATGTTTGGTTATATGGGCATCGATGTTTCAAAGTAGACCCATATATATTTATGTATATATTTGTATGTGTGTGTGTGTGTGTATATATATATATATATATATATATATATATATATATGTTTATTTATTTGACACTTGCTAACTGTGTTAGTCCAACTGAGTTTGCAATCAAACCCATTTTCAGTGGAGACCCGAGGGGAAAAGCCCCAGCAAGCATAAGTAAAGATAAAGTGACAGTATACAAATATTAAATAGCAATCACAATACAAAATAATTGTAAAAAAGAAATGGTTATTAACTATTTGCATTGCATTGATAGTAAGAAACATTTTCAGTGGAGACCCAAGGAGAAAGAGCCCCAGCAAACATAAGCAAAGATAAACATACAGGACAAAATCTATTAAAAAACTATTAAAAATAAGAATGCAAATACAAAATTAATTATATATAGAAAACAAAAGAAAACATTACGAACATTAAGGGTTGCACTGATAGCAGTGGTCTAAATTTACTAAATATAAGAGTAAAAACAAAAAAATAATGGTTGTTCAAAAAAAGGAAAATATACAGACATTGATAGGAAGGGGGGAAATGCAAATAGTGTGGAGAATGGGAGGGGGGGAGATAGGGGAGGGTTATAGTAGGGCTATAGTAGTAGAGCTGAGGGTTTAGGAGGTTAGTTTAAGCAGAAGTTACTAACAGAGAAAGAAAGTTAGGAGATGCAACAGGTTATACAGTAGGACAGACTAAGACTATGTGTGTTCAAGACAGCGACATAATTTCATGTTTAGTAGGTGGAATTTAAGATCCTTTTTAAAACAGGGAAAGGAAAGGTTGGATCTAATATGGAGAGGGAGTTTGTTCCAATTTAGTGAGGCAGAATGTTTGTAAAGTAGTTTGTTAATATTCCTTTTGGGTTTATAAACTGAGAGAAGATGCTGATCAGCACTCCAGAGAGACCGGGGGGAGAGTAGAGCAGGACAGGCAGAGGGATTGTTGAGTATGGAAAAGGTAGTGTGGAGTTGTTATTGTAGGAGAAAGTTCGGAAATTCCAGCCACTGAAATTTGTTTAGTAAGAGGCAGTGATGCGGCAAGAGTGGTTGGTTTAGAATAAATCTGGCAATTTTGTTCTATGTTTTCTCCAGTTTCTCCATTGAGGTAGTTTAGATATTGATAAGAATGAGGGAAGCATATAGAAGACTAGGTAAGAGAAATGCCTGTGCAAGTGTGTGTTTAGTGGCAGTAAAGAGGAATTTTTTGTTCCTATAAAGTAATACAAGTTTTTGGTGTTTTTTTGATGGCCTGTTATATGTGCAAGTCAAATTTTAGTCGGTCATCAATTATTACTCCAGGAACCAAAACCAGAAATGACGAAAGGTAACAAGTCCACTGGTAAAATCCACAAGTTTAATAGAGAGTAAGTGCTTTCGTAATGATCCACATAACTTCATCACGCACATTAATCAAAACAGTGTAACACAATCATTATATACAACTGGTAAATTAGAATTAGCCAATCACAATCTACAAAAAAACCCTCCAACAATTAAAAAAAAAAATCATTCATCAAAACTTAATTAAGCAAAGCATGGGAACAGAGTAAGTGTGGCCATTTGTTTTGTTTTATTGTATTTTTATGTGAGTTGTGATCCATCTTTAACCTTTCGTCATTTCTGGTTTTGGTTTCTTGCAATCTGGATTTGCTCTTAGTTCTTTTGGGACAGTGTTTTGTGTATTACTCCAAGGAGTTTGGTGTGTGTGCTTAGTGAGTGTAAAATAATGGCTCAATCTCACTTCACTCACATGCATGCATACACTCGCACACAGACATATACACAGACACCCACATGCACATACACACACAGTTTTGTTTTTCATTTTTTTTTCTTTTTAAAATATTTTACACTTGCTAAACAGCAGAAGTGCTGCTTAGCAAGCGTAAAATAATGGCCATTCCGTTTTCTCAGTTCGAGCTCCACAGCAGCTTGATATGCTGCCGTGAAGTGGCAGACTCATTTTTCAGCAGGCATTACTTGTATATTAATACCCTGCTTGCGAACGTTCATTCTCCAGTCAGGGTACTGATGTACAGTAAGCCCATTTTCTAAAAACATTTAATGTGAGTGCTTTCGCAAACAAAGTCACTTCGTCAGATACTTAAAAGAATCAGTCAGTCCTTATTTAAAGAAAATTAAATCAGTTAGGAAGGTAC
The DNA here is from genome assembly GCF_019279795.1 of Protopterus annectens. Taxonomy (NCBI): domain Eukaryota; kingdom Metazoa; phylum Chordata; order Ceratodontiformes; family Protopteridae; genus Protopterus; species Protopterus annectens. Next base: position 547,360,860 of record NC_056749.1, read on the forward strand.
ATCGGTCAATGAATGAGAAAGCATCTCATATCATCAAGCAACTACTGATCATCAAATACATAGTAATTACGTAAAAGATAATCAATTAGTAAATAACATAAAGCATAAAAAAATCACTTTCTCCTTAATTTATGTCTCTTTAAAACAGGCTTCAAAGAGACATAATCATTCAACCCCTTCCCAAAATGTGATATAAGTCTCAAAATCCAGCGTCGTTCAACTCTTTCTATTTCATTTCTCAAATTTCCCAAATGCACAGTCTCATAAATTAGTTCCATCAATAAAAATTTAAAAGTATGTGTTTCTCCTTCCTGTAGCATATGATTCGCTATTACACTAAACAACTGTCCTCTCCATGCTCAATATAAATGATCACGGATCCTTTCATGAAGCCTTCTGTTGGATTAGTTATATAATTTACAGCTGTACTTCTGTGCTGGAAGTTTTATTTATTAGGACTTTGTTTCTACCAGCAGAGTTTATTGCTCTGGGGCTAGTTGTTTTTCCATTTATTTATTGACATTTGGTGACCAGGATAGTCTGACTGGGTCATGAACCAATTTTCAGCAGAGGCCAGGGAAGACAAGCTCCAGCAAATACAGACTTTATACAGTTTATATGAGTTAGTTAATAGTGACATTTTTGCATCAATTTAAACATTTCTGAAGTTCAAAAGGTTGGTACTATACAATAGTAAAAAAAACATACAATAGTCAAGCATATCAATATAGTATCAGTAGTTATTATTTTTATATTAAAGTTGAAGAGCACAGAAAAAAGTTTAAGCATAAGGTGGTAGAGCAGAGGAAAATTAGATGTAAGGTGTGAAAGTATATTCGTTAAGGACAGTAAGAGAAAATATAAAAGGAAAGTCAAGTATAGGAGTTGTAAGAAAAAGAGGTTAACATGATAATTTTCACTGTGTGGTATGGGAATACATTATTGTATAAGATATACTTTTGGAAAAGTACATTATAATTTGTATATAAACTATTTAGAAATGGTTCTGTAAATAGGTAGTGAGAGGGATAAAAGAGAAAAAGGAGGGAGAAGTGCAGAAATGGCAGATAGAAACTGGGTCCAAGAACAGAAAGTGAGGGGTGACAGGAGAAAGAAAGAAGGGTGAGAGAGGAAGAGGTGGTGTGGAAGTAAGGTATTAGGAAGTTATGACAACAGAGTATGAATAGGTGGAGAAGGAAGATAGTTGAAAAATGAAGAAATTAAATGTAGTTATCTTTTTGGCAAGGGACAAGGGCAGATAAGATTGAACTTAAAGAAATATTTTTCCTGCAGTTATTTTGTACTCAGTCTTTTTTATATGTATGTTGAACATATACTATTAACCCCTGAGGGCAATTTAGATATACTATGCTAAAATAAAATCTATGTTTAGAGCTATAGCACATATTACTTTTGTTACATTTGCTATGGCAGCATGGATGAAGAAAACAGTTGCACGGGTATGTTTATACTTTAGTGCACCTACACTATATTTCCTCCTACTTTATTTTTAAACTAAGGGAGAGAAACAAGCACAGCATTCTGAACATTTTTAGATATAAGCAACTAAAAAAGCAACTAAAAATCTGAATATCTTTATATATAAGCAACTAAAAATTCATTTCCAACATGCATGGATATGTACTTGTCAGGAAATTACCTAATGATTTTTTCTTCTTCTCTCAATTAACGTATCTACCTAAACTGTCTACATATATTACTCTCTCTGCAGTTAGTACCTATGCTATTAAATGCATCTTTGTTGTACTATGCTATGATGTTACTCTGATTTTTTATTTTTTTTATTTTAGGCATTGCTACATTCCTTGTATATAACTTAATGCTAACCAAATTTCTCAAACATATTGTTACTGCAATACTCTCAAAATACTGTACTTTTGCCTTGTATATATTCATATTGTATAATTCTCTTTGTTTTTGTACTAAGTATCTTACAACTTGAATTATTTTTTCATATATATATATATATATATATATATATATATATATATATATATATATATATCTATATACACTTGTACCACTATCCAAATTTGGTAATGCAAAACTAAATAAAAAAAAAAAAAATACCTTGTGAAAAATGGAAGAACTATGTAAGTCTTTAATTTCTGGATACAGTAAAATGCTAAAAAATTAAACTGCTATCCCAAGTTGGTAATACAAAAACTAAATAAAATAAAAAAATACCTTCTGAAAAAAAGGAGGACCAAAGAATTGTAATTCTACAATATCAATCTAAAAAAACCCCCCCTGAAACGTGTAAATCATGAAAACTTCTTATTTCACGTTTTTGCAGGGGGGCCCCGGCACCCCCACACCCCATGCTACTAAAATATACCAACTCCAAGACTGCACTACAGTGAAGAGAATGGCACGGCTTGGGAAATTTACAGTTCTCTTCACTAGTGCAATCGTGGAGTTGGTATATTTAAGTATCAGGAGGTGTGGATGGTGTAGAGTTTTTATCTTTTTTAATTTAATCTACTTTCATGTTCAGTGTTGTAGAACTTCGATCATCTCATCCTCAATGATGTGTGGTTCGATGTTCTGCAACTTTGAGCATTTTAAGTAGACCTATTATATATATATTTATATTCATATATATATATATATATATATATATATATATATATATATATATATATATGGATCTAGGATGTTTGCTCGACTGAGCAAACTACCGAAATCCAAATGGCTGGGCATACTTACGCAAAAGTGCTTTTCACCAAAGAAGCACTTTCGCGTAAGTATGACTGTTGCCAAGACTGTACTATGGTGCGGGTAAGGGAAATTTCCCTTTTCCCCACTGTAGTGCGGTCTTGGAGGGAGAATATTAAAGTAGTGGAGGTGTGGGTAGTGTTTTTTTTATTTTGTCACATGCTTTAACGAAAGCGCTTTTTCGATAAAAGCACTTTCATTATAGTGTGTTCGGGTTTTATGGATTCGGACGTTTGCTCAGTCAAGCAAATGTCCTAGATATATATATATATATATATATATATATATATATATATATATATATATATATATATATATATATATATACATTCCAATTTATATTTGTTGTTATGCTGGCTTGTTGATGCATGCTCTCGTTGTAGTTTCTGTCACTTATGCTTAGCTGCAGTGGTGCTTTTTTTTGTTTAGAATATTAGCTGTTTCTCTCTTTCTCTATTTTTTTATTTCTTCTGTAGTACCATGAAAAATCATTAATATTCCCAAAATATCAGGACATTTAAAAACATTTCCTCGAAACATCACTTCTAATGCCGCTAATATGAGAAGAATATGAAAGCAATTAGAGAGGAAACTTCTCTGGTAAAGCTGTTGTGCAGTTTTGGAGGATGTTGGAAATCTGAATGCTCCATATGGAAGTTGGTAGATTATATGTATATTTATCAGCTGGCATCTTAATCTGAACACACAGAATGAATGTCATCCATATTTCACAAGCTATAACAAGTGCTTGGCAGAAAATATAGTTGTTTTGGTTACCAACACTTTCCATTTTTTATCTTTATTCTTTTAATTCTTTTTAATTTATTCCATTCTCCATCTTATTTTATGACATCTTTCTTTCAAACATTATCATCATCAGCCCTCGTTTTATACATAGGGTCTGTGTGTGTCAAGTAAACTGTTGCCATCTCTCTTGATTCAGTGGCACTTTCTTGCGTTCTTTGACAGTTATGCCTGACTGTTGCAGTTCATCCTTACAGTCCATCCACCTCTTTGCTCACTCTTTGACACCCTCATTTCTTGCCTTCTTCCTGTTTGTCCTAAATCTTCTTCACCAGATTGTCTTCTGATTTCTTGCCCATGTGTCTGAACCATTGTATTCTGTTCTCTTTGACCTTCTCTGCATTTGGAGCTACATGGCCTTCTGCTCTCATGTTCTCACATTCTCAGTTCTTCATCTGTCCTCCCTCTTATCTCAGGGACTTCCTCTCCATCATCTCTGGCTTCCTCAGCTGATCTGCCTTCACTGTCAAGGTTTCTGTACCATACAGTTATGTGATTGTACCAATGTTTTCTGCACCTTACTTTTCAGCTTCTTTGTCATTCTTCTTTCATGCACTATATCTGACACATTGTGCAGTTTGGCTACAGTTCCTCTGATTCTAGCTCTGACCTCCTCATTCAAACTCCCCTTCTACTCATTACTCCTCACAAGGTATATGAAGCTGCTAACCTGTTCCATTATCTTCCTTTCTATCTCAGTTTTCAGCTTCTTCTGATTTCCTTCATTTGCTGGCATTACCACTGTCTTATCTGTACTCATTTTCATCTAGTGTGCCTTCAGCTTTGCATTTTTTCCCTATCAGTTGCTGAAGTTCTTGTTCAAATTCTACCTGTAATGCCACATCACCTGCATACAACAAATTTGTTGATATGTCCCATCTAGCTGTTTGCTAATAACATCACCAGTATGAACAACAGTGGGGTCAAAGCTGAAGCCTGATGCACAGCCACTCTCACTGGGAACCTCTCTGAGAATCCAAACACTATTCTTACTCATGTCATTTGGTCCTTATACATAACCTGCAATAATTCTACTAATGCTTCTGGAACTTTGAACCATGGCAGGACTGCCAAATTCATCTTTTTTGGGACCTTGTCATATGCTTTCTCCAAGTCTAGGAATGGCCAGTTGGACTCTTTCCTCATCTTTAGCTTCTTCTCTGCTATCTGTTTCACTGCAAACTTTGGGTCAGTTGTGCTACATCCTGATCTGATTCTGAACTGCTCATCACCCATCTTGCATTCTACTTGTTTGTGTATTTCTTTATCAGACACCGTGCCCAGAACTTTCATGCAGTGTGACAGGAGTTTGATGTCTCTGTACTGGCTACAGTTGTGAATGTTCTCTTAGTTCTAGTACACTGGTACTAATATGCTTATTTTCCAGTCATCTGGGATATGCCTTTTTCCTCTATATACCATTTTGGGAACCCTAAGGAGTCATTTCTTCCCTTCCTCACCCAGCATCTTGATCATATCTTCCGTGACCTCAACTCAGTCAGCTGCTTTCCCAAACTTCATTTTTCTTAGTGCTCTTCTTACTTTCTTTAGGGTGGGCTCCTCTTCTGCTGTCATTGTAGTCTGTATACAGGGCACTAGAGCTTCTGTGGAGTTTTCTTCATTCAGAAGTTACTGGAAGTATTCCTTCATTGTGTCTTTGATGTCTTGTGGACTGGTGAGAACGTTGTTGCTGGCATCCCTTATGAAGGGTGTTTGATGACTATCTTTTTATCTTTACCTTACAACCTGATAAAGTATGATTCACTTTCCAAAAGATAGCACACCTCTCAACTATACAGATTTTGCTGAATGTCCAGATTTATGTCTCTTATGTTTGGTCTGCTCCTCATAAAATTTGTAGTTTTCCAGTAAATCATTGAGGACTCAAGTCATTAATAATGACATATATTTGAGTTTCAGTCTTCATAGCCTTCAGAAAATGCATGTTAATGCAAAACCTGTTATTCAAGCAACTTTTTACGTTTATTGAAGCAATATTTAAAATGTGTCCCTGATTTTGTCCACATTTATTTTTGGCTTTGTTAAGATTTCTTGCCCTTAGAGGTTGAGAGGTATGCAGATGTGACGTTTGCTTGGAGAGTGTTGATGGAGAAGTACAGAGAAGGTCAGAAGGAGTTGCATTGTGTCTTTGTGGATTTAGAGAAAGCATATGACAGGGTGTCTAGAGAGGAGTTGTGGTATTGTATGAGGAAGTCAGGAGTGTCAGAGAAGTATGTAAGAGTGGTACAGGATATGTACGAGGGTGGTGTGACAGCGGTGAGGTCTGCGGTGGGAGTGAAGGATGTGTTTAAGGTGGAGGTGGGATTGCATCAAGGATCAGCTCTGAGCCCTTTGTTATTTATAATGGTGATGGACAGGTTGACAGACGATATTAGACAGGAGTCCCTGTGGACTATGATGTTTGCAGATGACATTGTGATCTGTAGTGAGAGTAGAGAACAGGTGGAGATATGTTCTAGAGAGAAGAGGAATGAAGATCAGCAGGACTAAGACAGAATATATGTGTGTGAATCAGAGGGAAGCTAGAAGAATGGTGAGGATGCAGGGAGTAGAGGTGGCGAAGGTGGATAAGTTTAAATACTTGAGATCAACAGTTCAGTGTAATGGTGAGTGTGGAAGAGAGGTGAGGAAGAGAGTATAGGTAGGATGGAGTGGGTGCAGAAGAGTGTCAGGAGTGATTTGTGACAGACGAGTACCAGTAAGTGTGAAAGGTATGGTCTACAAGAGGGTAGTGAGACCAGCTATGTTATATGGGTTGGAGACAATGGCATTGACAAAAAGGCAGGAGTCAGAGCTTGACGTGGCAGAGTTGAAGATATTAAGATGTGTACTAAGTGTGACGAGGATGGACAGGATTAGGAATAAGTATATTAGAGGGTCAGCACAGGTTGGAAGGTTTGGAGACAAAAGCCAGAGAGGCAAGATTACGCTGGTTTAGACATGTACTGAGGAGGGATGCAGAGTATAATGAAAAAAAGATGCTAAGGATTAAGCTGCCAGATAACAGGAAAAGAGGAAGGCCTAAGATAAGGTTTATGGATGTGGTGAGAGAGGACATGCAGGTGGTTGGTGTGATAGGGCAAGATGCAGAGGACAGGAAGAAATGGAAACAGTTGATCTGCTGTGGCGACCCCTGACGAGAGTAGCCGAAAAAAGAAGAACAGGTTGAGAGGTATGGAAGCTAGTAGAGTTCTTTTGATGTCTTATTCTTGACTCTCTTAGTCTCTGTTAGCCACCCAGTTTTGTTTCTCAGCCTTATCAGACTTTTCTATCTCCCACTTTTCCCTGCACACTGTCTTTCTTTGAATGACTTCCTGGATTTCTTCATTCCACTACCATCTTTCCTTATACACGTTCATTTTATACCTGGATCAGCCACATATCTGTTCTGCTGTCCTCACACATGCTGTTTTGAAGCACTGTCATTCTTCTTCAACTCCACCTATTTCTTTTTCTTCTAAAGGTTCTACTATGTCCCTGAACTCTCATGCTTTCACTCCAGACAACTTCTATGTCTTCAGCATAGTCTCTGTTGTCGTTAGAACCTTCTCTGACCACTGCCAAACATTAAACAGTATAATATTTGCATTTGCTTGTACAGCACCTTACATTCCATTATAAAAGGAAAACTATCCTAAACATTTCACAATACTTCCTTGATACATTATAATCCATTAAAAGAGAAGACATATGTATCATACAGCCATCCCTCCAAAATTCTAACTGTCCTATTATCATCACTTGGGCATCACATTTCTACCTCATATTTTCTCTGTAACCACCTTCTTCAGTTTATATCTAAACTTTATGCCTATGTTCTATGGCTAAAGCTATAAAGTACTTCCTTCTTCAGTTTATATCTAAACTTTATGCCTATGTTCTATGGCTAAAGCTATAAAGTACTTCCCTATATCTGGTGCACCTCAACCCCACAAATTCACCCTTTATTTAGCAAACCTCTTCTCCTTTCCAGTGATCGCATAATTTTGAATATTCTCCAATATCCTGTTATGTGGACTAATTAAGATATGTCTCCCCATGTATATAACATTTGAGATCACCAAACTTCTCATCATCTCAATCCTAACCCTCAGTGTGAAAACTTTTCCTACCCAAACATAAACCACCTGTCCTATTTTCACCTTATGGTAACTCCAATGTTTCTCCAGTATACAATGTATTGTGCTAAACATCTGCTTTGTTAAGTATTTAACATTTTCTATTGCCTTTATAAGACTAACCACCTGATGAAAACTATCCTTAGTCATCAACACCATCATTTTTTTCTGAGTGGAAAATCAGTCAACTCTATCAAAAAGTTCCTGAACAGTTCCAGTACCCTTGATAACATTATCTAATGTTAGCATACAGTTATCCACAAATAAATAGATACCTTTCATTTTTTGACATTTGTCAGGCATTAGTAGGACAAATACTCTCAGCAGCAGTATGATGTGGATCAAGGATATCCTAATGCCCTCACTGGCCCCAGTCCGTTTTTGAGCTGGTGCATGAGAGGCCAGGAAGAGTAGGTGATCCATTATTGAGCAAAGGCACCAGGCTCCACTGATGGTCAGCTGCAGATTCAAAAATAAGTGCAAAAAAATCTCTAGATTCATAGATTTCTCCAATCACAGGAAGCCTCACCACTGTGGATTCATACAGAACTGCCATCCAAGCACAAAATTAGGGCCAAACCTATCTCCTGTCTAAGAGTTCACATAAAAAGACCAGTCAACTATATCAAAAGCACACACTTCCTTAACTGTCACCAACTCTCTTAAGCAGTTCTGCATTTAACAAATTCTGTCTGCTCCTTGTAAGTAAATACCAGGAGAACCTTCTCCAGTCTCTTTACCAATACCATTGCCTATATTTTTGCATCTGCACTAAATAAAGATATTAGTTTATAGTCACCTGATTCAATGGTCTCTTGTGTCCCTAGCAGAATCAACACCATCTGGCCTTACTTATTAAGTTTGGCAAAATTCTTTCACAGCCCCTTTATTAAATATTTCACAAAATCCCCTCTCACCTTTCCCCTCCATACACTGCAAAATTGTTTTGCCACTGCAGCCCCCTGGTGTCTTTCCATCTTCAAATGCACACAAATCTTACTTAGCTACTTGCCTATGAATGTCCATATCGAACTCTCTTTGTTTCTTTCTCTGCCCCCCCCCCAAGTCACTTCCTACCAAGCCAGTTGCACGTTCTCCAACTCCTACTCCTCTGAAAGGCTGATAAATCTTGCTATAAAACTGCCCATCAGATCCTTTATACCCTCTATATCCTGATTCAAAATATCAAACTCTCCTTTTAACAACATCATAATTATGTATTTCCTTTTCCTTCAGAATTAGAGCTAAACATTTCCACCCTTCTCTATTTGCACCCACCAAAAGGCCTTCCTTTTTTCAACTACTGTTGTCTATTTTTTTGTCTGCATGTTCAGTCCCTGCACTAGTCTATTTTACCTCCTTTAGCAACCTCCAATATGGGTTTCCAGCTGCCCCATATCTTACTTCTCCATTCTTTTCCAAAACTCTTCCAATAGTCATAAAACTCATTCCACACACAGTTTAATGCATCTCTCAGTTCACTAAGCTGCATACCCTTTCTCCTCACATTTAACCTCATTATTTCTTCCAGTAAAAGTTGCCTTTTCAGCATTCTTTCTCCATTGTTCCATAACCAGGGTTTTCATCTTCATCACTTCTCTCTCCCTGCAGTTATCATCTTCATCAACCACATGCTAACATGTGCATAATTAGATAAGCACCCTTCTCCTATCCATACCCCTTTTATTGGTAACAACTGACCCCTAATTAAAAAAACTATCCAAGACCACATTAAAACCACTGCCAAATATGTATTGATCACATTTTGAAGTTCTTGTCTATCAAATCTCATAAAAACTCCATAATTACAATGGATTATTTTCACATGGACTATAAATACAGTTTAATTTCCACTTTTGTTCTACCTCAACACTCAGCCACCTTCCATGCGTGTTCTGTTTAAAATAATTTATTCTCAACTCCAGTCTCATCTACACTAGTATCATTTCTCTCCTCCCCTTCACCATATTATACCACGATACTTCCCTATATCCACATCCAGTTTCTGTGCCTACTTTTCCATCAAACGTTTAGACTTTTGTATTATGACCCCCTGCTTTATGCAATTTCCTAAGAATCCTTCCCCTTTTCACTAGGTGACAGAATATGCTTTTATTCCAAGTAATAAGTAACAGATGTTCCTACTTATCATTATTCCCCCCTTTCATCCCCATTGCAATGCATTCTGTAAAGAGGCTCACTCCCCCTCCTCTTCTCATCCAGGCTAGGTATGCCCTGGGTCTGTAGCTGGCTTCATGAGCCCTAGAGGTATTATGCTCATGTAATTCTAGTATTGCTCATGGAGAAGCTTCTTTTGTGCCTCTTCTGTCACTGTAGACTACTCCAACTATGAGTCATCCACCTGTCTGAGGCAAATGGAACAGCATTAGGTTTCTCCTCTATAAATATTACCCCCTCACTTCTTGATCTCTCCCTCCATTGAATTGCCCCTTACATATAACAATTCCTCAACAACTGCACTATGTTAAACAGTGTAAATATACCGAAACATTCAAACAGTGATATCAAAGAAGTACTCTTAAACAATGTGCATTCAATGAAGCTGAACATTACCTCATTGACCTTTTTAGGAGAAGTGAACAAATATCCAATAATCACTTTGGTTGTCCTTACAATTTAAGTGTAAACTTCAAAAACATCTTAATGTATAAACACACTTTAAACAATAGAACATTCTTCTTCATATGATCTAAAAAACTGATTGTAATAATCATGCAGGCCACATTTACTATACAGCAACATATTACAATATTGTAGCCATGTAACTGCTCCAAAATACTATAGTTTATGAAAAACAAATTACCCTTAAATATTAGTGCACATCCTCCAATGAGCAGAGCAATTCATCTATACCATGCAAAAGACATATTTTATCATCGTGGTGTAGATAAACACTAAAACTCCCTAACACATTGACTAACAGTTATGACTTGTGTAAAAGACAGCACCCAAAAACAGGGGTAAGAGAAAAATAAAATAACTCACCAATTACTTAAATGTCAGATATAACAGTAATCCTTAATCCTGTAAATAGGTGAGTCTTCTGAACTCACTGGCCTCTTATTTACCAAGTTTCATGTAGTGGTTAGGCTTTTTCAGGGCAATGGTGTTGCAGTCACAGATTCCTTATCGGACGCAAATCCAGTTTTTGCATTTTTAAATTCTTCCTGATCCTACTGGAATCCTTCATTTTGCCATCCTTTCAGTTTCTTGGCATTTAGTTTTAGTCCATAGTTCTGACATCTGTTGTTTGTCTCTGTCAGCCCTTCCTCGAGAGCATTTGTGTCAGTGGGTGATTCAGTGACAATTCCTAATTTGCAGTCATCTCCAAATTTAGTCAGCCAGAGGCCATTGCTGTTGGCCTTGAAGAGCAGTAAATGCCTAAAAGGAGAGGTCCCAGGACCAATCCCTGAGGGACTTCATTTGTGACTGGCCTCTTTGTAGAGGTGGATTCCTCAGTTCTAACTTCCTGGGTCCTGTCTGTGAGCCAGCGGGCTATCAATTGGGTGATATAAGGGTTTGTACCTAACTTCTTAAGTGTGTCAACAATGTCCTAGTGGGGTATTGTGCCAATGCCTTGGTCAGGCCAAGGTAGGCAGTGTGAACCATTTTTCCCTCATCTTTTGCTTTGGAGACCTTCTCAAAGAAGTCCACCAGGTTGAGTAGGCATGACCTGCCCTTGATGAAACCAAATTGGGTTGGGCCCAGTGTCTGGAGGCTTCATATGTCATTATTGATCCTTTTCATAATAATTCTTTCCATGGTTTTGCATATGAGACTAGTGAAGCTTATGGGTCTGTAGTTTCCAGGGTCTGTAGATGGCCCACATTTGCACAGATGGATAACTGCTGCTGTTATACATTCACAAGGCACATGAGAGCCTCTTTATCTGAAGCATGTATGAAAGAATGACCCACAGCCCTTTTGTTTGGAAGTGTGGTCAAACACCTGATCAACCAATCCCAGGCTCCTCCTTCAACAGATTCTGTCTTAGCCCCCCCTAGGGTTGGAATATGATATATCCAAGGTTTGATTTTTAGATCCCTTGCTGTTTCCTATCTATATGCTATAAACTGGGATCATAAGATGAGGGCCCGATATCTTATTATATTTAGCTATAGCCCTCCTTCTCTGGTGTGTGTGTGTTCCAGATTTTTCAGTATTGATGAACTGCTTGCATTGCATTCTTGAACAGATGTCCCTTAGTCCAAGAATCATTATCTAAGCATCTTAGACCACATTTAAATAAAACTTTTCAGTGTAAATAATAATAACTCTAATGCAGTCACACTTGTACCTCCATCTAAACCTAAACTGTCACCCTGGCTCCAAGCCTACACTTATAAGAACTCCTGAATTGGAGCTAGCTATAGGAGTCTTATAGTCAGGTGCACTAATTTGTGCAAGGATAGTGCCATGGGCAGCTGTTTCTCTGGTGCCAGGATTTGTGACTTCTTCAATCCTTACTTTCCTTCACTTGAAATATTGAAATATAAGAATGCTTTTATTGTTATATACATCTGAATGATTTATCTTATACATACCACCATGAGGGGAGATGCAGAGAGATAAAGAGAGACAGAGAGACTGTCTCTGTTTGAGGATGGCAAGACATTTGTCTTGAAGCTAACAGTGAAAACAGCAATGCACACATCAAACTCAATAACCCAATAAAAGTGTGCTGGAAAAATGGGAAGAATGCAAGAAGTATAAAACCAGAAGTTTAATGTTGTACACACCACACGTAATATGTTAAACATTTTAATAAAGACAGTAGAAAAATTTTCCTTGGTATTCATTCCATTAGGGGATTTATACACCCTAAGTCCCTGAGGTATTATCTTAAACCTAAGGCATTCCCTTAAATAACTGTTTTCCAGCTGCAAACCTTTAACTTTAAGAATCTTACATTCAACCATATCAACCAATTTGTTAATGATAGTTATACAACTATAGGTTGTGTAAAAAGATTTATAAAGTCTAGAAAATCAGAAATGATGACGTCAATGTTTGTTAATTACATTAGACGCAAACTTGAGTATGGAATAACAATAAGGAAACTTTATTAAAAAACAAGCATGAGTAAACTGGAAAGACTACAGCAGAAATATGCCAAGGGCATCCATGGATGTGAACATTTATGTTATTATGAAAGACTAAAATATCTGAGCTTGTACAAGGTCTTCTATAGATATTTAAGAGGAGACCTTATTCAGGTCTATAGGGCATTTAGAGACAACCACATCTGGAAATGTTTGGGGTTATCAAAAATTAGTAAAGAATCATCAGACGACCTACATTTCTTTATTTTTATTTTATTTTATTTTTATTTTACATTTGTTGACCGGGATAGTCCAACTGGATATATGTCCATTTTCAGTGGAGGCCCAGGGAGAAAAGCTCCAAGGAGACAATTTACAGACACACAAATAATTCAAGGATACATATTTCAACTAGGCCCATTAGGTTTGTAGTTGGGCACACATAAAGGAATTAAGCATCAGCGAGGTACAGTTGACAATAAGACTGTAAATAACAATACATAGTACAGAATAACACAGATATGCCATCATTCTTCAGTTGTGGTTTACAATTTTATGAGGATAAAATATGATGTATTTGTTAAGCTAATAATTACAATAGTATAGATGTGGTACAAGTATTAGTCTGATGAGGAACAGGGACATAGCCATTTTATGCTGAGGTAAGATTTGAGAGTTATTTTAAATTTAGAAAGGGATGCTTCTAGGGTTAAGGATGTAGGCAGCAAATTCCAGATTTTCGCTATATAAGAAGAATATAGGGAGTCACCAGCATGGTTGTGAGATCTGGTAACTGTAAACAGTAATTTATTTGTGGAGCGGAGTTGCCTAGGACAGGAATACTGTTGGATTATGTTTCTTAATGAAGGTGTTGTGCTTGGACGATTGAGTAGCTTGTGTGTGATAATCAGCTGGTTATAGGTTAGTAGGTTTGGTAGTTCATGCCAACCCAATTGCTTTAGGTTTTGGCAGTGATGAGTTCTAAAGGAGCTGTTGTTGGCAAATTTGGCTATCTGATTATAGCAGGAGGTCAATTTATTGGTTTCTGTTTTGGATAGGTTGGTCAAGATTGGTGATGCATACAGTAGAGTTGAAAGAAGGTGTGTTTATGCTATTGTAGTTCTAGCATTCTGGGTCAGGAATGATTTGTGCTTGTAGGGACTTCCCAGCTTTTTGTTAGTATTTTTTATGATCAGATTAATGTGTACATCAAATTTGAGCTTGTTATCAATAGTGATACCTAGACGTTTTGTCTGGTAGTCAGGTAAAATAGGGGTTCCATTTATTGAGTGGATAGTAAAGGAGGAGGTGAAGGCAGTCGTGATTGAGGGATGAAATATGAGGAGCTTAGTTTTTTTGAGTTTGAGTATCAAGGCATTCTCAGTGAGCCAGTTTTCAACTGAGTGAAAAATTTCCTGTTTTTTTTTGTGTAGGTCTGCTAGGGTAGGAGCGCTGCATATTATAGTAGAGTTGTCAGCGTATTGTATAAGGTTTGAACTATTTACAGCTGAGTGGAGATTGTTAGTAAAAATTAAGAATAGTAGGGGGCCCAGTATAGATCCCTGAGGTACACCAAGTGTCACAGGTAAGAGTGGAGACATGTTATTGTTCCATAGTACTGCCTGTTGTCTATTGCCAATTTATCTAGGCCTAAGATAGAAAGCTGGGAGATTAATTTTTCGTGATTAATCATGTCAAATGCCTTTGATAGGTCTTGGAGAAGGGCTGCAGAAAGCTAACCATTATTTCTGTTGTGGTTAATGGTATCAGTGAATGCTAGCAGGGCAGTGGTTGTGCTATGACCTGGACGGATCCCGTGTTGGGTTAGGGATATGAGTTCTTGATTAACAAGGTGGGTCATTAATTGTTTGTGAATACATTTCTCCAGTATTTTAGCAAGTGGAGATAGGATAGCTATTGGCCTGTAGTTAGATATATCATAAGAATTGCCCCCTTTATGAAGGGGTATAATATAGGCCATTTTCCAGATCAAAGGTACTGAGCTTTCAGAGATGGATCTGTTTATTAGGATGGAGACTGGTATGGCTATTTCAGTTGCTGCCAGTTTTAAGAATTCGTTGGGGATGTGACAGCTGTACAAATATGCCACCCTGTCACCATCTGGATATAATTAGGAGGAAGCAGGGTTTCATTTTTACACTTGAGAATAATGTATAGGAATGAGAAGTGTACTAATTGATTCTCTGAAATAGCAGTTGATGTATGGAACAGACTACCAAATTACATTAAAACAAGCACTAGTGTAAATGTTTTAAAGAACAGCCTGGACACTTATTATGGGAACAATTGTTTTGGTATATTGGCAGGCTAGAAGCACATTAATGCCCTTGCTTTGAATATTTTTATGTATGTATGTATGTATCTATGTAATTAAGAGATGATTCTTTGCTAACTGAAAGAGAATGGGATTCTTAAAAGGTGGTTATGACTTGTATTCTGTCTGTCTTTATTACCAAATATCTGGCAAATTATTTCAGTCTACCAGTCAGAGCAGTTACCAGTTCTGTAGGCTTTCTTAATTTGTTAGTACGACTGACAAGTCTATTCTTAGAAAGCTGAGAGTCTGTCTCAAGTGTAAAAATGAAACCCTTCTTCCTCCTAATTATATCCAGATGGTGACAGGATGGCATATTTGTACAGCTGTCACATCCCTCTGTACATGTACTAATAATGGTTCTAATATTATAGTATTCAGAAGCTGGATTAATACTGTAGAGTCATATTGTACAGAAGTCCAGAAGCTAGTTTAATATGTTCACATGAAATTCCAGAAAAAAATGGAATGGCAAAATATTTCATCAAGTAAAAGAAACAGATGTGGTCCACACTAGTTCCCACATATGTCATCTTCATAGTAGGTAGTAATAGATGCATAATCCTGAGATCAATATTTTTCATGAGATAAATGTTTAGAAAATATATTCTGGGTAATGTTAGTTTTATATGAAATCACATTCTCAATAAACTGAGTAAATATTCAGATTATATATTCAGCCTTCAACATCTTGACGTGTGATTTGTGGGAAAATAACATTATTTTTGTTTTGTTTTGTTTTTTAGGGTTGTGTAGTAGTTGAGCATTATGGAGCCATTATTCAACTTCTTGCATGATTTGGAGGAGTTGAGGCAAGTTATTAGATGCACATATTAGTGTAGAATCATCAGCATATTGTATAAAAAATGGGTTGGTATACAGATCACTGATAAACATATGAAAGACAAGAGGACCAAAAATACAGCCTTGGAGTATACCAGTGGAGACTTGCAGGAATGGCGATAGTGTGCTCTCCCATTTCACACACTGGAGCTTGTCTAATGAAAAAGGGGATAGTCCAAGTTAACACAGTTTACACAGGAGTTTAGGGTGAGAAACTGTATCAAAAGCTTTTGACAGATCAAGGAATAAGCAGGAAACAACTTTGCCTGGGTCCCTGTATTTGTTGATGGTGTCAGTGAAAGATAGCAAGGCAGTGGCTGTATTGTGTGTTCCGCAGAAGCCATGTTAGATGGATATTATGAGCTGTTCTTGTAGAAGATAGTGGAGGAGTTGCTTATGAATATATCTCTCAAGAATTTTTGAAAGAGGTGATAATATTGCAATAGGCTGAAAATTATCGATATCAGCCAAGATGCCACCTTTATGAAGAGGGTAATTTCAATAGTGAGGGCACTTAGGATTCAGATATTGATCTATTGATAAGGCTAGAGACTGGGTATTCTACAGCATTGGCAGCTATCTTTAGGTATTCAGGTGGGATCTGGTCAGCTGCAGTGGAGCAAAGTCTGAGTTTATAAGTTTTTTGATGTGGAGACAGGTCCTAAGTAGAAGTTGCTAGCAATGGATATAGAGGGTAAATTAGATAAGATGAGGATATTGGGGGAGTAAAAGAATTGGCAGTTTATATGATGTAGGTAGAATGTTGGTTTTTGGTCTAAAGTGTTGTTTATTGAATTACCAGGATTGGGTGTTATTGAGGGGTGGTAGAAGTACTGGATGGAGGTGAAGAGGTTTTAGTTATGAGTTACTGTTTTCTATGAATTAGGTATTGAATAAAGCAGAAATTTCTACTGGAGAGCTATTATGTAAAGAGTTGTGTTCCTTGTTTGAGCCTGAATGTAGCAGGTTACATATTGATGTCCAGAATTTTTGCGGGTCATTTTGGTGTTGAAGTTGTAGATGGCTATAATATTCTTTTTTTTATCTAGGTTAACTTGTTTTTTACTCAGATTGCACAATTCTCTATAAAGTTACAAGTTACAGGGAGTATTAACTTTAAGCTATTCTTTCCAAATGTTGTTAACTTTCTGTTAGATATTTTAGCATTTGTTTGAGCCATGGTGTGTGTGCTAAATTTTCACTCTTGTTTTGCAGAGTGGGGCGTGGTTATTTAAACTATTTAAGAATATTGTCTTGTCACATAGAAGAGTTGTTAGGACAGACCAATTAAAGGCTTTCCAAGTATTGATGGAGTATATATTGAATTTAGAAAGGTTTTGGGTTGTTTTAAGTTAGTCAGTGTTTGGTTGGTGGGTGGTATTTCTATGGGTATAAGATGGAAGGTGGTCACTAAGTGAGTTTGGATAGGCTGACAATAGCTACACATGGACAGGAACCAGTCACACAAATGTAATATCCAAAAAAACAGTTTATTTAGTTCAGTGAGCACTTTCATCTCATAAAAGAGACTTCATTAGAATCCTTCTCAATATTTACATTTCCTAGTGTGAGGTTTTTTTCATTAGGTATGTAATTAGTTGTCCAGGAGAGGATTTCTTCTAATGGTGTTACATTATTTCAGGTGGGTTGTAGACTATAACAAACCATAGCTGTTTTTTATTGTTAAGCTTTAGCAGTGATACTAATATTTTGGCATTTTGAAATTTTGGGATGTTGTACGACTAAGGAGAGAGACTAAATTTAAATAAATTAAGGCTACCCCTCCTGCTTTCTTGTGTGGCCTATCAGCTCTGAAAATACTGTACCCTGGAGTGAGTAAGTCAGAGTCTTTGATGCTTAAAATTAAGCTAGGTTTCTGTGATGGCAAGAATATCAGGGATATACTGTGATATCCAGGCATAAGCCGTGGTGGTACAGTGGTAGTGTTGTTGCCTCACAGCAAGAGGTTCTCCTGTTCGATTGATGGCTGGAGTGCCTTCTGTGTGGAGTTTGCATGTCCTCCCCATGGTCGAGTGGCCTCCGAAAGACATGCGTAAATGGGCGTGCCTTCACTGAAGATTGGGCATTGGGCTGGCAACTCGGCACCATAAAAAAATCTTTCAAAGTTCCGCTGTGGTGACCCCTAACCGGGAAAAGCCGAAAAGACAAACAAACTGTGATATCCAAGCATGTAGCTCTGTAATTTTATTACAAATGCTATGGAGGTTGAATTGTGATAATAATCAAATTTTTGGAAGACAAGTGGGAGAATGATGGGGGATTGATATGCTAGCTTTATTAGTATGGATAGGTGGTTGTTTAACTATAAGACAGTACAGTTGGGAAGAGGTATAGTTTGAGGTGGTAGATGAAGATGGGTATGTTATTTCATAATTTTGTAGTGTAGTTCTTTGTTATTTGGATTTATTGATGAGTTTTCGGTGCCTGGGTTGGAGTGGACATCACCACACTGCAGGATTTTTAAGAGCTAGTGTATTGATTTAGAGGCAATCTGTAGGAGTTTTATGTTTGGAGTTGAGTGGTGGTAGTGAAGTATTTTGTTCTTAAAATAAAGACAATGTGAAAGATTAAAAAGGCAGAGAGAGATACATTGGTATAGCTATTCTTGACTTTATAGTGTGCTGAGTAACCTGCAGTAGGAGAGGTGCATAGAGGTGCAAGTATACAATGATAGTTTGTTTGATAGGATTCTAGTAGCAGCAGAAAGAGACACAATACTTGGACTAACATGCATTCATTAGATAACTACATCGGTGACAATAAAAACATTGCAAGTTTAAGTGAAACTGTTTTCTTAAAGGTCTAATTGAATGGTTGCAGTTATATAATGAACTATGAACTGTTAAGTGTGAACAAAATGTGAGAGGATAGTTTGCCATGTACACTGAGAACTGTAGGCATATACTGTAAGATCGCTAGTTTGTTTCCTTTTCTTTGCTGCATTGTTTTAACATTAGACAGTTTTTACTGCAGTTTTACTTATGTAGTTTACTGAAAAACTTGCTTTAGAGCATCACTTTGTATTGACACTTTTGGAAAACTGGACATCAAATCTTGACTGCTCCACCAGTTGTGATTCATGACCAAAGTTTGTGCATAATCCCAGATGATTTTTTCTGTCATATAAATTCTCATGTAACATGCTTTTTTATGTATTCCTGGTCTTTCTCCATATTGTCTGTTATTTCCTGGAACCCACATTAATTTTGCTTTACAACATCTTTCTCCAAACATTGTGATAACATGCAAAGTTCATAAGCATCTAGGAAATCAACAGTGCCATTCCATGCAGATTTCCTATACCACTCAGCATTGCAGTTACTGTACATTCTTTACATGTCACATGCAGGATTAGTCTTAAGCATTGGTTGGGAAAACTATCCAGAGGAGACATAACATTTGTTGTTTTACTATGTCTTAGAGGCATAGAGGAATATCATCAGTATACCTTTGGCATATTCATAGGTTCATAGGTTCATAGGTTCATAGGTTAATACTAGGCTATCTGCCCAAGGGCATTTACAAGCCTAGCCCATAGTTATGTGGCTTTCGCCACCCCTTTAGTTTGAATAAAAACTATGCCTATCATTTTTCTGTGCCTCTGTCAAGCAGTGACACTGAAGTAATCCCTGGGGTATATCTGCGATCTCCCATCCATTGATCAAGATTCCTCTTGAACAAGGCCAGCGAGGTGCTCTGCCTCACATGTACCGGGATTTTGTTCCACAGCATAGGGAGTCTCTGGGTGATGAATCTGTCCCTCCAGCACGTTCTATTTATAACCGTGTCAAGGTTTAAGTCTCCGCCCTTGTGGTTCTGAGGGATCTAGATTTTTGAGGTGAAGCATATTCATCAAATCTGGGTTTGACATGGCCTTATATGTCAGGCACAGGTCACCTCTGAGCAAGCGGTATGAGACTGAATAAAGCTGGAGTTCTTTCAGTCGGGCAGCATAAGACATATTTTTGAGACCCTTTATCCTTTTGGTGAGGAACTTTTGGGGCCTTTCAAGCTGCATCAGGTGTCTGGTCAGATACATTCGAACGGGCATTGTACTCAATCATAGGTCTAATGAGTGATGAGTACAGGGGACGATGACCTCCCTTGATCTAGATGTGAATCCCTTCATGATCAGGTGGGCGATATAGAAGGTTTTCCTAACTACTTTAGCAACATGAGTGTCAAACGAAAGACTACTGTCAACTTGGGTCCCCAGATCCCTGATGACTTTTTCTGTGCTCAGTGGATTGTCACCTATATGGTAGCTAGGGGTAACCTTGTTTTTCCCGAAGGGTATGACTATGCATTTTTGGCGTTTAACTTCAGGCCATGGCTCTGGCACCAGTTATCCGTTTCTGTGAGGCCCTTCTGGAGGATATCTGTGTCAGATGTGTTTTCGACTATGGCCCAGTTTGCAGTCATCTGCAAACTTTGTCAGCCATAACCCTCCTGTGTTTGCTTGTACTTCAGAAAAGTAGATGCCGAACAAGAGTGGACCCAGGACTGAGCCCTGTGGGACACCACTTGTGACAGGCTTTGAGTCTGACATGGCTCCAGCAACTCTGACCCTGTGGGTTCTGTCGCTTAGCCAGTTTGCAACCCATCTTGTGATGTATGGGTTTACATTCAAGCTGATGAGTTTTTGATGATACCTGAGTGGGGTATTGTGTCAAGGCCTTTGCCAGGTCGAGGTAGGCTGTATGGACTGCCTTTCCCTCATCAATGGCCTTGGTGACTGTCTCGAAAAAGTCAACCAAGTTTAAGAGGCAGGATCTGCCTTTGACAAAGCCAAACTGGGTTGGATCCAAAGTCTGCAAGTTCCATATGTCTTTATTTATGAGTTCCATTATGATCCTCTCCATGGCTTTACAGATAAGGCTTGTCAAGCTAATGGGGCGGTAATTTCCAGGGTCTGTGGAAGCACCGCCCTTATGAAGTGGGACCACAGTCGCCGTGCGCCACTCCTTGGGTACGTATCCTGAGGTGAGGCTAAGATTAAACAGCTGTCCTAACTGTGGGTTTAATTCCTCGTTGAGTTCATGAAGCACACAGCTGGGGACACCATCCGGTCCCATGGCTGCTGTGTTTTTTGCCTTAGTGAGGGCAGTTCTCACCTGGGCGTTGGAGATGTTTGGGGGGCTACAATCCTCTGGAATAGTTATCTCTTTGTTTGGGGGGGGGGAGAAGTTTGCACTGAACCTGTCAGCCAGTATGTTAGCAATGTGTGTAGGTTCAGTAATTTTCACATCATTTTGAACTAATTCTGAGCATATCTGGGAGTTTCCTCCTAGGTTTCTAACATAGCTAAAGAAGGCCTTATGATTGTCTTTAGAGTCCTTGGCGATTTTTCTCTCAAAATTTGCCTTGGATGATTTTATGAGAGCTCTTAGTTTTTACTTATAATGATCAAAGGTGTCTTACCTTTCAAGGATTTTGCTCTATCTTGTAGTAGCTTCCTCCTTTTGTTGTAGAGCTTGTTTATGGCTGGGGTCCACCAGACTGGACGCTTGCCTTTGGTACAGAGAGTCTTAGTTTTGTTTGGGATTGCCTGATCCATGCAGTCCTGTAGGTGCTGGTAGAAGGCATTTGTAAGTGATTCAGCGGTTTGAGTAATGTTTACCACTGGCTCAGGGGCCTTAAAGGAGACCACACTAGTTTTTAGAAGTGTGAAATCGGCTTTTGAGAAGTTTTTCACTGTGGTCTTTTTTGTTTCAGGTGGGGCGGGATGAGGACCTCCAGCGAGATTAGTTTATGATCTGATCTCACCAGTGAGGGTATACTTCGGTGTTGAACATTTTGATCCCATGTTCGTGATGATGAGATCAAGTATGTTTTCACCTCTTGTGGGGATGGTGACTAGTTGTTCCATGGCATTTGAGTTTATGAACTCCAGGAATCTTTGGGTTAGAGTGTTCGGGCTTGAGTAGTGTTCCCAGTCTATATTAGGGTAGTTGAAGTCACCTAGTATGATGGTGTTTGGAGATACATTTATCCCCTCCAATGTTTTCAGGAAGGCCATGTGAGGTTCCTGAGTTTGAGAGGGTGGCCTGTAACATGCTACAAATTGCAGAGCAGTCTTGCCTATGGTTAATTGCACCTGGATGGTCTCCGATGCATCGTGCGTTGCCACCAACCTTGAGGTGTGGGTGTCCTTTATGAATATGGACACCCTCCTTTCTTGGTGTTGTCCGGATTTTGGGGCCGGAACGTATAATATGAGGTGAAACCTGTTAGTGCTGGGGTGCTCTCAGGAGCCTTGAACCAGGTTTCTGTCACAGCACAGACATCAATGTTCTCCATATTGAGAAGGGCCTCGAAAAGCGTGCATCTTGAGATTGAGACTTCTGGCATTGAGCAGCATTACCCTTAGTTTTTTTCCTTTTGGTGTTCTAGGGTGGTAGGTTTAGAATTTGAGCCTTGCCTAAAAAGGCACTATTGGGGTGGCAAGAGCCTTTGCCAATATCCGGAAGCCCAGGGGTGACAGGTGCAAGCCGTCCCTTGCGAAGCAGCGTGGCTTGTCCAGCATGTCATCCCAGGCAGACAGACATTGATCCCCTTTGAATGACACCAGAATTTAAGCCAATTATTAAAGCTGATCATCTTATCACTGTATTGTGGCATCATTCTAGGTGAAGGTAGGATACTGCTCAAGGTCAGGGTCATACCTGCCTGGGCTACATAATCAGAGAGCTCCTCGACGTCCCTTTTCATGTAGTCCAAGGAGGTACGTCTCAGGTCGTTGACACCAGCGTGGACAGTGACTGAGTCGTACTTGTACCTGCTGTTGAGAGACCTGAGTGCTTGCGTTATGTGGCGGATTCTAGCGCCCGACAGGCAGCTTACTGTGACCTTCTCCTTACTCAGTCTGGTGAGCGGGACGTCAGAGTGCCTGACTATGGAATCACCAATGACAAGTGTGTCTGGCATTTTGTTTGGCCTTAAGGGCTGTGACTGTTTGACACTCTGACTGTGTGGTCTATGTGTTGCATGTGTTGGGTCGTGAGGTGGTAGTTGTTTGGGTGTCTGCTTTGGTGGCCTCTGCTGTTTTGGTAAATTTTTGACCAGAGCCTCCGAGTATGTCTTTGTGTGAGTATGTGTATGATTTGAAGTTGTGATGGTACCATGTGTGACTGGGTATGTATTGTGTGTGGTTGCCTTCTCCTCCTGTCTGGTCTTGCCAGTCCTATGTTGAGAGAGCTCAGCCTCCAGTTTGGCCGTATAGTTGCATCTCTCGCATGTATTTGTGTTTTGTGGGAGAAGCAATCTTGTTACTTTATTTACTTTAAGAGGCCATATTTGATAATTATGCAGGTAAATGGAGGTATCTTTACTGAACTTAGCTTTAACACCTACATTGGAGTCACCATATTTTGACATATACCACCCCAGTAAAGGGAAGATTTCCACACATTTCATTATTTTCCAGCTGATTTTGACATGGAAGCCCTTTTGCATACCTACTGTTATTTTTTGGTTTTCATATTATTCAGAATAAGCCATATGTTACGGAGATTACTTTAACGTCATCTATATACTTTGGCACTGATTCTGGAGCCTGTCTGAACAACAATCACAAATCTTCTTATTAAATTATAATGTAGTGACAAAAAATGGGAAGAATGCAGCTACCTTTGCCTTCCTCAGGATAAAATACATGACAAGAAACAGAAATGGTGGTAGTATGCAGTCTTTACTCACACCAGTTATTATGTAATTGTACTAACCCTATCAAAGTGTCAGGAGCTGTAAGGTAACGTTAAAAGCAACTGTGTAAAAATGTAAAAAACATTCTTTGTGTGTTTGTGTGAAAATTTTAATAAACATTGTTTGTGTATGCATATATGTGTGTGTGTGTGTGTGTGTATGTACTATGTAGCTGTATACATCTATAGCTATCTATAAATATATATTAAATGGTTGCATTACTGTTGGTGAATAAAAGCAGTGTAGATAGTTTTTTAATCGGCTGTGTGTAGTCAGCTTCTGAGTTTGATATATTTAGTGCACATTGATAGCATATACACAAAGTCATTAACCTGTTTGTTTTGTGTGTCGTACACAACTGTGCTACTTAAAGATGTTGATGGTTTGTAAGTCTTGCAGTTGTGATGACATTATCAGTGCTGCCTTATGTTTATGCTTATTCAAAGCTTATATACGCATGGAGTAAGATAGAATTAAATGCCTTATGATATTTTGGGACATTCATTTGTTTTCCCTGTTCATGACTGATAAGAGTGTTAATCCAAGGGTGGGTTGATTTTGCAGATACCTGTCTATTCATCCAAATTATGTTTGAATACATATAGAACAACACTTTGCTTTATGTACAGTGGAACACAGTTCTGTAGAAGTGATAGTATTAGTTTAAGGGTGTGCATACTTATGCAATCAGCTTATTGTACGTTTTTTATTTTTTATATTTTTTTCTTAACAGATTTCTTTGTTTTTCAATTGAATTGTACAGGTTATAGGTCACATTAAAGGTGGGAAAGGTTTTGAAATGATTTATTGTGGCTTCATTTTTTTATATCACAAAAACCTGGCATTTTAACAGGGGTGTGTACATTTTTTATATTCACTGTATATATTAGTATTTCTCAGGGTAAGCAATGTTAGTTGGGAGTGGAGTTTTTTGTTAAGGCTCTCAGTATTCCACAACAAAGTCTTAATGTTACCCAGATTCTTTTAGTTATGGTGGAAGATTTAAAAGACTAACATTGACTAAAAAAGCACCTTGGGGTGGACAATTATTTGGCTAATATTCCAAACTCTTGGTAACATTTAATGCTGTTTGTGTTTTCCTCTTCATACTTCTGCCTTACTTTCATTGTATTTCACCTAAAAAAACTACTGTTTTTGGATGGAAGAGGGGAAAAAAAGAGACTGATGCTTCTCTACCATGATGTTTAATGTTGCTGTGAGGAGAGCCGTAGTAAACCGGTATTGTTATTTTCAAAATCAAATTGCAGGAAAAGTTAAATAGCTGTAGTAGAGAGGCATCAAATAAAAAAGTGACTATTTATATATAGTAACCACTCACGGCAGGAACTTCCAGGCCCACACGACCAGTAACCACTCACGGCAGGAACTTCCAAATCTTATGAAGTATTTGGGAAGACGAAAACGCATGGTTTTAATAGCGTTTATTTTACTTGTGTTTAAGTGAATAAAGTGGTTAGCATTGGAATTCTCCTGGGACTTTCTTTTCTTTTTGTTTTATTTATATATAGGATTAATGTAAAATAAGCTGCATCGTATTCGTCTTTTTAGTAAAATGTAATCAGTGAAATACATGTAAATGGTATATAACTGCACTTGTCACTGTTAAGATGTAATGCAATTCAAATTTAAAATTTAAATTTTATTCCATAAATGTGAAAAAAGGGTGTAGTTTTCAACTTGAAGATGCTAACAACATGATATGATGACGATGCCTTATTTGAACAGTGACTTATGAGGACTCTACTGCTTGGCTGAAACACAGAAAAAGAAAAACTGTGCTCTTACATTACACGTTACACCTCTTAGAATCCATGGCAGGGAGATGTTCTAAAACTCTGACAAGAGATACTAGAAGTCCTGTTTATACATTTAGAAATAGAAGAACTTCTTGTTAGTTCAAAATAGTTGCAAAAGCTGATGAAACTAGTTTCGAGTATATCCTTCGAGAGAGAGAGAGCTTAAGATATGATATATTTCTCATAAGGACTCAAAAAATTCTGTTTTGAATATAAAAGATAGAAACAGCAAAAGCACAGTATATCTTTAGCCAGAAGTTGTCAGTTTTTAATTTGGATGCAAGATCTTTTCTGAAAATTTTCTTCCTGTTTGAAATTTTTTTCTTTTCAATTCCTTGTGCAAGTTCTATATGTTTTACATGTGTGAAAAGATAATTCTTTAGTTTGTTTCAAATAAAATGTTATAATTAAACTTTGAATGCTTGTGGCTGTTGGTTTACTTAGCTTAAATATTTATGCATTTTAATGGGCACCATCAGCTGTGAGGTATTTCTCCTTTGAAGGGTGACTACTTAAAGTTAATTACTGTCATTTAGATATTTAAAGTTTGGCTTATTTTAAGGGTAAATCATGAGGTGTGTTTTCTTTTTTTGCTAGTGTTAACTAACAGATGGCAACAGTATCTTAATGTCTGGGAAGAAGGGTATTGGTGATGTAGACTTAACATTTACTTCCCTATTATAGAAACTATTGTGTAAGATATGGTTTATCTGTATGTATGTGTGAGCGCGTATTCACTCACAAATTAATTCTAATAAAACTTCTTGCATCTTTGATGGGATTGCACTGAAATCCACTGGTCTCAGTCTGATGTGGGTGAATCTAGGGAGCTAGTGATTAAGAAATGATTTGTTGGGTATGGCAGGGCATGGATTTTTTCCAAGGCAGCTATGTCTATTTTTCATTTATCCTTAATGCCAATTATTCTTTGTTTATTAATGCATACAAGCAGTGGAAACCAAAACTCATATTCCTGGTCCCATTGTGTTGCAAACAAATATTTACTGTAAATAAAGAAACAAAAGTAACCACAGTGTAAAATATGACTAAAAAGTCCAACACATGCACTGTGAAGCAGTAGGAAACACTTTCAGTCAGCCAAACTCTTCAGTCAAAGCTGTTTTTATTCTTCCAACATACAAAGACAGAGATTGAGTGCTTTCATCACAACTAGTTTTATTTGCCACTTAATTTCCCTTTCCACTATATAATTCCTGTAATCTCTAGGGTTTGGTCTTACTTGGTCCACAATACCAAACAAAAACTGAACAAAATTTGCACATACTAATGAATGTTTATATAGGGTATTATTTATATTTCCTGTGGCAATCTGGTACTGGTGCTCGTATATTCTGTCCCTAAGATGCCTTTCTGTCTTGCCTATGTTGTAAGCTGGACAGCTTTTACAAGCTGCCAGATATATCACCCCTGATGTTTGACAATTCCCTTTTTCAAAGAAAACCTTAGACTTCAAAATATTTTGCAGGGTTACCAGATTCTTAGCTTGTTTATACTTGCATTGTGCACAAGCACCACATCTTGTTGTACCAGTATTACCCCCTACCTGGCTTTTGTTAGTAAGTTCAAATGCCCCTTTTAAATTGAGCCCAGTTTTGTATACAAAATATTCTAGGGTTATTTTTAAGGATGGACCAATTGTTCTCAAAAATCTTTTTCACTTGTTTGATTTGCCCACAAAAAGGAATAACCATAGCCCTATGAAATTGTTTCTCGTCTTCCAAATTTTCTTTTTCTTGTAGTACATCACCTAACAGTGGTTTACATTTTTTACCCCACTCACTTTTAACATATTCTACATTTCTCTCCACTATGTTAGCTGGATATCCTCTTTCACAAAATAGTTGTGCTACTTTTTGTAACTCTCTCCGTCTCCCTCATTAGAAGTCATACGGCAACTCTAACTAGTTGCCCTTTGACTATATTATTTTTTTTATAGTGGGGGTGATTACTAGTATACTCTAAATAGGAATTACTAAATGTGGGTTTTCTATAAACATTGGGCTTAAATCTTTTACTGATTTTTTGTATAAATGTATCCAAATAGTTAATGCTTTCTACACTACTGGTGTATGCGAATTTCAAAAAACTAGATGAATTGTTCAAAAATTCCACAGATTCTCTCTTGTTTTCTTCCATTCCTGTCCACAAAATGAATACATCATCCAAAAAATGCACGTACATTTTAATATATCTAAACCACTCACTGGGGAAAATTGTAGTTTCTTCCCATTCCAAAAGCACCATATTAGCATCTATGTGGGCGCATGATGCCTCCATCGCTACATCCTTATTCTGTTTAAAATATTCTCCCTTATAATAAATGTAATTGTAATCTAATAGAAGGTCCATAAATTCAGAAATCAAACTTATTTTATAATCAGAAAAGTCCTTATGTGTTTTCATACTTTCTAAAAAGAGCTCTCTCCCTTCACTTTTTGGAATGGATGTATATAAGTCCACTATATCCACTATAAGAAAAGAAATGTTTTCTTCACAGCCTACCCAGGAAATCCCAAGAATCTTTCAAAAGGTGGTCTACCTTGTTGTAAACATGTTTAAGCCACTTGTCTATTACCACCCCAAAGGGTAAGTTTTAGAACCTTGTCCTGTCACTATGGCCCTAAACTTAAGATATTCCAAACCTTTATGTATTTTGGCAATCCCAAAAATAGTGGCTGTCACTGGATGTCTAACTTTCAAAAAATTGTAAATCTCTGGTGAAATTCTTTCATCTATCAAATATTCTTCCAAATAATATTCAATGCGGTGATGTGCTATATTTATTTCAATAAGGGAGGCATTAGAATATGTTTCTGTGTTATAAAGCATCTCAAATATTTTCTGAGAATATTGCAATGCCCCATATAACACTGCCCCCCTCCCTTATCTGGCCACATGACTCTGATAGAATGATCATTTCTCATCTGTTCTAATAATTTGTTTTCTTTTTTGGTCAAATTTTATGACATACTCTGTCTTTCTTCTTTACCTTTCAGTGCATATATATCATCTGTAATAACTTTTTCTAGTACACTTAAAGCAGGTTCTAATGGTGGGTTAAAGGTATTTCTCGTCTTGACTTCCTTTTTCCTTCTTCCATTTGTATTTTGGTTCTGAAAAATATATGCTAAATTGAGTTTCCTCATAAATATTTTTAACTCTAAAACAACATCAGTATAATTAAACTTTCTTGTTGGAACATATTTAGACCTTTCATAAAAAGGGAAAAGTGCTCATTAGTAAGCACAGTGTCAGTATAATTGTAAATATGGTACCCTTTATAAGTGTTTACTATCCCTTCTTGGTTTATCTCATCTAAAACATCAGGGTGGTTCATCTTTACCAGTGCTCTCTGTCCCTGGTTCTCCACTGCTGTTGAAGCCTCTCTCCCTCTATCTTGTTATACATTACATAGGCAAGACAGAAAGGCATCTTAGGGACAGAATATACGAGCACCAGTACCAGATTGCCACAGGAAATATAAATAATGCCCTATATAAACATTCATTAGTATGTGCAAATTTTGTTCAGTTTTTGTTTGGTATTGTGGAGCGAGTAAGACCAGACCCTAGAGGGGGAGATTACAGGAATTAAATAGAGGAAAGGGAAATAACCAAGTGGCAAATAAAACTAGCTGCGACCCGTGCACCAGGTCTTAATGAAATGGTACCCTTAAAAACCAATATTAGTGAGGAAAGCTACCTCATAAGTACTGTGTATTTTAGTCTGTGTGTGTGTGTGTGTGTGTGGGGGGGGTTCAGCTATTCAATATATATATATATGTTTTAAATTAAGTCGGTGGATAAAATGTGGTTAATTTTTTATCTTAAGTAATTTTTAAGTTTACATTTGATGAATGTCTTGGAATTTGAAAAGTTATTTTTTATAAATGATGTTTGTTAAAATGTTCTTGTGTTAAAAGGTGTTTCTAATGCATTTCATTTGAACATTAAGGTAGTTGTATCTTTAAAGGATTGTGAAGGGTGATGACATCACTCGTTTTTATCAGTATTTAAAGGCTGTACTATGGAGTGCAGTTAGATTCTGATGAAGTCCCCAGTTTAGGGGATGAAAGCGCTCAATTTTTGACTGTATGTTGGAAGAATAAAAACAACTTGGACTGAAGAGTTTGACTGACTGAAAATATTTACTGTAACCTGGTGTTACAGTGTTCATCTTATGTCTATTGCACTGTAATTGTTAGGCAGCAGATGGATTTAACATAGTGAATGTCTTTAGTTTATAAAATGGTTTTGGTCAACAGAAAGTGTGTATACCCATGTAGCCACAAGGCAAATATATAGCATCTAGTTAATCATTCCTGTAAACCTATAGACATTTTTCTGGTACTCACAGCTTATATTTTTATTATTCATCATCAGATTTGCTCTGCATGCAATTTCCAGTACTTCTGTAGGCTGTCATTGTATTTTTTTTAGTGGATCCCCAGTAAAATCATCCATTGTCATTACTTTCTTAAACAGTATGAGTAGTTTTTATGGTATATATCTAAGAAGGAGGCAATTCCAAACAAAAATCTCAGGAAGCAGTATTTGGCATATGGTATGTTAAAAGTGTCTAGTCTTGAGACACTGTCTTCTAATTTCAGCTGCCAAATCCCAAAGATGATTTTAATTTATCACAGTACTTCGCACTAGTAAATTATTATGTGCTTTTCTTTTCATTTCCGTGAAGTTTGAATTATGTTTGTACTGTTTTGTTGATGTCAAAAGTCAAATTTCCATTTTTCTTTTCTACATTCACTATGAAACTAACCAGTTCTTTGGTTCATAGGAGGTTACCAGACTAATGGCCCTAGAGACCTTACAAGCCTAACCATGTTATACCTAAGTTACCCTTACAGCCTTAGCCATTTTATAACCGAGTGGCCCTAAATGATCTTGGTTAGATGGGCGTTATTAGCAGAGTGAGTCTAATGTCAGCACCAACTACCTCTGTCCATGAGGTTCATGGGCGCCACTTCTGGGATGACTTGGGAGTCTCATCCAATTGTCCAGGTCACTCTTGAATATGTTCAGTGAGGAGTTCTGTCTTACATAAATTGGGAGTCTCTTCCAAAGGAGTGGGAATCTCTGGGAGATATGTCTGTCTCTGCAGCATGTTCGGTTGCTATCACAGGCTAGATTAAGATCCCTTGAGTGAGTGACTCCTGTCCCATTTGATTTGTAGATGTGCAGCATTTACATTAGGGCAGAGTTGAAGACTACCCTGCAGGCTAGGCACAAGTCAGCTCTCTACAGCATATAAGATACAAAGTACAGTGACAGGGCTTTTAGTCTATCCACATGAGACATGATTTGGAGGCCCTGAATTTTCCTTGTGAGAAACCTCTGTAGTCTTTCCAGTTGCTGCAGGTGTCTGGTGATGTATGTGCAAAAGGGGGATTGTGCTCTATTAGTGGTCTAATGAGGGTTGAGTACAGTGGAGTTGTAACATCCTTAGACCTGGATATGATGCCCTTACTTATGAGATGCACAATGTAAAAGGCTTACCCTGCCACTGTGCAGATGTAGTGATTGAAATTTAGATTTCTATCAACCTGAGTTGAGCTTGGGGGGGGTTTTGTCAATACTGTAATTATTGGGGTATTGGTCTTTGCCAAAAGGGATAATAATGCACTTTTTTGTGTTTAACTTTAGTCCATGACTTTGGCAACAGTCATTTGTCTGTGTTCGCCCCTCCTGTAATGTTACCATCATTGGTGGACTCAATGCTTACACCCAGTTTGCAATCATCAGAGTGAAATTGGTAAGCTATAGTCAGTCTGCTTTAGCATGGACTTCAGAAAAATACATTCCAAACCATAATGGGCCTAGCACAGATCCTTGTGATATGTCCCTAGTGGTTGGTCTACTGGTAGAGGTGGAGTCCCCGGTTTTAGCAGTGTGTGTGTTCTGTCTGTGTGCCAGTTGGCTACCCATATAGTGATGCAAGGGTTAATCACCATCTAAGAGAGTTTCTCAATGATACCTGAGTGGGGAATTGTGTCAAAGCCTTGGCTAGGTCAATATTGGCAGTATGCATTGTCTTACCTTCATCCAGGGCTTTGGTGACATTCTCAAAGAATTCTACCAGGTTTAACAAGCATGATCTACCCTTAAAGCCAAACTGGGTCGGGTCAAGAATTTGAAGGTCACCTATGTCCTTGTTGAAAAGGTCCATGATGATTTTTTCCATGGCTTGCAAATGAAGCTGGTTAGGCTTATGGGTCTATAGTTGCTAGGGTTGGTTGATGGGCCCACTTTGTGCAAGGGGATTACTGCTGCTGTTCTTCACTCAACTGACCTTAGTCAGTTCTCAGGCTGTGGTTAAAGAGACGGCCATGTGGTTCTGCTAGGTCTTGTTTTAGATTGCTGAGTAAGCAGCCTGGGATGTTGCCTGGTCCCATTGAGGCCATGCTTTTGGCCATGCCGAGCACAGATGTGACCTAGCCCCTAGAGATACTAAGGAGGGGACTAGTATCAGGAATGCTTTGGGGTATGGCTGGTGAGGAAACGGGGGTAAAGTTTGTGCCAAATTTGTCAGCTAGCATGTTGGCAGTTTCCTTAAGTACAGTAGGAGTGATACCATCCATGACTAGTTTGGCACATAGCTGGGTATTCCCTTTTCAATTTCTGACTTAGCTAAAGAATGCCTTCTGGTTATCTTTAGCTAAGAATGCTATTTTAGCTTCATAATTAGCTTTAGAGGATTTTACAAGATATCTGATTTGCTTGTTCAAGCTGTGGAAGGAACTTTTTCTCTGCTGAGTCAGTTCCCCCTTGCTCTTATACATCATTTTTTTCCTCTTGTTATATAACCTGTTTATACTCGAGGTCCACCAGGGTGGCTTGTTTTTTTCAGGAGGACCTGGTTTTAATCCCATCAGGTACAGCCAAGTCATTATAGTTGTTTAGGTGTTTATACAAGGCAGTTGTGTACATCTCTGCAAAGGAGTTGTTGTTGACTGTCTTTGCAGGGGGTTTGAAACTTTTTATACTATCACTTAGTAAGCTATAGTTAGCTTTGGAAAAGATTTTTTAGTTTTTTTGTTCTTGTGGGGATGTCAGGCCTGATAATTACTTCAAATGTGACTGATTTCTGGTCTGACCTTAACAGGGAGGGCACCACATGGAGGGGGAGGGTGGCAGTGATCCCCCCATGTTGGTAAATATACTAAGTCCAGGATTTTTGAACTCTTTGTGGGGGTGCAGACTATCTGTTCCAGGGCATTTGTATTGACAAAGTCCAGGAACCTCTGGGTGATCATGGTTGTGCTCCTATATGTCAACCAGTTGATGGCAGGATAGTTGAAATCACCCATAACCAAGGTGTTTGGCTGTATGGTGAGAGACTCCAGTAAGTCCAGGTAGGTGGTATATTTCTCTTGTCTCATGGTGGGGGACATATAGCTAACAATGATGTGGTAGGATATTTTGCCTATAGTTAGTTGGCCAGGACTAGCTCAAGAGAGTCATACTGTTTAACCAGTCTCACAGTGTATTTAGCTTTAATGAAGATACATCTGCACCTTTTTTTATGCTCATTCTCATTTTGAGGTCTGAACATGTGAAAGGCATTGTAGCCTTGCATGACCTGGGTTCTTCTTCCAGCCTTGGACCATGTCTCAGTGATTGCACAGCATCAGCGTCTTTTGGGTTAAGGAGTGCTTCCAGGGAATGCAGTTTCCTGTTTAGGCTCTTAGCATTAAGCAGCATAATCTCAAGGGGATTTTGGTACATCAGAAATTTTATCCTTTTCACATTGCCTAAAAAGGCACTATGGGTGGCAGCAACAGCCTTAGCTAGGATCCAAAAGTCTAGAGAGGACAGGTATAGACTATTTCTGGCAAAGCAACATGGTCTTTTGACCATGTCCTCCCAGGCTGACAGATACTGTATCCCCCTGGATTGACACTCAAAGTTAAGCCAGTTGTTAAAATCTATCATTTTTTGTTTATATTGTGGCATCATAGGTTCATAGGTTCATAGGTTGGTACTAGGCTATCAGCCCTAGGGCCTATACAAGCCTAGCCATAACAATTCCCTGGCTATTTCTTCCCACATTATTTACTTTCCTGGACCCCTGTCTAGCAGGGCGACTGACGTGATCCCTGGGGTGAATTTCCTTTCTCCCATCGAATCGTCAAGGTTCCTCTTGAAGAGGTCCAAAGAGGCACTCTGCTTGACATGTATGGGCAATCTATTCCAGAGTCTGGGGAGTCACTGGGTCAAGAACCTATCCCTCCAGCATGTTTTGTTTATTGTGATGACAAGGTTTAGATCCCTGGAGCATGTAGCTCTGAGGGATTGGGATTTTTTTAAGTGTAGCATGTCCAACAGCTCTGGGTTTGACATGGCCGTGTATGTTAAGCAGAGATCGCCTCTGAGTAGACGATATGTGACAGAGTACAGCTGGAGTTTTTTAAGCCGGTCAGTGTAGGGCATCTGCTTTAGGCCTGTGATTCTTTTAGTGAGGTATTTCTGAGGCCATTCCAGTTGTTGCAGATGTCTTGAGAGGTACATAACAAATGGGGCATTGTATTCTATAATGGGTCTAATGAGGGATGAGTACAGTGGGACAATGACCTCCTTTTTTCTGGACGAAAAGCCCTTCGTGATGAGGTGTGCCACATAGAAGGATTTCCTGACTGTTGTGGCGATGTGTTTATCGAAGGTGAGACCACTGTCCACCTGTGTCCCTAAGTCTCTTATCACACTTTCTGTGTTTAGTGTACTGCCACCTATATGGTAATTCATGGATACATGTTTTTCCCAAAGGGGATAACAATACATTTCTTGGCATTGAGCTTGAGCCCATGGCTCTGGCACCAAGCATCTGTTTCTGTAAGGCCCTTTTGTAGAGTATCCACATCATTTGGGGATTCAATAATGGCTCCCAGTTTGCAGTCATCTGCAAACTTTGTTAGCCAGAGTCCCTTAGTGTTGACCTGTACTTCAGAGAAGTAGATGCCAAACAAGAGCGGCCCCAGGACTGAACCCTGAGGTACTCCACTTGTCACTTGTCTGGAGCTGGATTTGGAGTTGGCTACTTTTACAGTGTGGGTTCTATCAGTAAGCCATTTAGCAACCCATTGGGTGACATAGGGATTAATGCCCAACTTAGTAAGTTTATCTATGATTCCAGAGTGGGGGATGGTGTCAAAGGCCTTGGCAAGGTCTAGATAGGCTGTGTGGACCACCTTACCCTTGTCCATGGCTCTGGAAACTGATTCAAAGAAGTCAATCAGGTTCAGGAGACAAGATCGGCCCTTCACAAACCCAAACTGGGTGGGGTCCAGTGCTTGAAGGTTGCCAATGTCTTTGTTTATAAGTTCCATGATAATACGCTCCATGGCCTTGCAGATAAGGCTTGTCAGACTGATGGGACGGTAGTTTCCGGGATCCAAGGTGGATCCTCCCTTGTGGATTGGGATAACTGTAGCTCTGCGCCACTCAGTGGGCACGAAACCTGAGGTAAGGCTATGATTAAACATGACACTTAGGTGAGGTGCCAGTTCATATTGTAGTTCATGTAGTACACAGCCTGGGATGTCATCTGGTCCCATGGATGCTGTATTCTTGGCTTTAGAGAGTGCATTTTGTACCTGTGTGGCCGTTATTACTGGAATTTGGCAATCTTCCGGTATTGAGAGGGGCCATTTAGGGAGTGAGAGGGGGTGAAGTTGGCACTGAATCGATCTGCCAGGATATTGGCAATATCCTTCGGATCAGTATATTTAATGCCATTCTGTTTTAGCTCAGAGCAGATCTGAGCATTGCCATTTAGATTCTTGACATAGTTATAGAATGCTTTGTGGTTGTCTTTGGAATCTTTGGCAATTTTATTTTCGTAACTAGCTTTGGAGGATTTTATGAGGCATCTCAGTTTCTTACTGAGGCTAGTAAGGGAGTTTTTTGCATCCTGGGATTTTCCTCTTTTCTGTAAAAGTTTCTTCCTTTTGTTGTAAAGTTTGTTTATGGCAGGGGACCACCAGATTGGCTTCCTTTTTTGGATGAGAGCATTATGGTTCTATTTGGGATGGCACGATTCATGCATGAGTGGATGTGCTCGTACAGTGCCTTAGTGTAGGATTCAGCAGTTGAACTTTCAGTTCCGTCTGCATGGGTGTCATGAAGTTTGTCACTTCTGACTTGAGTAGCATGAAGTTGGCTTTGGAGAAGTTTTTATGATGGTTTCTTTACTGGGGGTGGGGTGGGATGTGGATGTTAAGGGTGATTAGCTTATGGTCAGACCTGACTAACGAGGGGTGACCATAGGTATGGAGCATTGATTTCCCATGTTGGTAATGACCAGGTCTAGGATATTGGAGCCCTGGTGGGACTATGGATTAGTTGATCCAGGGCGTTGGAATTTATGAATTCCAAGAACCGTTGCGCAAAGGTGTTGGGACATGAGTAGTTTTCCCAGTTAATGGCAGGGTAATTAAAATCACCCAGTATTAGGGTGTTTGGTTCTATCTTAATATTTTCCAGTATGTTTAGAAAGGTGTAGTGAGAATCTTGGGGTATGGTGGGGGATCTGTAGCAAGCTACAATTTGGATTGCAGTCTTACCTAGTGTTAGTTGCACTTGGAGAATTTCAGACACATTGTGTTGGCCAACTAGCCTGGTGGTGTGAATATCCTTGGTGAATATTGACACTCCTCCACCTTTAGTGTTTTGGTCCTGGTTTGGTGGCCGAAAAGTGTGGTAAGAGTTGTAGCCTGGTATTGCAGGGGTGCTCTCTGGAGCCTTGAACCAGGTCTCAGTTACTGCACAGATATCGATGTTCTCCATTTTTAGGAGTGCCTCGAGAGAGTGCATTTTGAGGTTTAGACTTCTAGCATT
This sequence comes from Protopterus annectens, assembly GCF_019279795.1. NCBI lineage: Eukaryota > Metazoa > Chordata > Ceratodontiformes > Protopteridae > Protopterus > Protopterus annectens. Next base: position 547,397,196 of record NC_056749.1, read on the forward strand.
GGGTAGCATTACCTTCATATTTTGCATGCTTGTACCTGTTACGGTGGTGGTTTTGTCCTTTGAAGTTTGCCTAAAAAAGGCACTATAGGGATGGCAAGAGCCTTAGCCAGTAACCTGAATCCCAGGGGCGACAGGTGCAGACTATCTCTGGCAAAGCATCGTGGTCTGTAAATCATGTCGTCCCAGGCAGACAGATACTGGATCCCCTTTGAATGACACCATAAGCTTAGCCAATTGTTGAAGTCAATCATTTTATCCTTATATTGTGGTATCATTCTGGGCGAAGGCAGGATGCTACTCAGGGCTAGGGTCATACCTGCCTGGACCACATGATCCGAGAGCTCTTCCATGTCTCTTTTCATGTAGTCCAGGGAGGTACGTCTCAAGTCATTCACTCCAACATGGACAATGACAGAGTCATATTTGTACTTGTTGTGGAGTGACTTGAGTGCATGCGTTATGTGGCGGATCCTGGCACACGACAGGCAGCTGACTGTAGTTTTCTCCTTATTCAACCTGGTAAGAGGGACATCAGTGTCATTCTAGGTGAAGGCAGAATGCTGCTTAGGGCTAGGTTCATATCTGTCTGCGACACATAGTACGTGATCTCAGTCATGTCTGTTTTCATATAGTCCAGAGAGGTACATCTCAAGTCATTCACCCCAACATGGACTATGACAGAGTCATAACAATACTTATTGTTGAGTCACTTGAGTGGATGTCTAATTATTTGGATCCTGGCACCTGACAGGCAGCTGACCATGTCCTTCTCCTTGTCCAGCCTAGTGAGGGGGACATCTGTGTGTCTCACTATGAAGTTGCCTATGACCAAGATATTAGGTTTTGAGGTGTTTTCCCTTATGGGGTTTATTTGCTGAGACACTAGTGTGTATTATGTGTAGTGGTTTCTATATGTGCTGTGGTGTCTGCAGGTGATTTGTGCTTTTTAAGTATCTGATCTTTTGGTAGGCTTCTAGTGAGTAACTCCACTTATGTGGGTTTATGTGTTGTGTCCTTATCTTGTATGAGAGGTAGTGTGCGTTAGCTGACAACATTTCTGATGTTCTGTTTATTGTTATGTGAGAGGATTTTTTCCATATTCAAAGTGTAGTTACATCTCTCACATATGGTATTTGTTTCTTTTTAGGAGTAAGTGATTGTCAGTATACATGAGGCAATTACTATATTGCCTCAGGATGCCCATGTGAGTCAGGCTGGTCAGAGAAATAGTGGGAAACTGACTATCAGTTATGGCAGGTTTATATTGTGGTACTATTAGGAAGTGGGTAGTTGAATCAGTTTATGCTGTAAGAGTAGCAGAAAGGCTTAATCTGTTGAAGATTAGGGGTTAAAATCTGTAGCAACGCTGCACAGTGCACAGCTGAGTTTCCTGGAGAGCAACAGGGAAGCTTGGGAGGGTTCTACTGATATACGTCTATGTTAAAATTGTGTTTCCAGGTGTTTGCATCTATACTGGGTACTGTTAACCCCTATTGCCTGGTGTGCAGCTAACCCCCATTGCGAGGTTTGCAGCTACATGCAAACGCTAGGCTTAAATACAGATGAAGTTAAAGGTTTTTAAGTAAAACTATCAATGGGAAAGCCCCACACTCAGCTTTTCTCCAGAAATACCCAACTCAGATGGGACCTCAGCTACACAATTCTGCCACAAAGGTGCAGGGAGGCCATCCTAATGAAAGATGGCTGGTTTTAGTGCTCACTTAATACCAAACAGTCTAAATGCAGCAAGTCTGAATTTAGCCTATGCTATATAATGCAGTGGTACTGAATTTCAAAGTGCAGAATGAAAAGCAGTCACAACAGCAAAAAAATGAGACAGCAATTCAAATGAATACAGTTACCAAAGTGCAGTTCAGGCTTAAAATGTACATATTTTTCAGTTATTTGCAGTGGATGTCTTGGATTTGAAAACAGATGTACTCCAGACCTCTGGCTAAAGTCGCCAAACGCTGAGCATCTCTGGTACACTGAGCACAAGCCCACACAAACATGTGGCTTAAATACAGGTGAAGTTAAATGGTTTTAAGACAAACTACCAGTTAGAAAGCCCCACACTGAGCCTTTCTTCAACAATCCCTAACTCAGTTGAGACCTGAGCTATACACTTCTGCCACAAGGGCGCAGGGAGGCCCTCTTAATATAAGGTGGCTGGTTTTAGTGCTCAAGTAATTCCAGTCTAGATTCAGCAAGTCTGAATCTGGCCTATGCTACGTAATGCTACATAATGCAATGGCTCTGAATTACAAAGTGCAGAGTGAAAAGCAGCCACAGCCGCAAAAAATGATCAGCAATCAAATGAATACAGTTATCAAAGTACAATACAGGCTTAACATATACTTATTCTTCAGTTGTTTAAAATGGATACCTTGGATTTCATATTAGATGCACTCCAGATCTCTGGCAAATGTCACCAAATGATGAACAGCTCCGGTAAACAGAGTCATAACTTTTTCCAGTATTCCAGGTTTTTCATGCTGTCATATTTTGCTTTCAGTAGTTCCCAAGAAGCAAGTGGAACATTTATGCATGGATGAAAAAACGGTACTATAACTTTATCAGGCTTAATATTATCATTCCTTGGTAAGCAACTATGTACTTTAAAGAAGTGGATGTATTCTTTCTTAAAATGCATCATATTCAGAATCATCCTTTTAACAGCTACTACTGTCTTCATCAAATTCATAGTTCCTATAGGATACTTTTGCAAGAATGTCCATTTAACAGGAATTGTTGATGCCTGAATAACCATTCAGATTTACTTTTGCACTATGTACATTAAGTAAATTCTCTGAAATGTTATTCAGCTGTTTTCTATTTTTAATATAAAAGTGTTATCATTCACTTGTTGAATAATAATCTCTTTTTCGTCAGTCATAGTCAGTGATTCCCATACATCACTTTTGTTGCAGTTATTCATAACTTTCACTTGATTTTCTTCTTGGTTTTTACAGCTGCACATAAAATTATTACTCTGCCATACCTGTTGAGGGCCCTTCCAAAGGTGAAATACTGAAACACGTCTTGGGGGTAGAACCCCATTACATAACAAATTCACTTATAGTTTTTAGCTCTCAACTGTCTGACACAGCACTTAAGCTTTCTCTATATATAAATCTTGTTCTCTGAGCAGTCTTCATATTTTTGATAATTCCTATGCAGTCAGTCCTCTGATCAGAAAATATGTCAGTTTTCCAAATGTGCATGCTTTGCCATATTTATTCCATTATCACGTGAATCAATATTTTCTCCACATTTCTACATGCATGCAGGGAATCTGTATCTTCCATACATCACAGTTATTTTAGGCATGATGCGTGCTTCATCCATTTTTTATAATTTGTTTTAATTTTAAGTTATCTTTTTATTCTCAGAATTGTTAAAGTTCTAACACTTCATTCTTGACCACGTGTAAGAACAAGGCCTTTTCAGATTAATAGTAATCATTAGTTGCAGACAAATACAGTTGAAAATTTTATCTGATCTTCATCAAAATGTCAGCAATATTATTGCCAGTCAGCTGAAATTTCAGGG